>NC_134148.1:14006742-14309772 GCF_033958435.1 Carettochelys insculpta
CCAGGTCTCCAGTTCCATGCGATACTTGTCTGCACCAGTGCTTCCTTCAGACTATTTCTGACTTGCAAAATGCAGTTCTGTGTCCTGCAATTGGCCACTTTGGCCACTGAGTGCCATTGGAACTCCATAGTCCACACTACCTGACTGCAGCATCATAGGACATGATCAACAACATCATGGGACAACCATACAAAGGTATTGTGAGCTTAGGGCCCAATCCTGTAGCTCTTTGATAAGCCAGTCTGATTACCACTCACAACTTCTCATGTAAGTCTACAGCAGTATGCCATTTCTGCAGTGGTGACTTCCAGATTGTCTTGTGATCACACAGAGTAAATATATTGTTTTATTCTGTCACTGTTTACATTTTGCTACTCAAGAATCTAGCTACAACTCAATATCCATACCATTTAAGCTTCCTATTTTGCTGTGAAACTCCAGTACTGACCTCACATGAAACGAGGACAATACGGGGTCATCATCATCCTTTGACAGTTTTCTTTTGCTGATATCATGGGCCTCATAATACAGTAGAGAATAAAGGGTTCACTTCATGGACACAGTGACATTATGAAATGTTTGTCTGGTGTTTCTCTAACTACCGGTGACTCTCCTGATGACATGATGAAGAACCATTTTCAGAAACTCATCTCTTCCTTTCAGTATCTTAGCTGACAACCCTCCCGGGACAACTCACTTAGTCATCCCTAATCAAGAGGTTGACAGGGGAGTTTCAACCTCCCTTACTCCTCATGACTTATGAGGGGTACAGGGGTAGACTGCAACCCCTGAGAGGTAGATTTCATGTGTACCCACCAGGTGCACAAGACTGAACCCTAGAATATTGACTTAGTCTTAGCTGTGCCAAAATAGAGCACTACTCCAGATTTCTCAATTTATCTCTTTTCTGTCAGGTTTACTGAGAAGCAATTCTAGTCCAGGCTCATCTTATATTTTTGGCTTATCTTGGTTCTGTCTTTCAACATTCACTCAGGTATGTCAATTTTGGGGACTCTATTTGACTTGGTGATTCTCTTTTCATTCAATTTTATGAGAAGAAATCCCACTCCTGGCACAACCAAATCCTTTCACTGCTTTCAATTAGGACAAGAGGAAGCCGCATACCAAAATAGCAGTCCTAGCTCTTACTGTTTAGGCGGCATTCTTGACCAAATAGACAAACTCTCTAAAATATATAGTAGAGCTCTTATTGCTCTCACAGCATTCAGCTCTGATCTGAGACCTGAGGCCTTTGAGACACTGGCCCTCATATTAAAATTACTGCCTATTGGGTGGAGGTAATTTTCGTCTGAAAGCACAGGGATAACATCAAAAGCCCAGCCTTGTGCTGGGGTATTTATATCTGATCTCATAATCTAAAACAGGTCCTAATGGTTTTTCAGTCATACAAGGACACTGAGATGAAGCACATTTTTCAAAAGGTACTTTTGGGAGAGAGATTTTTTCTTAAGTTTGAGGAAACCATTTGCAACAGCTTACACCAATAAAAACTGAATGTTCTAATCTAAACCAACATATGGGTGGAAACTGACAAAGGAGATTACCAGGCTCAAAGCTTCTTCAGAGAAAATCAAGTGTACACACAATCTGCAGTGTGCAAATCAGGATTTTTGAGCAAGAAACTAGTAGTTGTGTGCAAACATGCTGCGAATGTGTGCAACTGTCTGTGCACAATCAGCAATCTTTGTCAATCCGAATTTAAGTAACTAGTTCAAAAGAAAAAGCAGTCAAGTAGCACTTTAAAGACTAGCAAAATAGTTTATTAGGTGAGCTTTCATGGGAAAGACCCACTTCTTCAGTCCAACTTCAGGTCTGAAGAAGTGGGTCTGTCCCATGAAAGCTCACCTAATAAACTATTTTGCTAGTCTTTAAAGTGCTACTTGACTGCTTTTTGTTTTGATAGTGTATAGACTAGCACGGCTTCCTCTCTGTTACTAGTTCAAAAGAGTTCTGAGAATGTGTCTCTTAAAAAGCAGACCTTCAGTAGAGGTCTAGACGGAATTCCTCTTTTCATTAAAAAAAACAGAGCAAAGGTCAAGTAGCTCTTTGCTGAATAGGACAATATTAACTTTTAAGAAAAAGAATTATTCCCCGTCCACTAGAGAAGCCAACACTTGTATTGCTTCAGTGCCATTTTCAGCTTCAGGGGCTGGGGGTTATGATCTGCCGTTTCCTGATGTTTGCTCTGCTGGCTGACTTGTGACCAGGGATTGGGATTGGTTAATAAAAGTAACACGCATGCCCCTTCAATCCAATCCAATTAAGTATAATAATTTTTTTAAATGTTGTATATCTCAACGCTCCTTAGTATTGGCTAGGATAGAATCCAAATATGACAAAACCATTCACACTAAGCTATTTCTGCAGCATTTCTGGCCAAGCTGGATCCAAACTGTACTGGAAATTTCATGAGACTCTGGTTTTGAAAGATTTCCCACCAGATTTTCAGTCAAGTTTGAATGCTTCTGTGAATGCAGTTTCCAAACTTTTTCAGTTTGGCCTTTCAGCAATGCTCATGGGAGAGAGGCGATCTTCTAACTTTAGACTGGACTCAGGATTGCCTGGGTGGTTACTGGCATTACAGGAACAGAAGAATTAATGCAAAAAACAAACTATAGAACTTTTAGATGAATTTGAAAGTGGACACAGAGATGGCCTCGTTCTCTGTTGCTCTGCACCTTGTCCTGTCAGTTACACCAGCAAGAAGCCAAGTGAGAGTGCAGTCAGTGTAAAATATGGCCTATCAGAATGGCACTGTTCTACAGCCACATTATACTGCATTTTGTGCAGGGCAGTGGGGAATCAGGCCATGAATCTGCAGCCCCATTGACATACATGGGAAAAGCATTGCTATGTATTATTGATTTTTAGGGGTTTTTTTGCACACAGGACTGTTCTTATGCCCCCCTCTCTCTTCTCTCTTAAACCCCTTGCACTCTGGGTGGAGCATAGGTTATCTACACATCTCCTTCACTTCACTCCATCTCGGGACAAAACTTGCAACTGACCCCAGGAGTACCCCTGTCATTTTCCTTCAATCTCAGCAGATCTTCTCCATGTTGTCTTAGGTCTTCCTCTTGTGTGTTTTCCTTGCAGGTTCCATTGAGCGCCTGACAGACTATGCTGGAAGATGGTTTTCTGAGAGTGTGGCCTGGCCATCCCACTGTCTTCTCTTAATTTGAACATCAAGGGGTTCTTGTCCTGCTCTGTTTCAAAGCTCCTTGTCTGTGACTAAGTCCTATCCCTAGATACATCTAACAATCAGCTTTTATGGGCATTGGGGTTGGGAAGCCATTACATCTTGTACAAGGAAATTCTTAATTTCAGTCCTTTTATACAAATTAGTTTATGTTTCTCATTTCCGTGGCCAGGGTCATTTGCAAGTGAATAAGCTACCAGTTCATAGCAATGTTTACTCAGCAGCAAGAACAGCTGTGAGATGTGGGGCTTTCATAGTCAAGCAGCAATGTTTCATTAGCTTGCTCTTGTTAGCCCTTCTTTGTACAGTACTGGGGTGCGTAATACAAGATCAGTCCTAGATCTTGTACAGCTCTCTGCAAAGCAACATGTGTGGGGGCCCATCCAGCTTCCTTCCTATCTCTGCCTCCCCATGACACAGATCCTGCTGCCACCTGGCAGCTGCCTCTTGCCTGCCTTCAGCCCTCTGGGGCCTATGCTAACGTGTTGTAAGATTGCGTGGTCTCTGGTGGTTTCCCTCCCTGGACTGGGAAGGCAAAGGCAGAGCTCCTGCATATCTTCCAACTCAGAGGTGGGAGAGTGTAAGCCTAGAGGCACTGAGACCATGTGCTAGGGAGAGTGAAGTCTCTGCTCTACAGCCTTGGCTGAGAGCCAGCTGGTCTTTAGCTTGTGTGGTAGAGTGCAGGGCTTTAGCTCCTATGATCACAGGTGCAATCCCTTCTGCTGACAGCCCAGGTCTGTCAGAGTTGCAAGAGAACTAGTGAAAAATTCAGTGTCTACCACAGACTGTGGTTTCTTTCTGCCTGGAGGCAGGTGAGAGGAAATGTTAGTGCTTCTTCCTGGAATGGCATTCAGCTAGGAATCCTGAAAGAAAACATGGCCAACAGCCTTGTCAAACACCCACAACAGGTCATCCTCCCAGTGCGTGAGCGCTGCACATCCAGGACCGTGAGTGCTTTGATTTTGTGCCACGTTCAGGCCTCCTTTCTGCTGTGGTCAAAACCTCTGGGCTAGCAACCTACAAGTAAACACGTTTTGCTGTTGCTGTTATTTGCCTCTTTCACCCACCTTGTACCTGTCTCACTCCCAACGCATAATTTTAACTAGGTCACTCTCCAGCACACATTGCAACAGAGCAATTCAGTGTGAGAAAAGCTGTAGGTCAATGGGCTGAATCGTAACCATAACATTCCATGAGTACATGCCCAAGTAAGCTAACAGTATGTTGTGACCAGTAGTTCTGAGATGCCTAATCATAACAAATAGGCAGAGGTGCTAGTGACAGCCTTTTTAACTCCTAATATAAAACCTCAAAAATATGTGGAAATGTTATTTTCCTGCCATAAAATAGTCATACAACTTGCAATGATGAAAGCCAGTTCTCTATCTGGTGCATATTTGCATGCAATCAGGTCAAAAACTGAAAACACCTTCTTTTAAGCATAATTGCAATTTGAATATCATTTATAGCCATAGAAAAGGGTGGTTAGGTTAGGTACAAGTCTGGGTGGAAAATCATAAATATGATGCATTAATCTATTTTCATTCTGTGCATGAGGAAACTGGGAGTTGGGGCAGAATTTCTTAACTATAAAACTCAAATACTTTTGTTCAGAAAGGCAATGAATTAAAGTAGAGACAATGTGTTAAAATATTCAGTTCTATTCGATTTGATCTACATAATCATTTTTCATTTCAATGTTGCTTGTGGCCCTTGGTTATTTATCCATTTATAACCTGTAATTTTCTACACATGAGATGTTTTTTTCCCAAGGCATAAATATTACATGTCACCACTTTCTCCAAACTTCGTGTCATTCAAAACCATGGGAAAAATACAGATGGGAATAACTTGCCAGTTCTTAGATGAGCAAACTGATCAAGTAGCTTTTTATTGGATAATATTAGGGTTATGCCCGCATATAATCATGTCAACATGTCTGAATCTGCAAGAAACTGGAGGTTTGTATGCCAGTAGCCACATATCCAACTAACTGAGTTTTGGTTGAACACTGCTAGTCCTATGTCTAACTGCTAATATATTGTGCCGGCTAACAGAGGCCAATTCTGAAAATCAGGCCCCTCATGTGAATGAATACTAAAAAGAATAGAGTTCACATTGAGTAAATGAAAGGAGGATCTAACATTTATTATTATTTTAATATCTTATTACTTAAAATATTTACATTAGTACCATAGTGTTTTCCAGTAGTAGAACTTAATGCATTTCCCAGAGAGCTCCTTGAGAAATTAATCTTCTTTCTTTTTTCCACTCCTTTTCTTAGTTAGATTTTGCACCATACGCTCTTCCCTTATACACGTGTATAAGCTATGTCAAACATCTCCTTGTTTGATATGTAACTATTAGCTAAAATGAGAAGCTGCTGCATATTTAGTTGTTCGACCTCTGGGCACATTTGCAATAAACAAAAGTCAAATATCTCCAGGGAGAAGCAGAACAAAGCATCCAAGCCTTAGAGCTTCTATCACCTGAGATTTGTACCACCAGCAACAATGAGGCAGCAGGCAAAGTGGTGAGTGGCAGATAAGGGTCAGTAAATTACAACTCTCGGGCTGTGTCCATACTACAGTATAATGTCAATTTTAAGGCACTTAGCTCCATTTTACAATGTTACTGTCTTCACTGTGAAGACGATTGTGTCAGTTTCAAGGAGTGCTAAGGGCAACATTTTTGCATCAACCATCTAGTGCAGTATAATGTCAAGTTCAAATTTAAAAGATCAGATTAATGCTAGTGTGGAAATGGTGTTTCTTTTCATCAATTTTTATTAGCCTCCTGAGGTGTCCCACAGGTATCCCTCAATGCCCCACAGGTGTCCATTCTGGCTGCTTTCACCTCCACTGCTCTCCAGGTGCACAGGAAGTAGGTAACAGGAAGCCTGGAAATTTGTGGGCAACAGGAATTCGAATTCCTTTTCTTTCTGACCAGTGTGGATAGCACACTTCAGGAGCACAGCTCAGGAGCCATCCATCACATTGCATCTAGCCATCTTGCCATCATGAGTATTCAGGGTTCTTCTGATCTGAGGTCTCTGGGTTGCAAGAGAGCTTCAGCATGGAGTCATAACAAGATCCTGGATCTCATTTGTGTTTGAGGAGAGGGATCAGTACTGAGCAAACTGTGAGCCAGCAAATGGAATGTGGACATTTATGAAAAGATTTTGCAGGCGATGATCACAAAAGTTACTCCTGGGACACTCAGCAATGCCAGATAAAAATAAAGGAGCTCCAGCAGAACTACCATAAAGTCCAAGAAGCCAACGGGCAACTAGGGTCATGTCCTAAGATGTGTCAGTAGTACAAGCAGCTGGACACCATTCTTGGGAGGGACCCAACCATGGTCCCCAGTTTTAAATGGGACTCTTTAGGAGGCCATACTCAGGACTGTGATGGGAGCTAAGAGGAGAAGCAGCAGGTGGAGGCTGATGAAAAGGAGGTGGGTAAATGAGTGGTGTCTGAACCATGCAGTTCCTGAACACCTGAGACCCCATTCCGATGCTGTTTCTGAATATCATCTTCCTCCACCTGGGCATATTCTGTGTGCCTCATTCTAGCTTCCGTAGCCTCTGGTGTCTCTGAGCCTTGGGTTCTCATGGCTTTTTCAGCAGCCGCAAGCAATTTGCCGGACTTACACATGGCTTTTCCTGGCATTGCCATCCACCTCTGTCACTTCTGCAGCCAAGAGGAAATTTCCCCAGAGGAAATTTGCTAATAGACAAGACAACTCCTTGCAACAGTGCATGGAAAACCAAAGCTACTTTCACACTCTTGTATGTGTAGCTGGTTCATCACTGCGTTACATTCAAATTCATGTTGTTACTAGTAAATGAATTGTTGTATTTTCCA
This sequence comes from Carettochelys insculpta, assembly GCF_033958435.1. Lineage (NCBI taxonomy): Eukaryota > Metazoa > Chordata > Testudines > Carettochelyidae > Carettochelys > Carettochelys insculpta. The sequence continues at coordinate 14,013,829 of NC_134148.1, forward strand.
TGCAAGCATTATATGCTCATGCTCAAGAAATGCTGTCTACAACCCACCTGTCTTTTTATCTTCTTCCTTGTAATTTATTGCTCTCAGTTGGGGTTCTTGTGTCTGAATTTAGAGCCAAATCCTGCACATTTGAAAACAAAGAATAATTTGACTTAAATAGGACTACTTCGCTGTGTCTACACTACCTCCCTACTTTGAAGGGAGCATGGTAAGAAGGGTGTTGGGAGTTTATTAATGAAGTGCTGCGGTGCAAATTCCCACCCCCCTGTGGCAACTCCAAGGTGTTAAACACATGACACCCACTAGGGATGGGCACTCTGCTAAGCAGCTGGCCAGCACTTGAGTCTCTCCTGGGTGGCCACCCAAACGCTTCAGCTTACAGGGAACACTGGGTCCAGCCAAGCACTACTATAAGTGCAGGATCAAAGCTACAATGCCCCCCATACTAAAATGTACCAAATATGTTAAGCTAGGAGCTTGTTCTTGTAGAATGCACAAGCAACTTCTAGGGGGTCGAAACTGTCATATTAATTAGCTGCCATAGATTCATATGTCAAAGATGGGAAGCAACATATATTGAAAATATATAAATTGTGATTACTTTATTTTAAATGCACGGCATGTAATTTACGGCCTTAAATGGAACAGATGTTACACATGTAATTTGTATTTTAAGAACTAGTGTAATTTGCACATGGACAAACTGAAAAAGAACTCTTCTCCTTTTCTCCTGGCAGAATGACTCATGTAACATAAACAAAAGCAACAGGAAATTCCTCCTTGTTCTCCAAGTTGTTTCCTGATCCTGAAAAGGAGGTTTTGGGAGCATCATTTCCACTAACTTTCAGCCTTATCAGCTCTGTGAATCTGTACAAGGCTGATGCGTTCTCAGTGCTTTTGAAAAACAAGGCACTTATTTAGGTGTAACTGTAGTTATAGGAGGTTCATTTTAGGCACAAAACAAAGCAGCAGTCCTGTAGCACTTTAAAGACTACCAAAATAATTTATTACGTGATAAGCCTTCATAATTGTCCAGATCTGAAGAAGTGGGTCTGACTCATAAAGGCTCATCACCTAGTAACTTATTTTGGTAGTCTTTAAAGTGCTACAGGACTCCTTTATGTTTTGTGAAGATGCAGACTTACAGGGCTACCTCTCTGTGGCCCTGTCTACACCAGAGATCAAAATTTATCTCCGATACACAATTCTAGCCATGCCATTTGCGGAGCTAGAATCGACATATCATGATCGACCTTCTTCTCCAGTGTAGATTGGACCTCTTCAGGGTCACACCAATGTGCTTTCTTCCATGCACTAGAGTGGACTACTAGGTTTGATGGCCAAACCCAGAGAGACTGATTTTTTTTTTTTTGCAACGTATACACACAGGCAGCAAATTACTGCAGTCCACCCGCTAGTCCATATATAGTAAGCATACTGCAGCCTTGAGAAAGCTCTTATCAGCGCAGGACTTATCTCAACAGCTCACACTTCATTAGGTTGTCCCAGAAACAGGGAAAAAAATAGAACAGGGCCAAGGGATTTCTAAACACAGGGGTAGGGCCTGATGCTTTTTAACAAAAATTCCACCTGTCAGCATCTGGGGGAAGAGGGCCGGGGCTCTTGCAAAAGGGCCACACCCACCTGGGAGTTGTGAGGAGGGGATAAAAGGAACGGGCAGTGCCTGGACTCTTGCCCAGGCTTGAGCTGTCCTCCACCCCAACCTGTTACTGAGAGGCAGCCCCGCTCAGAACTTCCTTCCACCACTTCCAAATCCCTCCCTGGCTGGCTGGGGAGGGAGGAGGTACTAGTTGCCAGCCCAGAGTGGCACCAGCAGCACAGAAGTAAGGGTGGGGATGGGATGCAAAATCTGCTATGAAAAGGGACATCTGTCAGTATTACTTCTCACATTGCCACCCTTACTCCTCTGCAGGTGCTCCATTACCTTCAGCGGGGGGTGCCCGTCCAGAGATCGCTACACTCTGCTCTTGGAGCTGGGTAGCAGTGCACGTACGTGTGGGGGGAGAGAGGCATAAGCAACTCCAGACAGAAAGTAAGGGGTGCGATCGGATCCATTTGAGAACTACTGGTGCAGCCGCTGGCTTTTGAAAGGGAAACTGAGCAACACAAGATGCTCAGGCCAGAGCCTTCTTCCCAGGAAGGGTTACTAGGGATGATTTCCCCCCCACCCCCCAGCACAATCCTGTCCCTCTCCCTTTTAAATCAATGGGAATTTAGTCCCCATCAGCGAAACATGTAACTTTAAGCACATTGAAGTCAATGGCACTATGTGTTTCCGTTCCAGCATGTACTTAAGTGAATTACTGTGTGGGGGTGGCCATCCTCACAAGCACATGCTAAAGAACTTTGCTAAAACTGGGTCTTCACCACAGAGTTCAGCGGGAACAGCATAGGTCCCTGTGAGCATGTTGAATTTTTGTATACTTCGAACAACCTTCAATACAAGAGTCTCTCATTAAGAACAACAAGAATTCTTGTGGCACCTTATAGACTAACAGATATTTTGGAGCATAAGCTTTCATGGGCAAAAACAGGCCTTTGCCCACAAAAGCTTATGCTCCAAAATATCTGTTAGTCTATAAGGTGCCACAAGACTTCCTGTTGTTCTCGAAGCTACAGAGTAACACGGCTACCTCTCTGATACTTCTAATTAAGAAGTCAGTATTCTCCCACCCAGAGCAGACTTTATGAATCAGACTGCATGCAAAAGGAGTGTGTGTTTGTACAGAAAAAACATAATTGGAGCTTGAGAGACGGAAGAGTAACTGATCTATAATACATATTTTCTGATAAAACAAGCACTTCAAAATTCAGACGTATCTTCGTGTCTCCTAAGTCCCTTTGTACTATTCCAGCTCTTTCTTCTTTCATGAACTCGCCATGAATAATTTGCAAAAATCTTATTTTATTAATTATTTGGATCTATTTTCAAATGCTGTTACTAATTAATTCTTGATCTGCAGATTTTTCATGAGGAGTTGAGTGTGAACACTCAAACTCTGCAACTCAGGCTGTTGGCTAGTTACCTAATTTGCATGGGAGATTTTGCATTTCCTGAATGGAAAATTGATGTAATTCGCTGGCAGCAACACAGATTTTAAATTCGCAGTTCACTATTGCAGATCAGTTAGGTTGTTTAACATTTGCTTTCAGCCTCTGAGTTCTTCAAATTTGGTTTTCACAGCATTTGTTAAATCATGATAGTAAAACAATGAAGTCCTGTGGCACCTTATAGACTAACATATATTTTGGATCATAAGCTTTCTTGGGCAAAGACCCACTTCATCAGATGCATGAGACAAAGCAGGTCTTTGCCCATGGAAGCTTATGCTCCAAAATATCTGTTAGTCTGTAAGTTGCCACTGCACTTCTTGACGACACAGACTAACATGGCTACCTCTGATACTTGTTGCCATGACAGTAAAGCTTCTTCAATAAACTAGTCATTGAAAGAAAGCACGAGAGGGATCAAATACCATATATCTGAACTTCTTTAATATTTGAACAAAAAGCCCTCTTTTTCAAAACACATCAGATAGTTTATCATCTCACCAGACTGACAGCTTGAGTGAAGAAACCAGTCTTTGACTTTTGTGCCCATAAGTAAAATTTGATGTGGACTGACAGAATCTGGTTAATACAGTTTAGGCATTGGGTTTGTGTACTTTGCAGTTGACTTTGAATGGCTGCATATGCTCTATTAAGGGCATATTTATTGTCTGATGAGCCTAATATTCACTTGGTGACTTTTTAAAATATTTTCATCAGTAATTTGAAAACTGAACAAAGCATGTATAACACTGTTCCCTGAACTGTGCTCCATGGAACACTGGTGTTCCATACTACGTGAAAAGGTATTCTGCAAAAAAAATTTGATACTAGCAATATTTTTCTTTCTAAAACATTACGTTTGAAATTATGTGAATCAAAATACTAAGGTATTTGACTAGTTTTTGGATTGCAGGTATATTCAAATTTATAACGCATTTGTAGTAGTATGGTTATGTGACTCATGCCTTAACAATCAGGCTAGAATCAGATTTTTTTGGCATGAGTCATGTTCAGAGAAATCACATGATGCTGCACCTGAGATGAGGATCCAGCTCTCCAGCATTGTTCCTAATATTAAGCGGATTTGTGGTCAAAAGATGCAAAAACCACTCTTCCCATTAAAAACCTGTCAGTTGTTACTTATTTTTATTTTCCAATAGTCTTCTGTAAAAATAACAAATTTATTAAAACAAAACAAAATTTTACATAATTTGTTTGGTGTTTCTTCTTCATAAAATGTTTTCAATCTTTAAGGAAGGACTGTCCTTTTTTTGAACAATATTGTCCCTTCTATTTTTGTACAAAAGAATGACATCAGACAGCTTTCTTTCGGTTGTTATGTTTATGTTTTCTTTGGGTTTGTACTTAATTTTTATACTTAATTACAGGGTTGCTAACTGTCCTCCTATCAGAAGGACATTATTTGTTCATTCAGATGATTTTGTCTTGATATTTTTTGCTCTTGGGTAAAATAAGATCCAAAAAAACACCTTTTAAATCAACTTTTGAGCATTATGTGCGGCAATTTTTCAGTATGAAAAACTCCCCCACCACCACTCTGACCAGCATGTATATGATCCGTCAATGTATTCCAAGCCCAAAACTGTTCTATGGCCAAATTAGTTTGGGAAACACTGGCTAGCGGTCTGGCAGAGCCACGCAATGAGCTTAGGATCACTGCTGGAGAAGACAATGGATCAACATAATGACATGGAGTGTAGTTGTAGCCACATTGGTCTCAGGATATTAGAGAGACGAGGAAGGTAGGGTAATATCATATATTGAACTAAGATTGTTGCTCTCAGCAGCAGAAGTTGGTTCAATAAGTGATATTACCTCACCCAGCTTGTCTTTCCACATAATGATAGTCAACTCTGCGGAGGCAGGAGCCAATGAGTCCCTCCAGTTAGCTCCACTCTCCTCCCACTCCCAAATACCCTGAAGAGAGGAACTTCCCAGTGTCTCCATACTCACATCCCTCTGTGATAGTGAGGAAGGAGAGAGAGGATTTGTCCTTTCGTAATATTTATGTTCAGATTCTGCTTCATTTCACTGGCTGATCCTGAGACAGCGAAGCATTTACCTGTCTGGTTTTATATCACTTTGTGAATGCTCTTATTAGCGGCAGGGTTAATCTGTCTCCTGTAACCCTTTTCATTTGGCAGAGTATAGCTTAATGGGAAATGCTCATTTACCATGAATGAATATCTGATGGGGCTCTGCGTAGCAGGTGCTAGCTAATTGCATGTGTTCGTTTCACAGCTGCTATGTGGTCTTACTATCCAGCTGAGGCAGATCATGAAAGTTCATCTAAAGCGTGACTGGTCAACAACAATCGAAGACAATGGGGTTTTTGTTCTTCCAAAGTGACAGTAAAATGCCACAGGGCAATGCTAGTTGTTTAACCATTTTTCACAATTTTGTGCAGCACAGATGCTGAACAAAGCACAGTGAATGAGTAATGTGACGTGAAGCATTTTCCAAGGAATCTGGCAGAAAGGAAATAATCGTCAATCTTTTCAAGGAGAGGTGTGCTTTTTGAGAAAATATATGGGCCGTGTTCTCCATCCTTCAGGTACAAGTCTGCAACCTCTGTGGTTTTTAACATAGTTATGCTGAGGTACAGATTTTGGTCCTATGTTTCAAAATAAGAAAAAGCAGTGGTTTAATTTTTTTTAAGAGAGACAGAGAGAGATCCAGTAATAAATGGTGTGTTGACAGTCCCATCCTGTTAATGTCATGTTTGTGATCTGCACTGATCAGATCTGAAGGCTGAATATTTTCTGATCATAATATTGTGCTGCAGAAATAAGAAGTCAAGTTTGATTGATTTTTGTGGCTGTCATTAGCATGCTGTAGTTACAGCAGAAATGATCCAATTTGGACCCCTTTTATAACACAGCTGTAATGTGAATAATTTTGTATTGTATGTGATAACCTTCTGCAGTAACTCTCTAATGTACCTCTATATGGGCAGTTCACATGAGAAGCAGTTATGTTTAATGATATATGGAAATGTTCTATTAATTATGTAAGCAAAAATTCAAATATGGTATGAAGGCAGTTATCAGGGAAAGGTGCTACTGTTATGAGTCAATATATAGACACTCAGGATGAAACTCGCTGTAGCCAATTGTCATAAAGAGACTTCTGTGAAGTAAAGCAGCCTTTGTTTGGTCAAAGCAAAAAAGCCATCATCTTGCACTTTAAAGACTAACAGAATAATTTATTAGGTGATGAGCTTTCGTGGGACGGACCCACTTCTTCAGATCACAGCCATAGCAGGGCAGTCAAACATCCTGGGAGGTTCCTTTGTATTGCAAAGCAACTGCACACCAAAAAGGGCTGCATCCCAAATCCACAGCTGGCCTTCCATGGGCTTATGTTCTTAGGGCAGTTTTGGGGTAGGTGACTTCCTGTGACAGGGGGCGGTTAGGGAGGGACAGGGAACAGTGTGTGTAAACAGAGATATATGTATTCTACAGAAGCAGAAAGCACACAGCTGCCCTGCTGTGAAAGAACAGGTGTGCTGTGGCTCTGTGTTTCTGCAAAAGAGAGCTGTACCTTGTATGTAGTCTGGCTCACTTCCACAGAGATATTGTGTCAATGGGAGGCAGGTCCCTAAGTATGCTGGAGCATCGGGATTCTAGTGACCACCCCAACCAAAAAAGCCACCACCCCTTCCCAGTTTATTAGTTCTACCAATGAATAGCTCAAACAGAATACCCTGACTGTGTCACCTATTCTTCTGCCAATAATATACACTTTTATAAGGCCCCCACATCTGCTGTCACCTGGCAAAACTGTTACGCTAGAGCAGGAAATCAAAACCTAAAATGTATGCAGCTCTCTCCTCACTCCCTACTTTGCCTTGTACTGGATGGTAGGTATAAAACATGTCCTCAAATCCTGTGCTGCTGCTATGGCACTGACTTCCCCTCCAGCCGGGAGGTGGGGGTAAGGTGTTCTGCTTCACCCCAGGCCTTGACCCATTCTACCTGTTCCCCAAGACCTCCCCCAGCCTTTTCACATCCCATCGCTGCTGCTCCCCCGCCCTTCCCAAGCTTCCTGAACACAGCAAATCAGCTACTTGGAGTGCTGCAGAAGTGGTGGGAAGGAGTTAGTCAGAGGAGCCACCAGCGGAAAAGAGGTGCCAGGGAGGGAGGGAGACAAAGGCAGGAAGTTTGGCTGATGGTGGGAGCTGAGCACCCGCTAATTTTAACTCATGCATCCTCCAGCCCCGGAGCACTCACGGAGTCAGCACCTGGAACTCTTGCTCACTCTCCCTCACATGATCATAACAGCCCCCCATGGTCTCCTTTCAGGAACGCATTCACGTTCAACAAGTTTGCATTATGCACATGCTTAAGTCTTATTTATGTAAATTAGGTGCTCTGAAGTTGTTTTTCTTATGAGTCAATCAGGGAACAGAAACAATGGAATGGGGTTCAGGTGACCAGTGACAGCCGAAGAAACTGATCTCAAATACGGAGTGTCAGAACTCATAATGAACTGGCCGTGAGAAATCCATAGAATAGAAACATTAAAGAAACATTTTAATAAAGTAAATTCGAGTAACAAATGTGAGGATGCTGCAGAAAGCGGCCAAAGTTGTCAACAGCGGTTCTTCTCATTTTTTTCCATGCATGGATAGAATAAATTTTGTTATTTGCACCAGAGCATATGTGAATGTGCACCAATAGTAAAACACATGCTGCCTGCTGTGGACACTCTGCTAATCATCTGTGTGGCACCTGGCTCTCTATTGGGTGGCTGCCCAAGTGCTCAACTTACAGGGGACACTGGTTGTCAAGGGAAAGCCCTCTCTTTACTCTGGCTGTGAGGCTTGAATTTCCCCAAATTTTTCGTCATTTACATTGGGAGGGGAGAGAACTGGAATATCTGTCACAAGCTGTGAGAGGAACAATAAAAATAAAAGCCATCCTCAACATTTCTCAGTGGCTGATGTGAGTCCTGGGGCAGGACTCAGGGTGCTGATCATCTCTGACCCCAGAATATATCAAATATTCCAAGTATTAGCTTTGCTGTACAACATCTCCATTGTATTCCATTGTAGTGGGGTGGGAGGGCCACCCCACTACCCAGAATGGGAGGGCCCCTTCTGGCAGGCCTATAAAAGCCCAGGCTGAGGACTCAGTTGGGACTGAGCCTCCAGAGGAGCCAGAGGATGGCTCTGTGCTCCCTGCCTGGCAGCCTGAGGACTCTGCCGGGGCCAACCTAAAGACGGTTTGTTGCCTGCACTGCTCCAGGGTGTCGTCTCCCTTTCTAGATGTGTGCCGCCCTCCCCCGCCCGAGCTAGGCCCAGGAGCCACCTAAAGACGGTTTGTTGACCCGCCCTGCACCAGGGCCTGAGCCAGCCCTGTCTTGCTCCAGGGCGTCAGCTCCCTTTTTGGATGTGCGCTGCCCCGCCCTGAGCTAGGGCCAGGGTCCACCTAAGAACTATTTGTGTTGCCCTGCTCTGAGTCAGGGCTGGGGCCTGCCCCTCCTTGCCCCAGGGCCTGGGCTCCTGTGGATGTGTGCAGCCTTGCTCTGAGCCAGGGCCAGGGGCCACCTAAAGACTGTTTGCTGCCCCACCTTGCTCCAGGGCTTGGGCTTTCATGGGCTTGCCACCCCGCCCTGAGCTAGGGTGGGGGGCCGGTGCCTAAGGACTGAGGGATTGTTGTTGCCCAGACCTCAGGCTAGGTCCTAAGAAGAGCTAATTTCCTCCAGCACCTGCCTGAAGTAAGGCAGGGGGCTTTGAACTGAGGCAAGGTGGGAACCCTCTGAACAAGTGACTTGGGGGTTGGTGGACTCGTGGCAGTGGGGCAGGGTAGCTGCCCACTGACCCGGAAGGGGAGCAGCCCTTCCAGGAGCCCGGAAATGGCTACCTCCATGCACTCAGGAACAATATATGGAGGATTGGCCTCTCAAAGTCGCTTCCACTTTTAGTATTCTATGATTCTAATACCCTCATCTCTCGCTATACGAGCACAATTGGTTCCCAACTTTCTGCTCGTGGGTGAAAACTTGTAAGAGGGACACTAAATTCCCATTAAAATACACATAAAATTCTCTGATTGGTTCCTAATGCTGCTAGCTCAGTGAAGGAGTGGCAGTATGTGGCACTGTTTTTGAAAGGTAAGTGAACCTTGCAGAGGGTGTTGCAGAGGGTTAAAGGCTGGGGGCAGTTTGGGGCCACGAGCGGGAGGGAGGGTTAAAGCCTGGTGGCACCTCTGGTGGAGGAAGTGACGGCTTGTTCCTCCGGGCTGCAGCAGCGGTACCTGGAGGGGTGGGGGTGTGGCAGGACGGGACAGGGTAGGTGTTGGGAGTGGGCTGCGCGGGGGGCTGCATGGGGAGTTGCCACAGGGGGAGTGTTAAGAGCAAGCCAGGTGGGGCTGTGGGTCTCCCCCCCACCCCACCCAGCTGGAGACCCACAGCTGGCTCATACACGCGGGGGAAGTTCACTCACATAGTGAACAAGGGTAAGTATATGTGTCCCTCATTTCAGCGAGTACTCGTAAGTAAAGTACTCATTAAACAAGGGATGAGTGTATCCCATAGAGTGCAACAGATGTAGTGCATTGCAAATGATGCAGGTAAATCCCACAGAATACAAATGAAAGGGAACCATTGGGTTTCTTACTTAAACCTGAAGAAACTGTATTGTGTTTATTAAAATCTTTCTGAGCAATAAAACATTTCAATGTTAACCAGCATTTTCCATGATGTAAATGACATGCTTTGATAAGGGGAAGAAAAGAACATGAAGACTTGACTGTAAAAGTCACATTAGCAAATATTGCCATTTACAATGGACTGGCACATATTATGCAGACAGTAGTGCTCGGAATGGGGAAGTATAATCTTGCATTTAATAAGTTAACTGAAGTGTGTTTCATATGAAGGGCTCATTAAATATCCTGCCATTTGTCCATACGCTGAATCCTTAATGAGATCACTAGCGCTCTCTGTCCCTCATGCACAATCTTTGGTGCATGAGTTTTCTTGGATCTTCCTTGGGTCCTGCCATCTGCTACAGTGGGTCTATGGATCTCTGCTCCTTTGATTTTTTTCATCTTCTTTTGTAGTTCAGCGCCACACCTCTCCTCATGTCTTTGTGATTTTTTTTTTTAATCCAGTCAATAATGCTAAGCTAGAGCTTGTTTGGTAGATGAAATAGAAAAACAGCCTGCACTGAGTACCTTTGGGTTAACGGGAGTGAAAGGATATTTATGATCTTAAATTTCATTAATAAGTTACACTGTTGTCCTAGCTGTGTTTTGACAATGGCTATGAAGGCATTACAGGCTTGTTAGTTATTGCACTTCTCTTCCCTGCTATTACAAACAGGACATTCTTTTAGAGGGAAAAAACCATCCTCATAACATAGTATCCTTTGCCGTGAAATTACTTTTAAATCTGCTTTTGCTCTGATTTATGCAGATCTTTTTTTTCTTCTACAGAAATCAAACAACTGAATCAGGGGTTGATTAAGGCTCCTCAAACCAGAGCTCTACTTGTGTGCAAGGACTCACATGGTAAACAGAAAGAGAAACAGGCCAGGTTCTACCCCATCTTTGCCTGGGGTGTGGGCAGCACACGGAACCTGATCCAGGCCCCAGAAAGGTCCAGCAAAATTCCAGTTCCCACACTTCAGGACAAGAACTGCTCCAAGCATGCACAGGAGGTGATGTGGTATCTACTCATGTCCATCTTGTGGGGAAGCAGCAGGCGTATACAACTTGGAAACCAGCCTAAAGTATGAACTCAGGGAAAATAGACTTCTTGCTCCAATCCCTGTAGATTTTATTCTGTTCAAACAGTTATTTTCTAAAAGCTGTACAGTAGATCCACCAAGCAGCCTAGATTTCCGTCATCTAGTGGGCTGACTGCCTTGGCTTCGGCTCAGTGACTGGCTAGCCAACTGTATTAGGAAGATTCTGACCCTTCTGGGGCAATGAAAAATTCAGTGAAACAAGGGCAGTCCTTCACCTTTTCCAAACCAGTCATTTCTCCCTCAGAAACAGGGACTTGCAGGACTGGGTGGATTTCCAGAGCCAGGCATAGACAATGAAAAGGGGCCTAGTCCAGGTCTCAAGCCATTTGTTCTCTTGCCTGTACTGAAAAACTGAATACTTCACTTTTCCATAAAATTCCATACAGTAGACCCCCAACATAGGTGGAGGTTGAGTTCTTGCACAACCCTGCGTAAGTCAAACTTTGCGTGACACAGGGAGCCAGGAAACTGACCAGTGCAGCAGTTTCCCTGCTCCTGTGAGTGGCGGGCAGCCGAGAGCCTTGGAAACCACTTTCTTCGGGTGGCATCCTGATTCTCAACACCCCTGACAGAAGTGGGGAAGCTGCCGCCCCTGACAGGAGCTGGGTCCTGTCAGTGGCAGAAGCAGAAAGTCAGGGTCTTGGCCTCCGCCTTTGCCAGGAGCTGGGAAACCGGGAAGCGCAGCAGCGCTGGACAGTTTCCCTCCTCCTCTGAGTGGCGGGGAGCTGGCACCTGGCTCCAGGCTGCCCACCATGCATGGTAGCTGCTGTGCCGGTCAGTTTCCCAGCTCCCCTGAGTGGCAGGAAGCCCGGAGCAAGGCGCCAGCTCCCTGCCACTCAGTTGCTTTAACCCAAGATATGCACAACTCGAGTGTGTGTATCTCAGGGTTCTACTGTAGTTTCACATTTCCAGTCCTTTACTAAACAAATGCTTATCCCCTTCAGAGCTGCTCAATCTCCAGCCAGCCTCTGGGCCTGCTCCCTGGCTCTCCATGTGCTTCCTCCTTGGCTGGCAGTTAGCTGGATGATCCACTGTGTAACCTGCTCATTTCAGCTAGAGGCCTCTACACCAGGTGTTGCCTTTTCCCCGATTTCTCAATTACAGAGCAAGCCTGGAGCTACTTTTGATCTCAACTGCTTTCCCAGCATGCATTGCTGCCCAACCTAGGGATCCAATAATTTCTCTGGAAACTACACATCGCACAGATCTGGTCAAGCTGCCCCTGCTAGATACTCACCAGACTGCTCTCAGAAAATCCAAAACCTTTAGCTTACTAGAACTGGGCAAAGTTCAGACACTTTCCTGGGCCTGTAGGTTATGCATTTTTATATGACCTTGGAGGAACACATCCCCACCACATGAAAATATTTAGAATTGCACACACAGGCCTGGGTATCCTCTCAAACCTCATTTTTCTACTATCTCTTTTAAAAATCATTGTTACTATATCAGCAAAATGGACATTCTTTTTAATCTGTACTTAGTACTGTACGTATTTTACCTTGGCACCTTTGATAGACCAGTTAAGGCCTCAATCCTGTAATGTGGTGTGAGAGGACCCTGGGGAAGACAAGTGAGCTCCACAGCAGCATGGGAGTTCTAATGTGACAATATTTTGAAAACGCGTCATTTCTGAGTATGCAGAGACTCATGTAGCAAACAGAAAGAGCACCCAACCAGGTTCCGCCTCATCTTTGCCTGCTGCAGGCTGGACACAGTAGCCGCGTCTACACGTGCACGCTACTTCGAAGTAGCGGCACTAACTTCAAAATAGCTCCCGTCGCGGCTACACGCGTCGGGCGCTATTTCGAAGTTAACTGCGACGTTAGGCGGCGAGACGTCGAAGTCGCTAACCCCATGAGGGGATCGGAATAGCGCCCTACTTCGACGTTCAACGTCGAAGTAGGGACTGTGTAGTCGTTGCACGTCCCGCAACGTCGAAATTGCCGGGTCCTCCATGGCGGCCATCAGCTGAGGGGTTGAGAGACGCTCTCTCCAGCCCCTCAGCTCACTGGTGGCCGCGTGGAGCGGCCCCTTAAAGGTCCCCTCCCCCTCCCTTCCTGTGCAGGAAGCTGAGGGATCGTGCAGGCGGCAGCCTACACACGTGGCCAGCCTGCACCTACCTCAGCCACCCACCCAGCTGCGATGGCTGCCCGGCAGCCCCCCCCAGCGGACCCCCCCCCAAGGGGAGCCAGAGCTCACAGCCCAGCCAGAAGGGCAGCCAGGCTGGGAAGCGGCAGCGGGGCCCCTCCTGGACGGAGGCCGAGCTGCGGGACCTGCTGGGGCTCTGGAGCGAGGAGGAGGTGCTCCAGATAATGGGGAGCAAGAGGCGGAACGCGGATGCGTTCGCTCGGCTGGCCGACAGCCTGGCTGCCCGGGGTCACCCTGCCCGCACTCCTGACCATGTCAGGAGTAAGGTGAAGGAGCTGTGGCAGGGTTACTCCCAGGCCCGGGATGCGGCCGGCCGATCTGGGGCCGCCCCCATCACTTGCCCCTTTTACAGGGAGCTCAGGGACATCCTGGGCCCCCGGCACACCTCCTCCCCTCCGGCCACCCTTGACACCTCGGCCGACGAGCCCCAGCAGGCCCTGCAGACGGAGTCCACCCCGGAGGCAAGCCCCGCACCCTGGGGGCCCCCCCCGGAGGCCACCCCCGGGACATCGCGGCAGGAGGAGGAGGAGGAGGAGGAGGGGGGCTCCTCCTCCGCAGAATCCGGGCTGCAGATCCTCCTCCTGCCATCCCGGAGCAGCAGCAGGGCCTCCGCCCTCCGGGGATCTCCGGACCGTGGGAGCGGACCGACAGGTAGGTACCCCTCTCTGGTGTACACCCCTGGCCTTGAGGGGCGGGGGGTAATAGATATGTGTCCAGGGCCCCCCACATGCTCATGTGGCCATGGCTCCAAGGACAGCAGGGCCATGGCCCTCACAGCAGTGCATCAGCCCCTGCTGCCCCCCACACCCCGCACGACAGTGCCATGCCCCATCCCCAGGGCAGGGGGGAGCGGAACCTCGAGGGGCCCCCGGGAGGAGGGGGTGGGACACCCCACAGCAGCAGCAGCATGTGATGGAGTTGGGGGAGTGCAAAAGGGAGACTCAGGCTACATATGGAGCAACAAGAGCCGAATAGCTCCCAGGGGCAAAGGAGGATCCTGGGGCTACAGCTGGCAGGTGACACCTCTGCCCTGAACAAACAGGAGGGAGGAGCCGAGCTGGCTTGGAATCGGGGGGCGAGGGTGGGGGCCACAGGTAGAGGCTAGGGGAAGGGAGAGCTGGAAGGCTGCCAGCCTGAGGAGGGGGAAAGCTGCATCCTAGAGGGGCACCCCTTGGGGTCTTCTCCCCACGACGGGTTGGAAGGACTGTCTCTTCCGACAGCTCGTGCTGTCACTCCTGGGAGAAACTGGGCATCTGTGGCCTAAGAAACCTCTCCTGCTGTCAGACCCTGCGGGGTGAAGTGAGAGTCCTCCCACCAGGGGACGGGTGCAGGGCAGGGGGACCCCTGAACCCCATCCATCACAGCAGCATCTCCCGGGGACGGGGATGGGGAACCTGCAGCACAGGGCTGGGGGGACAAAGGCCACGGCTCGGGGCCCATACTAACGCCTGTCTCCATTCTTCTTCCCCCCCTCCTCTCCTGTGCCCCGCACCTGCACCATCAGAAGGACCGGAAGGGAGTGCCGGCGAGGCCTCAGTCGTCCCGGAGAGCCCTCCGGGACTATCGCTCCAGGCCAGCCCCTCGGCCGAGGACCGACCAGCCCCACGGCGGGCTAGACGGTGGACCCCGCGCCACCACCAGCCGACGGCAACGGACCCCCAGCTGCTGGCCATCCACCGTCGGCAGCTGGAGGTCGCAGAGCAGCACCTGCAGCTGCAGGAGCGGGCGCTGGCCTGGCGCCAGGAGGCATGGGGGGCCTACATGGAGACTTTTAACCGCTTGGTGGACTACCTGGCCCCCCATGCCGCGCCGGCCGCCGCATCGCCTGCCCTGCCTGCTCCACCAGCCCCACCACCAGCTGCTCCGCCCGTTGCCGTCCCGTCCGCCATCGCCCCGCCACCCACCTCTGAGGGCCAGAGCGCTGAGGGACCCCTGGAGCCACCTGAGACTCGCCGGCCATCCTACCTTCCGGTCCGGCCCGCCCCCAGCCAGCCCCGGACAGGGCTGCGACCGCGGCGGGGCTCCCGGCCGCCAACGCCCAGTGCCGGGCTATAGGGGCAAGGGGCCCGGGACGTGGCCCCCCCCCCCTTGTATATAGTTTAAAGTTATTATTTGTTGCCCCCCGTTTGCCCCATCCCCCCCATGTAAATAGTTCTCCCCTTTATCCTCCCTGGTTTTCTTTTTATTATTGAGGACACTTGTTTCTTTGTATTGTTTTATTTTTGTACATATTAGTTTTTTCCACATGTTTGTACATAGTTTGTTTTTGGTTCAAATATTTACAGTTACAAAAAAAAGGTTCTGAAACAAAAAGAAGTTTAAGTTCAGCCACAGGTGCGTGCTGTCATTTGTCCAGGAAAAGTGGGAGGGGGGTGCGGTGGGGTGCTCCATGGTGTAGGCGTTGGGGCAGGAGTGTGGTGGAGGAAGGGGCGAGCAGTAGGGGGCCTGGGCAGAGTTCACCCCGCGGCCTCTTCATCAAAGTAGGCCCGCAGGGCCTCCCGGACCCAGGTCCCCTCGGGGTCCACCTGCCGACTGGGGGCAGCAGGTGGCTGGACGTCTGCCCTGCCGGCCTCCGCAGCCCAGCCCTGGAAAAAGGTGTCCCCCTTGCTCTCTACCAAATTGTGCAGGGCACAGCAGGCACCCACAATCTGGGGGATGTTGTTGGGGCCTGCATCCAGGCGGGTCAGGAGACATCTCCAGCGTCCCTTCAGGCAGCCAAATGAGCGCTCCACCACCTGGCGCGCATGGTTCAGGCGCTGGTTGAAGCGCTCCTGGCTAGCGGAGAGATGGCCCGTGTAGGGGTGCATAAGCCACGGCCGGAGGGGGTATGCCGCATCTGCGATGACGCAGAAGGGCATGGTGGTGTCCCCCAGAGGGATCTCCCGCTGGGGGATGTAGGTCCCTGCCTCCAGCCGGCGGCACAGGCCCGAGTTCCGGAAAACCCAGGCGTCGTGGGTGCTGCCAGGCCAGCCCACATAAATGTCCTGGAAACGTCCCCGGCTGTCCACCAAGGCCTGGAGGACGACAGAATGGTAGCCCTTTCAATTCAGGTATTGTCCTCCACTGTGATGCGGGGCGCGGATGGGGATGTGAGTCCCATCCAGAGCCCCGAAGCAGTTGGGGAAGCCCAGGGTGCCAAAGGCCGCGATGGTGGCATGTGGGTCCCCCAGCCTCACGAGCCTGTGCAGGAGCATGGCGTTGATGGCACGCACAACCTGCAGAGAAAGCACATGGGACAGCCCCAATGAGGGGTGAGCAGGGTTTGCGTGGCCCTGCCCTGCCCTGCCCTCCTCTGCCCGGGCCCCCCTCCCCTGCCCTGCCCTCCTCTGCCCTCCCCCGCCCTGGCCTCCCCTCCCCTCCTCCTTCCCTGCCCTGGCCTCCCCTCCCCTCCCCTGCCCTCCTCTGCCCAGGCCCCCCTCCCCTGCCCTGCCCTCCCTCCATGGGTTCTCTTACCTCCATGAAGACAGCCCCGACGGTGGCCTTGCCCACACCAAACTGCTGGCCCACGGATCGGTAGCTGTCGGGAGTGGCCAGCTTCCAGACAGCGATGCCGACCCGTTTCTGCACTGTGAGGGCACACCGCATGGCGGTGTCCTGGTGCCTGAGTGCGGGGGTGAGCCACTGGCACAGCTCCAGAAATGTCTGCCGGCTCATCCTGAAGTTCCTGAGCCAGCGGTCGTCGTCCCACTCCCCAAGCACCAGCCGCTCCCACCAGTCGGTGCTGGTGGGGTAGCTCCACAGCCGCCGGCGTGTGAGGCGGGGGGGGGGGCGGGGTGCTGCAGGGTTAGGGGTTGAGCCCTGCTGCCCTGGGGACATCTCCTCCTCTGTGGCAAGGAGGTGCTCAGCTGCCTCCCACATGGCATGGAGCAGGGCAAGCCCTGCTCCTGCCGGGAGGGCTGGGTGGACCTCTGGCTGCTGCTGCTGCTGCTGGGGTTCCATGACTGCGGCGCCCGGGGTCTGTGTGCCTATGGCTCCTCAGACCGCGTGCTGTGCAGGCTGAGTGTGTCTGGGAGGGGCCTTTAAGGGAGTGGCTAGCTGTTGCCCCGGAAGCGCTAGTCCGCCCTGTGACCCTGTGTGCAGCTGTGCCTGGCATCCCTATTTCGATGTGTGCTACTTTGGCGTGTAGACGTTCCCTCGCTGCGCCTATTTCGATGTTGGGCTGCGCAACATCGAAGTTGAACATCGACGTTGCCGGCCCTGGAGGACGTGTAGACGCTATTCATCGAAATAGGCTATTTCGATGTCGCTACTTCGAAATTAGCTACTTCGATGTAGCGTGCACGTGTAGACGTAGCCAGTGAGTCCCACGAAGTCCATGTAAGGGTCCAGCAGAAGTCCAGTTCCTGCACTTGAAGGCAAGACTTGCTCCTTTCCTATTGGTCATAAGTGGCAGGAAGAAGAAGGGCTATGACCCCCTCTTACTCTACTCCTTCCATTGCACTGGTTCAGAAAGGAATGCAGCAGGTGCAGCAATCTTCTCTTCATGTATTTGGTTCCTCAGGGAAGTTAGCTCTCTGTCAAAGGCAGAATTTTCCCTGGTGCCCATTATTAGAGTCAGTGCCTCAGAAACACACACTAGCCCACATTTTTTATTCTTCTTTCTTTTTTTTTCATGGCAAATTGTGTAAGTACTGTGTGCCATCATAGACTGAACAACCAGGAGCTGTACCTTATAATGCCACAGTGTAACTTTTGGTAGTACTTCCTTATTTAAGGAATAATGTTCAGAAACTTGAGTTTCATATTTGGCATTACTGTGGTACTTGGAACAGGGATAGTGGATAGCAACATACTGTATCTACTCTTCCTGTAGGCTTTGAAACACACTTCCAAAATCACTTGAATTTTTCAGAATTTCTTCCATCCATGTCCATTTATTTTTTGTACTGCAGATATAAAAGAATATATGAGGATCTTTTTCTAATGTTATAGAGACAAATAAGCACAGGTGTGCTAAGTAGAGCTAATCAGAAAAAGTTTTGTAGAAAAATTTCTATCTGCCCAAAGCTTTATTTTGATGGAAATTATAGGTTTCCTTTTCCATCTCCCCCCACCCTCCCGCCCCAACTCCTGCAGCACTAACTCTACTAAAAAAGACAAGTTCATGTTTTGTGATAAATTTACAATTTTAGGAACTGTGACTGGTATATCAGACTTTATGACCCTGTAGGAAGCTACAGCGCTATTTTGCTGATTCAGATTGGCACCCAGAGCCCAGTTTGTGGTATAAAAAGATGAGTAGCTATCTGAAGAAGGAACAGGAGGCCTGGTCTGGAGAGCTGAGGGAGAAGCCCTGTGCCAGGAAGGAGTTCACACTCACCTTCTGATGTTTGGCTATGGTCCTGGCTCACAGCTGAGTTACTCCAGTTCAAACTAAAGGAAATTCTCAGCAGCGGGATGATGGTTTGTTCAGTATCCTATGGGATGTGGGAGCCTCTCCACCAATTCATACTAGTAAGCACAAGCAACTGGTTGCTAATTTTTTAAAAGTAATCAATCTTTGCAACTAGGGATTTTTAAAATGAGGGGAAACAGTGCCCTCTCCGGGATTTGTTACAGTTTAGAGAAAAAGCACATTCAGAAGAATTAGGCCCTAGAGTCAGGAGTAAATTTCACAATTGTTTGTTTGTTGAAAGCAAGGGAAGATATTTAATTAAGCGCAATAGGCAAGCAGACTGGACAGGTGAGAGAAGAAAGGAGAATGAGAGTCTAAGCTGGTAAGGACTGAGAGTCATCCCAGTCTAGAGGGCATGTGTCAGGTTCTTTACCTCATTAAGTGTCACCAAAGCTCCTAGAGCTGTGCTTATACAGTACAGAGGGCTTTAGTGAAAGTTCTGCACTCAGGTGATAATACTTCTCATTCACATTGTGCTCAGACCTTGAAGACAACTTGGTTCATGTTATAGGGCAGCCTCAGGCAAACACACACAGCTGCAGTGATGGACTTTGCTATGGAGCTGCATTGAAGCACAGGTGGCTGGTGTGCAGAGGGAAGGAATAACACCAGGAGAAAATAAGAAAGGAAAGATGAAAGAAGGAATAAAAGAAGTGTGTGTGTCTTTGTGCACGTGCGCATCAGAAGGAGACAAAATCAATTCGGGCTGACAAGCCAATCTGTTTAAGGAACAAAGCGAGAACTCTGAGGGGGGATGTGTCCTGTTGAGGGTATGTTGTTCCACCTTCACCCAAAAGAACATGTGTGTGACAAATTCAAGCATTTCTAACTGGGAAATGTTTCTGCTCTTCTGTTTGCATTTCCTAATTGAATCAGCTCCACTTGGCCATGGCTCCATGAATCAGAGCCACGCTGAGTTCGGCACATGAAGTATTTGCATTCTTCCCTCTCACACTTAAATTAAGACATTGTGAAATTCTGTGTGAAATCCTGTTGCATAATGTTGCCCAGCACAGTGGCATTGGAACAGTTTTTAGCATGGGGTGTTGAGCTGCCTTTTCCATGCCCTTCACCACTCTCTAGAGCTGGGGTCGGCAGCCGGGTGGGACCCTGAGGCCGAGTGAGGCATAGGAACATCAGCCGATGGGGACCCAGAGATGGCAACGGTGCACCAAGAGCAACAGGCCCAGCGGCTAGGACCCCCGGTGGCAGGGAATTGGGGCCAGGATGCCCAAAACCCAGGGATGCTGCAGCTCCTGGTGCCTGCAGCTCAGAATGACCAAAGCAAGAGCCCTTGATACTTTGAGTAAATGCCCTTCACTCACAATTATTTGGATCTTATTTTAAGGGCAGTGGTTTCGTTCATGTTCTGTGGGAGGTGTGCCTGTCTTCCTAACTGGCACTCAATCACTGGGGCCAAGACAGCGAGTCAAACCTTCAAAGTAGCACTGCGGTGCCCATCAGCCTCTGGCAGGCCTGCATGGTTGGGAAAGCTGCTATTGGTCGAACTCTGAACTTCTAAGAGCTGTTGAGATTCTGGGGTGGTGCCAAGGGGTAATAACACAGGCTTCTTCCATCGTCTCACATTCTGGTCAGGACCCAATGCTGGCTTTTTGTGTTACTGCAGCTCCCCGAGGTCTCAACTGAGATCAGTCCCACAGTCCTACCGACAGTATTCCGGGGCACTTGGCAAATGTTCTGACAATGAGGAGGTGGGGGCGGAGGTTGAGCACCAAGAGCCGAGGAGCGGATGGAAAGCACACATCTGCTCATGGAACAGGAACTGGAGGAGGGCCAATGTCAGCCCAGGCAGCAGCACAGGATGCTACGTGGGAGGCAACAGGTGAGAGGGGTAGTCAGGCTGGACTCTAATCGACTCTCTCTCTAACAGCCCAATGCCAACTGACACTTGTAAGCCCTTTAGAGTCAGGAAAACTCCTTCGGTACTTCACAGAGTTCTTATTAATGCACTTTTGACACACGGCTCAGTCTCATGTTGGCTCAAGGAACCCGAGCAGCCACTCTGGGCTTGTTGCGTATCCTGGCAATACGTGATCGCCGTGCACAGGGTATCATTGTCATCATGTGCTCCCCGCTCCCCAGCTGCTGCACTTTTTTTCACTGCTGCTGCTGTGTTGTCTCATTCTCCTGCCACTGTTGGTTCTCCAAGATCATTAGACTCTGCATGATCACTGCTGCTGAATCCGTGCAGTGGCATAGTACACCATAACCATTGTCTAATTGTTGAGCCACCCCTGTTTCATAAGCCAAGAGATACAGTGAATAGAGGCAATTCTTTTAGCTTTGGCTTCATGCCACAGAAGTAAGCAATTTATAATTCCTGCCATTTGGTTGAATCTTACTCTTGGCTGCAATGTGAATGTACAGTACTGTTTAAGTTTTTTTTTTCATATACTTTGTTTGTTCATGGGCCAGCCTTGTTATGCAGGATCATATTCGCTACTGGACTAGCATCAGGAAATTCTTTGGTGTGCTGAACATTGGAAGTACACTGGTCAATCACGTACATGATGCTCACATCTTGTATACATGAGATCCTAATGGAAACCATTAGTTATTAATACAGAGCCTAACTTACTTCCCGGGACTAATGCTGTTTTACCTGTTCTATAAGAGTAGTAAGGTGCTTGGAAGCTAATACCTGCACTGACTTTAGCATGAAAACTGACTCATTGCTTCCACTCCAGGCTATGCACCATCAGGCTGCGGATAGATAACTCCCAACATTAAAAAGGGGAGACACTCCTGTAGGGGAGACAAATGTTGCTTGGCTCGCAGCATGGTGCTGGGACAATGACAGGAAGGTCTGTGGCGCTAACTGCAGGTTGCACCTCCTTGGTGCGGCACCCTTGGGACCTGAACAATCCCAGTCCATGGATTTTGCTAGACCAAGGGAGCTCAGTGCTCCCCTGATACCTGCCAGCTCCCCTCTCCTCCCATCCCCTCCCCACCATTTAGCCTACTCCCGGCTGCCAGCCCCAGCCGCTTCTCGGATGCTGTCACAGCTCCCTGGCTTCAGCTGCCAGGTTACTGGTTTCCAGTTTCCAGCCCTGGCTCCCCATTCCACAGCACCATGCCACCAACTCTCTGGTCCCGAATGCAGCTTCCCAGCCCTGGCTGAAAGCCCACCACTCCCCAGCCCTGGCTGTGTCTTCCCAGCCCTAGCTGTGTTCCACGGCTTCACAGCCCTGGCCATGGCTCCCTGACAGCTGCTAGTCCCCCTGTTGCTGGCCCAGTTGTGGCTGCCTGGCCCAGGCCAAGGCTCCCAGCCATCAGACTCCAGTTGGTCTCCGCTCTCACTGACTGAGGCACTCTGCCGGACCATGGATGCTGCTGAATGAGTGAGTCTGGATTTGTGAGGTTCAACCTGTACCTTTAAAAGCTGCCCTCATCTCCACGACAACCTAAAGTACCTTGGTGTCTCTGGCTGATGCTCCTTTGCACCATCCATTGAATTTTTATCGGGGTTAGTTTGTCTTAATCCAAAAATGCTGAAGTTTCTGTGGCCAGATGGTGTTGCATACCCCAAAGGAGAAATTCCATAAGGGATCATAATTACTCCCTGCCTACTGTAGGTCCCTAAGGGAGGTCTGTATCCTCCCATTTGTCTCACCTTGGTGGTCTTCTAAGAAGATTGCCACAAGGGTGAGTTGGAGTTAAGATTCTTTAACGCCTGGTTTTGCTTTCAGTCATAACCTGTCTAACCCTGTGGTCTCAAAGGAACATTGTTGATTGGAAGGCATTGATCTCTAGTTTGGGAGTTTTAACTTAAATGCCCAATGGCAATGAATTAAATGCCAGTAACTGTTTAGCCATGTGAGAGAGAGGAAGGGCTGCTCAGACAGCTTTGTGTCAGCACATTTGTAACCCAACGAGTGAGTAGCAGTTTCCTGTGCAGTTCCACTTTCTACCATCCTCCCCACCCAGGCTCAGCAGAACCTGCCTGATTACAGTCTGAACAGTTGTGCCATTTACAGCAAGAGAAATCTGCTTTTCAGCTTGTTGGGCAGAGAGAGCACAGAGCCAAGGGAAGTACTATCGTGTGATCCCCCACCTGCCTGGGCTGACCCCTGCATTTGTTTATGGTTCCCAAGGAGCGAAGGGGGTCAGGCAATCTGTACCCTTTTCCTTTCTTATCACCCAAAGTAACTCTGACAGGGAGCTTTACACTCACCTCCCAGCCCTGCTTCTAGCGAGGATGAGAGGGCCTATACTTAGTGCAAAGCTTACATGACACACAGGTAAAGGGAAAGCCCAAGAGTGACACTATGACAGGCCATTTTCTTTATTGTATTTATGGCCATGGACTATTTTAATTGAAGGTGGACTGAGCAGGCAGCGCTCAGAACCAAATAAGGTTTAACCTAAATCTCATGTCCTATGGTCAAATGAGAATGGTAGTTTTTGGTCAGACATTTGGTTATAGTCAAAATGACCCGACAAAATGGATCCAACCTGGAACTCAGAGGCATAATAAAACATACAGAAGCAGGGATTTTAATCTTAAACTAACAGTACAGCTCCCCAGACATACACACTATAAGCCCAAAGGAGTTCCAATTCAAGAGATTTTCCTTTTGACCTCTCTTCCTTTCATAAGCATAACCCAAAGTATCATTACAAATTAGTACGTTTTGCATGGCTGGTTTCTCTTTAAGGCAGGGAGGAAGAAAGGAATAAAAAAAGTCATAAAACCCTCTGAAATTGATCATCTTATGTTTGAGGGTCAGACAATTTGAGGGTCTGGTCTCAATGAGGAGGAGCATGTAGGGGAGCAGAAACCTAACCATGATTGAGTTACCCCAGACCCATTTAGGTTTTAAGCTGTCCTGACACTTTTCCTATTGTCCCCTCCCCTGTCTTGTCCTCCAGCCCTCCTAGATAGGCATGCAGTCATGGCTGAAACTGAACACTATCTATTAGCAAATGCAAATTTGTGAAATCTTTACACGCCAAAAACTGAAATATTCCCAGTTGTTCATATTTTGTCCATATCTTTTGGTACGTACCAAACTAAATGATAACATTTACAGCAGCTACTCAGATATCAGCTATTTAAAATGACCTGTAATCTTTTTTTCTTCGTGTTACAATACTGAGAGATTAGGGCTCTGGGAAAAGGACCACAGCTGCAGAAACACTTGTTTTTTTGTTCTTGTGGTTACTCTTCAGAGTTAGGCAATGTTTCATTTCCCAGCAGAGCTGCTCAACAGCCCTCCTCTCAGAAGTGTCAACATTATGCAAATGGGTGCATGAGGAATGTTGCTACAGTACCAACCAGTTAAACTTTTTAAAGTTTAAACACTTGGCTGCTGCAAAGATTAAAAAAAAACCCACAGAATTTCACCGAGCGAGGACTGTGCAAGCGGAACGCTGTGTCTTTTAGAAGTGTTTTCTTTTGTGTCTGGTCATGAATAGCACTACCTCAGTGCTCAAGCATCCTGCTACAAGTGCTCCATTATGTTTAAAGGTGTAAATGTGTAACTTCAAATCTAATAAGGTTTCAGTTTTGCCTTTAAAAAAAAAGTTAACCTCACCCTTACACCAAAAAATATATCTTCCTCTCATAACTGAAGGGACTAGGTTGAGTAAAGATCTAGGGGTCAAGCCATATGTTCATCAAGCGCAAAATGTTACTTTCTTCCTTCTCTCATGCATGGAAAAGAGTGACTCACATTCTCTCCCCAGACACCGGCTTCCCGCTCATTCCATGATCTGGTCTAAATTTCCCTTTCTATGACTTCAGGGGGACTAGGATTTCTCCCCTTGACTTTAAAATCCTCCATAGCCTTGTCCCAGTCTGTCTCTCAAACCTAGTCTCGCTCTCTTTGCCTCCTGGATTCTTCATCTATTTTTAAATCTCATGCTCTTTCCTGTTATCACTCTCATTTTAATTTCGCTGCTGCACTGTTAAGCCACATGTTCTCTGGGAAAGAAGTGATATCTAAACATTGTTTTATAGCCTATATGCTACCGCATGGAATGCCAAAGTACAGTATGTCTCTCCCCCCCCCCCCCCCGCCCCCAAAAATGCTCTTCACTCTTATTTTCAAAATTTGTTACTCAGCTTTATAAACCAACTAGCACTTTGGTGGTGGGTGTGTCTCATAATTTCAGGCCTGTTTGCTGCCTGTACTTATACTGACAATGCCATAGTGCACGTAAAGAGCATGAGTCAAATGGCCTACACTACAAGTGCTAGTGATTTGTTGTACAAGACATCATTCCAACAATTGCCAAGAACATAGCTGCACTGCTGAACCATATGCTTCGCTGGAATATTTTCAGGAAATAAAAATACCCAACTCTAAAATACACCTGAGTTATATGCACTGTTGTCTTTCATCCTCAAGAGATCTCATAGAATGTAGAACAATGAATTAAAGATTGCAATAGATTATACAGCTAAGTGGTACTTTTATGCAGTCAACAGTAGTTCAAAGACTGCTTTGGTCATTATTTCATGGGTGCTTAATCCAGCATAGGACCAGCCCTGCAAAAACTTGTGCATGAGCTCAATTAACTACTGTGAGCACTTCCATTGATCTCATGGGAGTAAAGTAAAGCCCATGAATAAATGTTTGCAGAATCAGGGCCACAGACGAATATGACATAGACTTACACTATGGGGATAAAATAGGAGCACTGGCAGCCAGGCCTGGGCAAGACGGGAGGGTCTTTGACCCCAGACTCCAGCCCAAGACTGAACATCACTTTTTATGGTACATGATTAGTTGGATTTAACTCTTTTACTTTGTTTCATCCATTTTTGGCTTTGGCTTTCTTTCATTAAATGTTAGGGTTGTTGCATTGCACCTCAAACACCTTGGTGCTGGATCATGCATTTTCTAAATGTTAATATTTTATCATGCTGATGATTGTGTGAGTCAAGATACTATGGCATTAAAGGATGACTTCTAAAACGTGTGGGATATGTTCAATCTCCCAGACCTCCTCACCCTTCAAAACAAATCTGCAGCAGCAAGGTTCAGAGCCTGGTTAACTGACTTGGGCTCCAGCGCTAAAAATGGCAGCATAGGCTTGGGCTGGACTCTGGGGTCCAAGACCCTCCCCACTCACCCAAGCCTGACTGTCAGTTCTGCTATTTTACCCCCATAGTGTAAGCCTATGTCATATAACCCAGGCTCTGAGATTCCTTGCTGCAGGTCTCCTTTTTCCTGTGTAGAAGTATCCATATGTGCTATTTATTGTACAAATGTGGTACCAGTAAGATTGGTCTCATGTAACTATATCATGTTGGCACAGAATTCACAGAGCGTACCCTGCTCATTTTGGTATGCGCATATCTTTAAACCATGTCTGTGACTAAGGCCGCAAGGTATTTCAAGTAGAAAATATGCACTGGTGGCTTTAGGAACATAGCTCTCTTTTCATAACCTGGTTCTACAAACATAGAAAACTTAGAAAATTGTTGGCCAAAGGTTAAAAGGCCAAATACCCTGCGGAGTTCTATGAATTATGCATTTCTTCTGTTTAGCAAAACTGAAAGATGCAGCTGTACAACTTCAGTGGGAGCCCCTTTTGCCAGAGACTTTGATCCAAGGCTGAAGATATTACAAGCTGTGAAACTTATTTTCAGTGCAATACGTTTATTACAAAATGTGACAAATCGAGTTTTCATAAGCACAAAAAGTTGAAAATTATTTCCTTCTAAAGAAATATTTAATAACGTTTTAAAACTAATTTCCTCCACCTGTTTGTTCCTAGACATAATTTGTTCATTATGTCTCTTAAATCTAGTAACTGCCTCACTATAATAACAAAATACCTACCATTAAAAAGGGAACCCGCTGTCTTATTTCTTATAGCAGGAGGGAAGATAAGTTTGTGATTGTCAGGTCTTCAGGTCAGGAGATCCCGTCCATGCCACTGTCTTCCTGTGTAGCTTCACAAATATCTCTTAGTTAGACCAAAGATTTCAAAATTGTCCATTAGTTTAGGTTATCTGTTTTGGCATGCCCATCCTGAGACTCCTAAGCCCTGATGTTCATAGGTACCAAGCACCCACCATTCCCATTAACTTCAACTGGAATTATAAGTACTTATTGCCTCAGAAAAGCAGCCCCTGAGAGTCTGAAGCCGTGCCCCCTAAAAGCACCCAACACTCATGAACATACTGTAAAATGGGACATTTCCTCTGTCCACTATCCCTGGCTGTAAAATGGGGATCAAGTTTCCCAAGTGTACAAGATTGTGCATAATGGCTTGTGAAGCAATTTCAAATCTTCTCATTTAAAGCACACTGAAGAGTAAAATAGTGTTTTTACACATATCAGAGACAGATGTACTGGTTCTCTAATGCCATATGGGTCCTTCCTTGCATGTGTGTGCTCACTAACTGTGGCTTGAAAAAAAATAGCTCATTTCCCAGTTACTCACAGTGCCAAACAGCCAGCCACACCTTGACTCTTATGACCCCTAAAGCTTGCCACAGAGTGATCCCAACACATTCCCACTCTCAAATTTCACCCTAGAAACTTATGGCTGTATGGCCCAGCCCTCTCCTGGACTGTGCAAATGCATTGAGTCTGTGAGTCCTTTAAGAGAATAATAGGTATGCCCGCAACTTGAACACTGCAGATTGGATAAACTACAAAGAGATTTCAGTAAACTTGTTTAAGTGAGCACAGGTAATGAAACACAAGACCAAAATGATTACATGAAAAACAAAGATGCCACACTTGTTGATGCAGGGGTGCTGGAACTATTTTTTAGGGTAGAGGTGCTGAGCTGTGTGCCTCACGTCCCCAGGCTAGGGTCACACATAGGGTTGCCAACTCTCCCAGACACCCTTGTAATAAATGGCATCCAGTCTGGGAAAGTTGGTAACCTAGCCACAGCTGGAAGCACTTATGGCACCCTGGGCCAGTGGCAAGCAAAGTTTCTCCTCATTGGTATTCACCAATCTTCCCAACCAAAGTCCTTCGGTCAGGAACCCTCCCTAAGAGTCCCACAACTATTTCCTGTGCATGTGATGGGCAGAAGGAGAGCAGTGAATATTTTGGGGGTGTTTGTCCCTCATTTTTATAGTTTCAACAAAAACAAGAAGTCCTGTGGCACCTTATAGACAAAGAGATATTTTGGATCATAAGCTTTCATGGGCAAAGACCCACTTCATCAGATGCAATGTGGTGGGGAACCTAATGAAGTGGGTTTTTGCCCATGAAAGCTTATGCTCCCAAATATCTCTTAGTCTATAAAGTGCCACAGGACTTCTTGTTGTTTTTGTGGATACAGACTATCATGGCTACTCCTCTGATATTTTATAGTTTCTGTCCCTGTCTTGAAAAACATTTCCATCTGAGAGCTAGGACCCAAAAATTCTTTATGGAAGAACATGTCCTGCTGATTTTTTTTCACCTGTTTGAATTTTGTCAGCTCTTCCTGCTTCATGAATCTGTTTATTCCTTAAGTGCAAATTAAGCAGTGCACAGGCTCCTTTGTTTGGGTCAGACCTGTTTGACAACTTCCACTTGCACAGAACTGCAGGGTTTTGAACATAAGTTAATAATACTGTGAAGGGAAAACCTATAACTTCACATACAATTATCAGAGGGGTAGCCAAGCTAGTCTGTATCT
Source organism: Carettochelys insculpta (assembly GCF_033958435.1). Taxonomy (NCBI): domain Eukaryota; kingdom Metazoa; phylum Chordata; order Testudines; family Carettochelyidae; genus Carettochelys; species Carettochelys insculpta. The sequence continues at coordinate 14,041,845 of NC_134148.1, forward strand.
TCAAAAACAACAAGAAGTCCTGTGCCACAGTCTAATGTTAATAAGATCAGGTCCTTGCCCAACAGCATGGTGATGCCAACATATACTCGTCCCTGTGTTTCCCCAAAACTGTGTGCCCTGAAATATCAGGTTCTCCTGGACAGCTCAGAGAAATAATAAAGTTATTTTTTTATCTCTAAAGACACATCCCAACTTATTAACTGCAGAGGTGTAAGTTGGTATATGGCAAAAATGAAATATACGTGAACTCACTTAATACTACATAGATTGTTAATATAAGTAACACAGTTACAAGCTGAACATATTTCTTAAGGCTGTGTCTACACTACAAAAAGACCTCCTAAGTTGTTTACTTCAAAGTAAGCAACTTCGAAGTTCAGAATCTACACACACCCTTCTTCAAAGTTAAACTTAGAAGTAGGGCACTACTCCATTCCCAGGAATGGAGTAAGGACTTCAAAGTTAGGCTTCCTACTTCAAAATTAACTTCCAAGTAAGGGAAAATGTGTGTAGACTCTCTGCTGGGTACTTCGAAGTAGTGCCTAACTACTTTGAAGTTCTTTTTGTATTGTAGACACAGCCTCAAGGTTTCAAATGTAATCTACCAAGATACAGGTCTTCTTCAAGATGATTTCTTTCACCCAACATCATTCTTTCCGGGCATGGCTGACTTACTGTCATTCAGACCTTTTCACAAAAGTACCAGATCATGGTTCCACTTGTCTTACTAGGTAAAAGAGCTTTGTCCAGGATGGTTTCTCCTGTATATTCAGTTCCAGAGACTTCAATCCCAATCTATACAAGATTATTAAGAGTCAGCGAGATATTAATTTCCAAATTATACCTTAAAAGGCATATTTTGTATAAACAATATGACAATATTGTGTAAGGTGTAATTATAGAAGTGCTTAATGTTAGAATCCTTGTTCAGATTTGTCTTCAATTGCCTCCAATGTCTTTTTAACTCCCTGTTCACACGAGGGGTCTTAGAGGATATACTTACAGAAATACAGCATCATTAATCTTAGCTGTATCCCTTCTGTTGTATTTTCTGTTTCTCTTGCAGGTCTATACTTCCCATTATATGTCATCCTCGTAATTCATTGCTGCTTTATCATAACCCATGGACTTTGGAATCTGCTGCGTGCAGGTAGTATTTCAACTTTACAACATCATTACCTTTGCTAGCCTACTGGGAACTCCTCTTGCTGGTGCTGTTTTGGGCTGGTGACTATGAGAGTTTTGTGTGTTTGAGGAAGACAGAATTACATCCTTTTGAGCCATGCAAGATAAGAGACTTTTTCCAGGTAGACTTTTGCTATTTATGGTTTCTTGTTGACTCTGATATCACTGTTAGTCAAATTGGCAAAGATAACATATGCAAAGTTGAATTTTCATAGTCAGCAGGTGTGTTTAGGAGCCATAATTCCTCCCAACTGTGCACCTGGACCTTGCATATCTGCTATTTACTTGTTGATCAAGGTGCTGCCTTTGAAGGTTGTTTTTGAAGAAAGCACAATGGTTCTATCTAATGAATATAACAGGATCACAAGGTGGCATCAGCTGGGATGTCAGTCCTGAAAGGAGCATGCCTAAGGGACTAGTGCCAACAGTGTGTTGTCTTTTCCAGTATATTTCCAGTGTGAATGACTTTTATTTTAGGTTAAGTAAATTCTCTGTGACAGTGTGTGTCCTGTCTGCAGATCAAAGTACCCTGAGAACAAAGTGTCTGCACACAGAGCTCTTAACTTAAAAATGGCTGTGTCCAAAACAAAGGCATCACCGTTCCCTAGCTACGCCCACCCTTCTGCAGCACTGCTGGCAAGTGAACACAAGCATAATTGCTGCAGGATTTTGCTACTCACATCAATTTCCGCCCCCCACCCCCACCCCATTTTGTGCCTTTCAGTTCCATAGTCCCTCGCTGCTCTGCCTTTGCCAGGAAGTGCCTGCTGCCCAGTGCTGTACCAACTTCAATCGCTATGACAACATGCCATGGCCCACAGTGGTGTCTGTAGCCACAGCACAACTTTTACACAAGTTGAAGGGTGTCAAAAATTCTGTGTGGTCATAAACTGTCTGTGCCTCTACTTAACCCTTAATATGATTCTGGGCTTGCAATGAATGAGCCCCCAGGCACCAGCATTCTGCAGGGTTCAGAAAGTGTCAGCCATAAGCCCCCCCGACGCATACTAGAGTTTCAGCAATTCCACCACCACCACCCCCGCCAAAGGTGCAGCATCCCCAAACATTTCCAATGTCTGCACATAGATTTGAGGGGTTTGTCTCACTGTTTCATCTATTCATTTATTTGCTTACTATGAATACACAATTCATCTGTACTGTATTTTTCAGAGCAGGCCCTTCAGTGCCTTTTAAGTGTTTATGTCAGAGATTAATCTTAATGATGAAGCTGGAAGTCATGTGCACAATCATTCCAATGAGAAAGAATCCTATTAATTTAATTAGATGTTCCTTTGGAAGCATGTCTTTATGAAAACAGGAATGAACCATGGCTGAAAAGAATAACAGTGTAATCTTTATGGCGTTTGTTTACACATCACTTGTGCACAATACTATGTTTTGATGGACCATAGCATTGTTCATAAGCTGGAAAAGGCATCTTGAAAAGAATGTTGGCTAAAACAAAAGGCTTTCTACAATTACCAGAGAACCAAAAGTTGTGTATAGTTGCAAGTGAAACATATGTGATTCCACACAGGCTCTCTCTTAATTCTATTTGCAGCGGGGACCACAAATATTGGGCTTGACTCCCCACTCCCTGCTGCTTTGTGTATCCATTTACATCAGTGCAAAGCTGGTGTAGAATACCCACACCTGGAATGGAAGCATTTTTCCACCAGGTGAAAATGATTACACAAGGTGCAGGCACTGGGCAGTCCAGATCACAGATTCCAAAGCTGGTTGACAAAATGTCTTCAAGTCTATGGATGTTCATATGCAATTTGGCAGGTTGTAAAGTAAGAAAACAGAATGTGGCCTCATGCCAACAATACAACACTGCTGATGTCACACAACCGGTTGCATAGAGACCCGGGGCTTTTCACCAGAGGTGAATTTAGCCCAGCTTGTTCTGAAGGGCTCCACGCAAGTAAACTGAGAGCAGCACTGTGCCCACACTCTTCTACGGATATCGAAGTGGACATCACTGCCTAGCCTTGTATTGTGACAGAGGAACACAAGACTCAGTCTGCCTTCAGAAAAACGTGTTACTTCCATTGATCATGTCAGAGTGGTGGATGCTAATGAGCCACTTTGGCAGATGCTAATGAGGCACTGCCATGCATATGCAGTGCTTCATTACAATAATGGCAGCCGTATACATTTCGAAAGCGCTGCTTTAAAAATGCATGCTGCTGGTGCAGACGGGCGCCTTTTGAAAGGACCCGTAGACTTCGAAAGCCCCTTCTTCCCATTTATTTTTTAGAAGAAGGGGCTTTTGAAATCCAGGGGGTCCTTTTGAAAGGCCCCCATCTACACTGACAGCCATGCATTTCAAAAGCAGCACTTTTCTAAACACGCACAGCCACCATTATGCTAATGAGGTGCTGCATATGTATGGCAACGCCTCATTAGCATCTGCCGAAGTGGTTCATTAGCATCCCCCTTTCGAAAGGGGGACACTAGTGTAGTGTAGCCAGGGCCAGTGAGTTATATATATGCAGCAGAGGGGAGAATGATGCCCACATTGAGAATCCATCATCTCCAGAGCATCATTTTTTACAAAAGCCACGTCATTTAGCATGGCAGGGTTTTGTAGACTGATTTGCTTATTTGTCTGTTTAGCCCTCTTTAAAAACCCAAATTGCATTTGAAGAAGAAATTTGAAGGAATAATCATTACATTTGTTATTTGTCTTTCCCCTTCTCCTCCCATTGTTACCATACATCCTGTCCATCTGCAATGATGCCCAGCCATATATCACATGTACCCAATAAGTTTATAAAGTACCACAAGCACCCTTTTAACCCTTAATCAATCCACTTCATGCACTCTTCTTTCTTCTTTAACTCTTAATTTAATTCACATGGTGATCTGATTCTTAGGCTAAAATCCTACACAACCTATGGAACATTTAAGTAAAATTAAATGTTTGAACATTTTAGTGCTAATTTCCAAAGCACTGCTATAGGCTGCACCGTTGTCAATTTTTTTGGTTAAAGGGACAGTTGATATGTAATTTACAGTGACCTATACAAAGCTTTATTAAATTTTAAGTTATTTATTCTAATTTTCTCAAATTCAACCAATTTGACATACTCTTGTAATAAGGAATAAGTTGGTTTAAAACAATAACAATCTATTTCAAATCTAATTCTTTGAAAATGTGTCTCAGGTGTTCATAATTAAATCTATGTGGTTGAACTTAATATCTAGAAATAGGCATGGGAAGCTTGATTTGGTTTTGAAAGTTCAAGCTTACAAGCCAGGGATGGTTGTATCTGGCCTCCAGTTTTATCCAGACAATCAGTTCATTTAAGATATTATCTCAGTTTGGATGTGGGTATTATGGATGGGCACTGTAATTACCAGACCAGTGTAATGTACTGTGGCCTTACTGTAGATTGAACAGCAAATAATAATGATCAATCTATCCCCCTCAGAAAGTGATTGTTGCAGTAGTGCAAAAGACAGTTTTCAGTGCTATTGTTGTGAGGGTACTCAAAACTGAGCTCATAGTCATTCTCTCCCTGCTTTAGAAAAATACAGATTTCTTCACACAATGTAAATTCTATTGCTGTATCTCCCCAAGTTACAAATACAGGCAAACACTACAGTGAATGCTGGTGTAGGAAAAGGTCTGATCATGCAGTGCTGGCTTTCCTGCCCCATGAAATCCCTCCTTTTATGGCAGGCAAGAATGTATAGGAGCAAATCATTTAAAATTTTCCAGGCCCTTTCCTTAAGGAAGACTCTGGAAAACAGAGGCCAATCCATAGGGTTAGAAATGAAGAAGGCTGGACTGTTAAGCTTCTCAAAAGCATCAGGCTGGTCCCTTCATTCCTAGGTCACATCTACACGAGTGGCTTTTCTTGGCAAAATCGGGCTTTTGCTGGAAAAAAACATGGAGCATCTACACAGCAAATGCGCTTTGTCAACAATTTGTCAACAAAACACGTCACATCTGCCAGCAACATTATACCTCTCCCCATTCAGGTATAACACCTCTCTTGACAGTATTCTGTCGACGAAACAACCATGTGGATGGTTGCAGGGCCTTTCTGTGGACAGACAGGGCTTCTCTAGTCAGCCATTCTCTTGAGAGGCTGAGCAATCTGGCTGCTCTCTGGCGACAGAGCAGATTGCTCTTTTGATTTGCTTTTATGTGTAGACACAATCTGTTGACAAAGAAGGTTTGCTGGGAAATCCCTTCTGACAGTCACTTCTGTTTAAAGATGCTTCTCGTGTAGACGAGGCCCTAGAGTAAAACTGGCAGACAGGAATCTGCTGTGTCTAAGAAGATGAGTATCAAGAAGTCGTAAGACTTGTAGAAGAAACGTCAAGGGTGTCTGTAAGTACTGTACCTCCTAAGTAAAGCACTGTGCCAGTAGGCAGATTTTCAAAGACTTCATGTACATAACAGAATTCCCGGTTGAACTTTGCCCTGGTGCAGTGTGTCCTTTATATGGCTCTGAACTTAAAGGGACTGACAAATTGGATATTATTTCCAGTCCCATAGGTAACTAAGGAGAGCAGCTGCATTAACTTCCCAGAGGCTGCACATCTCAGTAAAGAGGTGGGTGCAAAATCATGCAGGAATGGGGCTGCAGTGGCAAAATGGCCCGTAGAAACCAAAGTAAGGGTACTTTTTTGCAGGCAGGCACTGAAGGACGGCTTGAGCCCGACCTAGCAGAGTGGCACTCAGCGCTAAGAATGAAGGCTACTGCCTAGGCGGCCGCTGAATGCTAAAATTTAGCTTACGCCTCCGTGCCCCTCCTCCCCGGAGGGATACCGGTGGGCCCCACAAAAAGGCTCTGGGGGAGAAGGAGACCGGCCTCGTCCGGCCCCAAAGCCACCGTTGCGGATGAGGGCAGGCGCCCAGGCTCGAGACGCTTGCGAAGGCGGCGGAGTAGGAAGAGGGAGGAATTGCCCTTTTAAATGCAGACTTGTTTGCGCCGCGGCTGTCCTCGGGTGACTCGGCGGCTTGACGCCGCTCCAGGCTGCTCGGCGCTATTAATAGACGGGCGGGGGGAGGTTTCTCTGCAGACACGCGATGGGCGCGCTCGGCACGGGGCGGGGCCCCCGCCCTGCGCTGTCCCTGCCCTCCCGGCGGTCTCCCCGCCCGCGGGGCCAGAGGGCTCGTGCCTGGCGCTGCCTGGGCCGGGCAGGGGCCTTGCGAGTGAGGAAGCGAGCTTGGGAACTCTCCCTATTGCCGCCCTGCCGGGGGACCCCGCCCCGGCGCTCTGCCCGCCCGGGCCTCTCTGGGCTGGGAGGAATCATCGCTAAGAGCAGATGGGAAAAGTGCGAACGGTCCCTGCCTCCCAGGCAGCCCTGGCCAGAGTCAGAGGAAAACATTTCCCCCCTCCTTAGCTCTGATCCAGTGTTTCTTAAACTACCTTCCACCCGCGTTTGGAAAAACAATCTAGGGTATATAGTTCTGTTATTAAAAGCAGATACAATGGCACTTCATTGCTATGACACTGCCTGAAATTACTGCCTGTTGGTTTTACCCTATATGTTGCTGTTGGAGGGGGAGGTTTGGGTGGGGTCAGGTTTTTTGGTTCTGTTTTTTTTTTTCAAGAACATTTTCATAGCTGTTGTGCATAAAAATAATTATTGCTTGGTGCTCTGTGGTCTGAAAAAAATGTAAGAAACACTGCTCTAAGTGACCCTTTCACTCCACTAAGGTGCATGGGAGAAGTCAGCCTGGTTCCAGGGGTGGGCAAGAGAGGAAAAGCACCTGTCTTCACTTTCAGCATCCCACCCACTCTGCCCCAGGGTGAAAGTTCAGAACGGGCGCTCCTGGTGTGTAACTAGCAGGCACATAACGTTCCACAAGAGCAGTGGAGAGAACATCCCCTTTCTGCTCCATTGGCAGTAACTGGCACAGTGCACACCCTGTTCAATCCAGGAGAAGCAGACATCCTGGCCGTGTCTATGGTAGCCCCCTCCTTTGGGAAGAGGCATGGTAATGAGCAAGTTGGGAAGATGCTAATGAGGTGCTTGTTAGCATAATGGCAGCCGCACACGATTCAAAAGTGCAGCTTTCGAATCATGCGCTGCCTGTGTAGATGGGGCCATTCGAAAGGACCACCCGTACTGTGAAAAAGCCCCGTTCCTAAAACCAAATAGGAAGAAGGGGATTTCAAAGTCTGGGGGTCCTTTCAAAAGGCCCCCATCGACACAGGCAGTGCATGATTCGAAAGCGGCGCTTTTGAATTGCATGCGGGTGCCATTATGCTAACGAGGTGCTGCATATTCATGGGAGCACCTTATTAGCATCTTCCCAACTCACTCATTCCCATGACCCTTCCAAAAGGAAGTGGCTAGTGTCGACATAGCCCCTTTGTTCCATGACAACACTGGAATTGCATCGTTTTTGTGTCCTGCTCGGCTAGGGGTTTCAATAGTAACTTGAAGTAGTGAGTCCTAAGAGTAACTCTGCGTGCTGAGCTGAGCTGACATCACTTGCTTTGTAATGTCTCAGATGCGTGGTGAAGGAACTGGCAAGACCATCTTAGCCCATTTCAGCCCTATAGCTAACATTTTGTTTCTGAAAAACAAGCATGACATTTTTCTTCCATGAAACAATTCCTCCTTCACCTGCTGGCTTGCCACTCAAACACTCTTGGCATCAGCATTATGTCTATGATCAGTAACTGTCTGAGTGCGTGACATACGTTTAACCTAACACAAGCTAATTGTTTGCTTGTGCCAGCAGAGCTACATTATTGCAAATGTACGTGAGTCAGAGAATCTGAGTTGGGTGTATCTTTAGATGTACACAGCTTGTAGATATTTTTTTAATAAAGTATTAGGTGTTCATCTGCTCTGTTAAAGCACAAATGCTGCTTTGCATAAGCATCCACGTCTTTCACCTCCAGCTCTTGGTTTGTAGCAAATGAGTATGTGGCGAGGACATTTTATGCTAGAGGAGAGCAAGTGTGGGAACGCCCTCTGCACTTTAAACCACAGTGTTACAGCAGCGGTCTCAAGTGTGCATTAGTAATGCTGTGGCCTCTGCTCTTTCGAGGGGTAATTCACTCTACCAGTACCTTCTGAATCACTCGAGGCCTTGGAATTGTGTTATTTAGAAATGTCCACCAATAAATTCTCAATGTGTTTCAGCATGAGTTCTGTAAGACTGTGTTAAACTATCCCACAAACAGAAAGGCTGATGATGGGTGTGGTTCTGAGGACTGACTCCTGAGCCATTCAAAAAACCAAAATCAAGCAGTTCCACAACTACAAAGGAAGATCCAAGCTATTAAAATCAACTAGAACAGAAGAATTCATAGTAAAGGGTGGAAAGCATATGTCCTTAAATGCACTGTCACCATGAGGAAGTCCTCAAGGGACAGTTCTTCTTCATCTGGGTTTTTGGAAGACAAATGGCAGGCAGGGGTTTGTTTGTTTTTTTTATTTTTGGTTGTTTTTTTTTGTTTTGTTTTTCAGATTAATATTTAGTGCATGAGTTAAAATGTAGCCAAGGAGACTAACATTCTAGGCTGTGACTGTGCAAACACTAATTCATGTGAATAGCACCATTAGCTTCAGTGTGGCTGGTCACACAAGTAAGGTTTTACAGAATCAAGTCCCAAATTATTGATGAGCTTTTATGATGGAAGCTCAGTTTGGCAAAAGGATTTTGAATCCCAAGTTCAGGAAGGTTCTGCTCCAAAATTTCATTTGTCTGTTAAAGAACTAAAGTTCAGGCATGGAGTTCTGACTCAAGTCCTGAGTGAAAAAGAGACGAATTAAAGGTTTGAGACATTCCTCACTAATGCAAGGATTTGCTGCATCCCAGGGGAAGACTGGTGGTGTTTGTACAACCACACACCCTTTGGGAGTCAACCAACCAACAGCAGCTTTAAATTTCAGTTGGGCATCCATAGGAATGTAATTGTGGGAGGCTGAGAGGGGAAGCCATCCTCTGCATCCCTGGCCAATGCCCTCATTTGTTAGTGTCTCCCACTTTTGGACTATGATGTCTGTCAGCAGCTCCCACAGTGGAGTGAAGGCTTCATGTATGGTCTGCTGCTGCAGTCTGCATCAGGGTGTACTTCCTCCTGTTGCGGCCATGAATTCTGCTGCTAGAAGCCAATGTAACTAGAGACTCAGGCAAGCCCTATGTTCTTTTGTTTATCTCTTTTCCACGGCTTGGTGGCTGGACCACGTGTGGAAGAGCTCAGCATCAGAGGGTGCAACATGGCATGTGATGTGGCAGGAACCACGTCTTGGAGGCAGGAAGTGAAGAATTACAAAATACACTTAACAGACGGGAATGTAGATAAAACATTAAAAAATATTTAAAGCAAATCTCTTTTTGAACCACACATATATGACAAATGTTACAGTAATCTGAGACCCTAATTTTTCCTGAATTCTCAAATTATTTGCTAGTGGACTAAAATATTTCGTATAGCCACAAAAGCAAGGTATTTATCTTTTTACATTAATTTCTTGCCTCAAATACCTGACAGTCTAATGATCTCATACTATGACCTTTATGCACACCCATATTCCTTTCTCAATCAAGTAGTCCATCTGAATTTTACGGTACTACAGAGAGGAAAAGGGGTTTTCAGGATCAGGCCCTAAATAGATACTGCAGTCTAAATATTTACTCCTCGAAACATGTTTCACTTGGAATTTACCATTTACATGCTCTAGAGACCACTAAAGTTCCTCAGAGCCTTGAAAATAAAAAAGTCCTATAATAAAAGAGGATAATGGTTGAGACAAAATAATAAAAGAGCAGAACTTCACAGTTAAGGGAGAAATTTACCGTATGTCCTTGTATTTCTAAGCACTGGGGGGATGTGAAATAAGTACATGGAGGTCCCAAACTTGCTTATTTGTAGGCCAATTTAAGTTAACAGGGTTAATAATGTTGTAAGACTCGCAGAATTTGACCCATACTGTGCCGCTGACAGAGGGTTATTTTTGGCAGCTTATTTTTAGTGAAACTATCTACAAAAACCTGAAATACTGGTTTATGCTAAAGCTCCATAGTGGTGCAGATGGTGTGGCTATAACTACACTACAGTTACTGGGTGGTTTTGCAGATCATATGATATCTTACTTCATACTTATACAACATACTGCTCCTTGAATAACACTATGTTGTTTACCTTTTTCTTTGTGCTGTTGTAATGAGTTAAAGTGGGAGTTGATGATCTTAGCCATTCTCCCCAAGCAGACTAATGAACTGTGTAAGTTGATTAGTTACTCTTCTCTTGATAGTTAACAGATGACTGCCTGTTACAAGATAATATTCTATCTAGTGTATATTTGAGAGCATCTGTCTGTCTGTTCAGGAACTCCTCCAAAATGGCAAGGGCTAGGACCACCTAATTCAGTATATATATATATATATAGTAACAGAGAGGATGCTGTGCTAGTCTATACACTATCAAAACAAAAAGCAGTCAAGTAGCACTTTAAAGACTATTTTGCTAGTCTTTAAAGTGCTACTTGACTGCTTTTTGTTTTGTCAGTACATGTATGTATTTAATCCTTTGGGCTCCTAGTGGAGCATTGGGCTCCACAGTCATTTTCCATCTCTTCAAGTGTCGGAGGGGTAGCGGTGTTAGTCTGGATCTGTAACAGCAACGAAGGGTCCTGTGGCACCTTATAGACTAACAGAAAAGGTTTGAGCATGAGCTTTCGTGAGCACAGACTCACTTCCTCAGATGCACAGCGAGTCTGTGCTCATGAAAGCTCATGCTCAAAACTTTTCTGTTAGTCTATAAGGTGCCACAGGACCCTTCGTTGCTGTTTCCATCTCTTGTAATCCTTAGCGATAGTCTTGATTTGTGCCCACATTAAGCCAGCTGCTTTTACTTCATCCAGGAAGCTTCCTTGCCATATTTGTTCAGGATGTCCCCCTTTGCTTCCGTTCTAACGCTTGTCTTGTGAAACATTTAGCAAAATCCTTTCACAGGATACAGCCTGCCCATCGCCACTTTCTCAAATCTGGCGTATAGATTCTGCTTATCATAACTTAACCCAAGGTAAGGGTTTGGTTGTACCAGGAAAAGGGGATGTGGCAAGAATGGGATTGCTTCTCATAGAACCATATAGCAAACGGATAGAATCACGAGGCAGGTGCAAGTGGGTGACTGGGGGAGCATTCCACATGTGGGACTGCACTGCTCTGAGTCTGCTATTCTAAGGCCTCCTTTAGGGAGGGCAGGGGAAGCTGAAGCTGACAACCCCGCCCTCATCTAATTCAAACAGGGACATTGCTGGCTGTTCCCCATCATCAGGGAGCAAGGGCAAAGTGCACGGTTTGCAACCTGGAGCTGCCCCAGCTGGGGGATATTCACCCCTCCTCTGGCTATGCCCGCTGGAGCGGCTGCAGCCATGGAGAGATGCTTTTTGCCCTAGCCCCAGTGTTCCCTCTCTCTCATGCAGTCTGCACACTGCCCCCCACCTCCCGCAGGGGAGGGATAGCTCAGTGGTTTGAGCATTGGCCTGCTAAACCCTGAGCTCAATCCTTGAGGAGGCCATTTGGGGATTGGGGCAAATAGAGGTCGGGGTGGTGCTTGGTCCTGCTTGGAGGATAGGGGACTGGAGTAGATGACTTCCCAAGGTCCCTTCCAGTTCCAGGAGATGTGTGTACTTTGCCCCGAGCTGCACCCCAGAGCAATGATTCAAATGATGCATGCATATTTTCATTTTATTTTCCAGAAAACAAAACTTACATGAGTTAAGGACCCAAGCAACCCTGTGTAGATTTTCTAGTGTGCCATAAGGTAACATTCATTAGTGTATTGGACACTGCTGAATTAAACTCCTCTTTTCTGCTGGGCACCAATTAGGCACAGTTTTAGTCCCTGAATTTGCTTGTGAAATAGAAATAACACTTCCCCCACCTTAGTTAATGATGTTACTCGATATAAGGGCCTAATCTAAAGTCAACAATAGAATTTCCCTTCCTTTCCATTGGCTATAGATCAGGTCTTGGATAAGCAGAAAGTCAGGCATATAAGCAACAGTGAAAATAAGGTTGTCCTGAGGGGGCTCCCCGACCATCTGCCCTCCTCTCCTCTGGGGAAGGGACTGATCCCTCCATCCCCCTACCTCTGCCATCATCCCCTCCCCCAGGGACAGGGAATAAGCCCCTCAGACCCACCCCCTGTTCTGCCATCTACCCCTACCCACCCCAGGGACAAGGACTGACCCCACCAGCCACAATGAAACAGTAAAGCTCTGCATTTTAATTTATTTATTAATGAAGCCGTTGTGAGTAAGACTATTAGTGACTTTAAAACGTATCACAGGCACTCAGACGGTACATAGAGGTTAAAAGTCAAATTTCAGCACTCCAACTCGGGAAGGTTTCACCTTCTACCAGTGGTGAAGTTTAAAGCAGCACTTCAGCTGCTCTTAGTTATGTGCTCAGGCAGCATATGATTAGGGAGTCACAACGGGTTATTTGACACCATGCCTTCTTCCGCTGTGCTGAGTGGCATTAGGCTATGGGGTGTGTGTGGAATTTACACCAGGTTTTTTTATTAAGAAGTGGTCATGAAACAGAAAAGTTTGGGAATCTTGGATGTTGTTACAGTAACACATGCAGACAATTAATTCATGGTTTCCATTTTAGCTGTTAATTGGCCGTCATTACTTAAGGGACTCAAGAAAATCTAAAGTTCTGCTGTGGAAAATAAAGATTTTTTTTTCTTTTAAAAACTCGAGTGCTATTGTCCATCTCTAAGACAGTCGGCATTTTATATTTGAGTTTAAATTTTAACAGGACTGTCAGAAAAATTGCCCACAGTCAGTCCAAAGTGCCATTAATTATTATGGCCCCAGGCTCAGCCCCATAGGTCTGAGAGCACAACTTCAACTAACTTTGCTACAGTCTGAGAGTATGCAACATCTTGGATCCAGGGAGTTCATGAAAAGTTTCTTGTTGTGCTTTGTGATCTCATGGGGGGGGAGGTATTTTCCATGGCTTTGCTGGGAGGATCACAGTGAGAGAATACATCCCTTGAAAAAGCCATTCTATGGCTATGGTGTCCAACATGCTAGCCACTAGCCATATGTGGCTATCTGGCTGTTTGAGTGTGGCTACTTGGCTTGAACAATAAGTATATTTTCAGAATAATGTGGGTAGTTCACCCCCCATCTAACCCCATCCTCCTCCGCCTCCACCCCCACCAACCCACACTCACTCACCAGGCATGTAGGTCTTTGCAGGCTGCCTGCTTTTTATAGAAGTTGCGCTGGGTCATGCGTAAAATGGCAGGGTCTGAGAGCTGGAAGCAAAGTCCAGCTCTATCTTTGGGGAGGAGGGACTGTTGGTAGGGCTGAGTCACCTTGCACACCACCATGACCCAGAATTTCTTCACACCCCCAGGGAGTCATCCTCCCTAGTTTGGAAAACCATGGTATAGAGCATCACACTGAAGTGTAGAAATTCATTATTTCCTACCCCATTTGGTAGATACATTTCTTGCCTCTGCTCTACAAATTAGTAATCAAATACAGTTTTATGATATTAAGGAAATCATTCAAGGTGAGATTCATTCCTGTGCAGAAGGCCAGTATTCTGTCAACACTCTGCATGGGAGAGACTCTCATTCTGAATGCCTTTTTAAAGGTACTTGGGCACTAACGAGATTTTCAGACATGCCTAGCTGCTGCTCTCCCTCTAAAGATCCTTTAAATATCTGACCCTAGCTGCCTGATCACACTCCTTCAGGAACCTCACCATTGGCTTTCATGGGAACAAATTCTAAAAGGGGTTTATGTCATTGTTTTTGTGTCTACAAAAGTAATGTTTTGTGAAACACGTAAACTTGTTAAATCACAAAGAGTTAAATCCCTCAAGGTGCTTGAGAGACTGGTAGCAGATATAACTTTGCTTCATATTTGACACCAGAGTGAAGGTACATATTTGTCTCTTTCATGGCCTTAGTGTATGTAAGGTAAGAGTTAGAGACAACAAACACATTTACATGGAAAACGAGCAGTTGTAATAGTTTATGGTAGTAAAAAAACATTTTGGGATACACTATAAATGATCGTGCTTCAGGGTTTAAACCAATCTGTAATTATTGGGGGTTGTTAAGATCTCTGTAATGGCTGATCATTTCCCACAGTCTGTCTACTGTCTAATCCTTGGGTTTTTCACTGAAGCATCTGGTGGTGACTACCATTGGTGGGCAGGATACTGGACTAGATAGACCACAGCTCTGATCTCGCCAGGAAATCCCTGGGTTGTTATTTAGCACCTATAAAAGTTTTCCATCTCTTTTACTGAGTTACAGTTTGCTGAGAAACCTATTTAAAGACTCACAGCTGCACTCGTAATGGGTAAGCATGGAAAAACAAAATAAAAAATTGCAGTGCGAGGGAGAGAGGTCTAGTAGATGTATCATATATTTTCACTGAGAGCTCAGTGAAAGTTCTGTGATTTTAATTCTGAGCTGACAGTGTTCCACAAAGACAACTAACACCCTCCTCTCCCAACAACAAAAAAATGAAGAGATTTTCCTCTCTTTTATTATTTGTTCTGCCCTGGCAAGCCAGTAAGTGTTAGGCTGCCAAATGCTCAGGAAAGCTTAGCTCATGCTTTTCTGTGTAGTCAGGAATTGGACACTCTTGAGATTCATTGCAACTGTTCTGGGAGTGTTCAAGCTTCTTAAAAGTTGTCTTTCTAAATTAAGGCATGGGGAAAAAAGTCACCAACTATGTCATTGCCTCCATGGAACCTTCTTCACAAGCTTCATTCTAATGTCTGCGTGCCTCTCTCACAACTATGAATGTAACAGAGAGATGCTAGTCTATATACTATCAAAACAAGTCTGTTCTGGTATGGCTATGATCTGAAGAAGTGGGTCTGTCCCACGAAAGCTCGTCACCTAATAAATTATTTTGTGTGTCTTTAAAGTGCTACTGGACTGCTTTTTTTGTTTTGAAACTATGAATGTAGTACAGCTCTGGCATAAAAGAGGAGAAACTGAATGGTAATAGCTTCTCAGCAGTACAGCTTTAAAACAAATAAAACCCCACCTACCCGCCTAGGAATGAAGATTTTGATCTGTACAGCACCTGCTCTTCAGTAGTTTTGTGTTTGTTCAAGGGTTCCAGTTTTGAATACAGTTAGGGAAAGTAGGACAGCCCTCCCAGTTTGAATGGAGGAAATGTTGTTTTTGGAGACGAGCCTGCAAAATAGATTCAGGCGAACCAGGCTTTGAACACAGGCATCCGTTCATTTCTGGATTACGAACCAGATACAAAGAATTGCACAAGTCTGTTTCCTGTATGGATGTGAGTCTGCCAACCTTGATAACATCCTTCTTAACTTTAGCCGACCATTAACTTGGATAGCTAAAAGTTAAGTCACAATGGCTACATCCACACTAGCACACTGCATCGAAGTAGCCTATTTCAACGTAAGAACATTGAAATAGGCTACTTCGACGCATATCGTCTACACGTCCTCCAGGCTGGTGCCATCGATGGTCAATGTCGAAGTAGCAACAGAGAATGTTGGAAGGAGCCGCCCCGGAAGGAAATGCGGAGCGTCCGCACACAAAAGCGCTCCCTCTCGAAATAAGGAGCCAGCAAAGCCCCAAGCCGCTCCCTTAAAGGGCCCCTCCCAGACACACTCGCCCTGCACAGCACGAAATCCACAGAGCCGACAACCAGTTGCAGACCCCATGCACACAGCATGGATCCCCAGCTGCAGCAGCAGCAGCAGCAGCAGCAGCAGCAGCAGTCAGAAGCCCTGGGCTAAGGGCTGCTGCATGCGGCGACCGTAAAGCCCTGCAGGGGCTGTACAGAGCATCTCTCAACCCCTCAGCTGATGGCTGCCATGGAGGACCCCACTATTTCAACATAGCGGGACGCTGATCGTCTACACGTGCCCTACTTTGACGTTGAACGTCAAAGTAGAGCGCTATTCCCATCTTCGGATAGGTATAGTGATTTCCACGTCTCGCCGCCTAACATTGATTTCAACATCGAAATAGCTCACGGCACGTGTAGACGCGACGCGTACTATTTCGGCGTTGTGCTGGCTACTTCGAAGTAGCCAGCTAGTGTAGATGCACCCAATGAAACTAACATCTTCAGAGTGACAATGCTCAGTTCTTTCAGTTGCTCTTAGCTTTAATGCTTATCTTTCAAGTGATTTTGTATATTGTCATTGTAAGGGTTCTTCTATTGTAATACCTTCTGGTTAGAACTGTAAAGCAGCTGAACAAATGTACCTGAACCACAATATGCGCCATGGGTTTATTTTTATTTTTTATACAAAATGTTATTAAAACCCTGCATTTTCAATGACAGGCACATTTAAACAATTAACATCTTTCAGGCTTTTGACATTTCTTTGTCACTATAGCCAAATGTATTTGTTTAAAAAATCAAAATTTTAAGGAATTTATGGTAAAATCTTCTTCCTGGATCAGCAGTATGGCAGCGTTCTTTCATATTTCACCTACAGAATATCCATTGGCTTCTGTAGTTCTAGTTCTGTATGTAGAAGAAGAGCAGAATGTGCCAAAGAGACCCACTCTATGGATAACAAATCTAAGGCAGATTTTTCTTTTCTGTTTTGTTTTTTTTTTGAAAAGTGGCTGGTGATTTTTGGTGTCCAGTCTCTTTGTGTTTTGTCTTTGTGTTTGCTAGATTATGGGTCTCCTCCACTCAAGTGCCACTTTTCCAGAAAGAACTGAGCACCCTTCAGTCTGAAAATCAGTAGGGTGATCACAGGGCTGAGGATAGACTTCTCAGGGTATACGGGTGGAACAGCTCTGAGCCCCCAAAAGGGTGGGGCCCCAGGCAGAAGAGGGCTGGGGCTGGGGCTGGGGCTGGGGCTAGCCTTCCCCAGTCTGTCCTTCAGCACCGCCAGGCATGTGCTGCCCAGGGATTTAAAGGGCTCAGGACTCCATGTGCTGCTGTCGCCAATATATCAGGCCCTTTTAAATCGCAGTGCACCAGGGCAACTGTTCCTTTCACCTCAGCTGTCAGTAGCCCTGAGTAACCGTATCTCCTGTTCTGCACAGGACAGTCAATTTTTTAAGCGACTTGATTGGCTGACCATGAGCAAAGGCAACAAACACCCACTTTTGTCAGAAAACTGGCGCAGTGCACAGGCACATGTGGTTGGGGGTCAGTGGTGATATCACACAGTGGGGAGCAGGGCTCAGGTGAGCTGTGCCACAGGCAGCTGGGGGCAGGCAGGGGTCAGGCGAATGGTTTGGGCCAGCTTCACAGGGTGTTCTGTTTTTCCTTTACGAAATAAGGCCACTGGTAAAATCACACTCCATAAGGATCCAACCAGCTTGAGATGCATTAGTCACTTCTTAAAATCCTGGTCTGATTCTTCAGTGTATGAGTCTGGGGCTATGCCCATAAGCAGCTCAACACCTTGCAGTCCTGGGGGAACGACAGCACTGCAGTGGCTTTGCACGACTCTTGCACTCTCTGATTCTGGACTGCTTCAGGGATGGAGTGGCCCCTGGAGTAACACAGATGGCTGCTTGTGGCAATCTCTTACAGCAACTGCCTAAACTGCCCTTCAAGAAGCAGTGTGAATCACCACCACTCTGACCCTGGCTTGCATGCACTTCGGTGCCAGAGCTTGCAAGGGGATCCAGCTGTCTTCTTCCATTCCTGAATTCCCCACGCTGGAGCCTGCACACAGCTCCTGCCCTTTGAGCGAGCACAAGGGGGCTGGAGTGAGCCTGAGGTTCTCATTCTATGAATGCAATTGGTTCGTAACGCGGGTTAGGCCCTTTGGAGACGTTAAAACAGATGGTTTATGGAGATTTGGAAGCTGATGAATGTGTTGGCAAAGCTGTTTTTGTACTTGGTGCATTATAGTGCTCACATTGCACCCAGTGGGCAGCTGCCTATTGGGCCCGCGCAGGGGAGCAAAGGGCTAGTCCCTGTGAGAGCTCCCAGTGTCACTGGCCTGAAGGCAGTAGCAGGGTAGAGCAGCTCTTGCCAAGCTACTGCTACTCCCCATCCCGTGCAGGTAGCCAGGCACTGAGGTGGGGGGGTGGGACAGGGAGTAAGCAGAGCCCCAAGTGCACTCCCCCACCTTGGTATGTCAGCCAACCCAGAGGAGCTAGAGAAAGAACTGGCATGGTTTGTACCTCCCTGCAGCATGGGGATGCCGAGCTCACACTGTGACTGTTAGAATGTAAATGAGTACAAACTGGTTTCCTTGGCACTATTAAAAAACAACACAAAACAAACCCCACCCCAGAACCCTTCCTCCAAATCCTAGCAATGATAGGCCATAAACGAATGCTACAAACAGTGCACCCTCTAAAGCTACGCTGGAGCCAGGGGCATACCTGGAGCACTGTGTACTTTGGTTAGTCATTGCTCAACTGTAGGTGAATGGGGGAAATGGTGCGTAAAGCGCTAAAGCTGTTCCAACTTACTCCAGGCACCAGGCGGACCCCAGCGGTCCCAAAATGTGAGCAGCACAAGTGTGAGTTAAAGTCCTCCTCCTCCCCCACCCACTTCCACGTCAAGCTCCAGAACAAAGGAACTAAGAAGAGCTTTATGTTCTGGAGCGTGATGAACAAAAGAGCTGAAAAGAAGGCCTATAAGTGGTAGCTGGGCGGCGGCTGGATGAGGGTTTTAAAGGTATCATGCAGTGAGATTTTTCTCTTAGCATGTTCTTGGCTTGGAATTCTCTTCCCTCCTTGGATACCTGAGTCCAAATGGGATGACCTTCAAGACGTGCTGTAACTTGCTTTCCCCGGTGAGGAGGAGAGATGGCTGGAGATGGTTTGATCAGGGGTTTAATGGGATGGGAATTGGGAAAACTTGATGATTGTCTCTTCTCTGTAATTATAACAAGCTGTGGAAGAGGTCTGGAGGCAGGGAGAACTTGATGCATTGAATTACTGTTTTTGTGCAGCATCCAGCCGTAGTGGATGTGCACTTGATTAATATAAATAGACAACCAGATGCCAAGACAGTAAAAAAAACAGTTTTTTTTCTAGAATGTGAGTTAAGAACAGAGTCTCAGACAGAACCTTGAATTTCTTGGCTTAGTTCATCTCCTTCAACATTATTTAATCCTTGCTTTTGGGATTTGCTGTGTGTAATAGAAATGAAGCAATGATCTTTTATGATAACAATACATTTCCTTATGTATTTTTCAGAAATCAATGCAATAATGTTAATAGTTGTTAATAGTCTCTTATTACCAAGTTACAAGTCAATGGATACTGTTAAATTGTACTAACCCAGTTTAAGCAATTTTCCATTTGTCTGGAGGCCTCAAGGGGGTACTGGGTTCTTAGCCAAATGCTTGTTTTTATGACATAGAAGCTCACTCTCTAAGAAGAATTTACTTCCCTGTTTGTCATTCATTGTAGTCAGACTTATCCAGTTAGCCGTATTAATCATTCTAGATGCTTGCCAGCCTGATTTAAAAACACATACAACAGTTCAAACAAATCATTATCCAAAAATCAATCTCCTGATCAAACACAATTAGAATTGTCCATTTCTCATAATCGCAAATTAACAAATGTCTGTCTCCAGTAACCAATATGACTGTGTTGCCAGACTAAAAAGTCCAAAAGCATTAACTGAAAATTATTCTGAGAAAGTCTTCATAAGCGTCTCTTGCTATCTCTTTTTGGAAAATGAACTGTAAGTTAGAATTCAAATTAATTTGTAATTAAGTACAGGTTTTCTTGGAACATGTCATGAACTGTCTGCGTTATACACCTTCCTCCATCTGCTATGCCTATGTTAAGTAAACTATCTACTTAGGCTTCTCAGATCAATGGATGAAAGAGGAGACAATGATTAGATTGCATGAATATAGGGGATACCACATAGACATCGGTTTTTATTTTGAACCAAGAAGAGACTAGACTGTAGAGTGAATTGTTCAAATAAACCCAATGCAGTCTCACCCCAGGACTGAATCTTTCAAAAGCGTGTGACTCAGGCACTTAGGTCTAAGTGCCAATAAAATCCATTTTGGTTTTTATCCCCTCTCTTCCCCCAAAGGGTGGGGAAGGCCTCCAGGGAAGAGAAAAATTCTTTGCCATGGAAAAAACTGTTACCAAACACTCTCAGAGCTTGAATCTCATTGCTACAAGCAAAAGCGATTCTGCCACGTGCACACCTGTATGATCATCTCTTCCCTCCATATTTGTTCTTATATCACACAGCTTAATTCAGTGAACAGATGGCAATTTCAAACTAGTGGAATGCAGTCATTTAATTCAACTACTTTTCTCTTTTAAAGTCAAAGCACTGGATTTTCTCTTTGGATGTGCTGAGCACCCGAAACTCAAACAGGTGCTCAGGATTCTGAACAAAACGTCCAAAATAAATTTTACACCAAAAAAGTGAATGACGAGTTGTTTAATTTTCAGACAGGACTTTGGCGGTGATATATTTTGCCACATTTTGTTTACCCAGGTCCACATTATCAATTGCATCACAAGGCAATTTTTAACAGTGGTTTTAAGCAAAATTAATGTTTTACACTGGGATCCTATCTAAGACGCATATACCTCACCTGGTCTGGGTGAAAACTATACAGATCCTACATAAGTGTAAAGATGCTGAAGAGCAGCAATCTGTAATGGTTCACATTAGTGAATATGGGAGAGAGGTCCTGATGGCCCCAGACTTCAGTTCATGCTCTTTGCTCTTTTCCCTACACGTGATATACAAGCAGGTGTTGCATGTAGCACTGCATGCAAGTACCACTTGAAAAAACCTGCCTTACCAACCATTCTAGGCTTCCTTTCTAAAGTCAGGCCTGAATTCTATTTATGTCACTGGGTTGTGTTAGTTCTGGCTTCCATGCATCAAAATCCCAGGAAGAAGAGAAACTTGCTTTGTATGCATGCCAAAAAAAGCTTTAGAACATCTACAGTACTGCCAATGTGACTTCTGAAAACCTGATTCGAGCTTGAACCAGGAAAAAGGACTCCAAGGGCAATATAATGAGGTGGATTGATTAGAGTATGGTGGAATTGAGACACACATGCAAAAGATCTATTCTCAATCCATGAAACGTTGTTCCTGCACGGAGAAGTATTTTTGCTAAATGTGACAAAGGACCAAGCTTGGAAATCTAGCCATTTACTGACAGAGCCCTGTTGGCCTAAGGCTTGGTCCTGTTCTGTTTGAGGCTGAGTTAGGAAAAGGGCTTCAGGTTGTATTATCCTTCCCACTTTTATTTAGAAGCCTATGTGAAAAGTAGATAAACATTTTTAACTCGACAAATACCCCTCACATGCCATCAATGTGGATCGCTTGTTCCTGAGTTCCATGCATGCTTCCCTAGGTATTAAATCAGTTTTCTGGGTAGAGTGGCAGGCCCTACCCATGGAACACAAATGCATATAAAATGTGTTTTCTTCCCCTGCATAGCCCTTCTCCCCAGTCAGTGGTGCATATTTTGGCTGGGCCTGCAGAGGAAACACATCCCTGGGCTCTGCATGTGAAGAGGTGGATTTATTATAAGCCTGCTTTCCCTCCCAATATATTCGCAGAAAGAGCTGTGTCCAACTCCTGTCTGCTCTGATGGATTAGCCAGATTTCTGGGCCTGGCTGGGGTGTTATGCCTGTCACTCTTTTGGATGGTGAAGGAATCTTTTCACTTACTGCCAGATATGCTCATTTGGTGGGGAGACCACTTCCTTGTTCAGTAGGAACTGGGCCCATGCAGCCCCAGAAAAAAGAAAAGAAGGTGGGAACACTGTCTGCTTACATCAGTCACCTTTTTCCCCATACACTCAATTCTTATAGGAGAGAAGGATGGAGGGAGTGTTAGTAGTAGCAGGGCTGCTGTTGCTAATTGGAGGAATGGGGCAGTGGGGTTGACCCGCACTAAAGGAGTATCGCTTCCTGCTATTGGTAAATTCCAGCCTAATTACCTCACCTTGGCTACGTCTACACGTGCACCCAACATCGAAATAGTCTATTTCGATGAATAACGTCTACACGTCCTCTAGGGCCGGCAACGTCGATGTTCAACTTCGACGTTGTTCAGCCCAACATCGAAATAGGCGCAGCGAGGCAACGTCTACACGTCAAAGTAGCACACATCGAAATAGGGATGCCAGGCATAGCTGCAGACAGGGTCAACGAGCGGACTAGCGCTTCCGGGGCAACAGCTAGCCGCTCCCTTAAAGGGCCCCTCCCACATACACTCAGCCTGCACAGCACGCGGTCTGAGGAGTCATATAGGCACACAGACCCCGGGCGCCGCAGTCATGGACCCCCAGCAGCAGCAGCAGCAGCAGCTAGAGGCCCACCCAGCCTTCCCGGCAGGAGCAGGGCTTGCCCTGGCTCATGCCATGTGGGAGGCAGCTGACTACCTTCTTGCCCCAGGGGAGGAGATGCCCCTAGGGCAGCTGGGCTCAACCCCTACCTCTGCAGCACCCTGCTCCACCACCCGCCTCACACGCCGGCGGCTGTGGAGCTACCCCACCAGCACCGACTGGTGGGAGCGGCTGGTGCTTGGGGAGTGGGACGACGACCACTGGCTCAGGAACTTCAGGATGACCTGACAGACATTCCTGAAGCTGTGCCAGTAGCTCACCCCCGCACTCAGGCACCGGGACACTGCCATGCGGCGTGCCCTCCCTGTGGAGAAACGGGTCGGCATCGCTGTCTGGAAGCTGGCCACTCTGGACAGCTACCGATCCGTGGGCCAGCAGTTTGGTGTCAGAAAGGCCACCGTCGGGGCTGTCTTCATGGAGGTAAGAGAACCCACAGGGGGAGGCCAGGCCAGGCCAGGGGGGCCAGGGCAGGGCAGGGCAGGGCAGGGAGGGCAGGGCAGGGGGGCCAGGGCAGGGCAGGGCAGGGCAGGGCAGGGCAGGGGGGCCAGGGCAGGGCAGGGCCACGCACACCCTGCTCACCCCTCATTGGGGCTGTCCCATGTGCTTTCTCTGCAGGTCGTGCGTGCCATCAACGCCATGCTCCTGCACAGGCTCGTGAGGCTGGGGGACCCACATGCCACTGTCACCGCCTTTGCCACCCTGGGCTTCCCCAACTGCTTCGGGGCTCTGGATGGGACTCACATCCCCATCCGCGCCCCGCACCACAGTGGAGGACGATACCTCATTCGGAAGGGCTACCATTCAGTCGTCCTGCAGGCCTTGGTGGACAGCCGGGGACATTTCCAGGACATTTACGTGGGCTGGCCTGGCAGCACTCACGACGCCCGGGTTTTTCGGAACTCAGGCCTGTGACGCCGGCTGGAGGCGGGGACCTACATCCCCCAGCGGGAGATCCCTCTGGGGGACACCACCATGCCCTTCTGCGTCATTGCAGATGTGGCATACCCCCTCCAGCCGTGGCTCATGCACCCCTACACGGGCCACCTCTCCACTAGCCAGGAGCGCTTCAACGAGCGCCTGAACCGTGCACGCCAGGTGGTGGAGCGCTCATTTGGCCGCCTCAAGGGACGCTGGCGATGTCTCCTGACCCGCCTGGATGCCAGCCCCAACAACATCCCCCAGATTGTAGGTGCCTGCTGCGCCCTGCACAACCTCGTGGAGAGTAAGGGGGAGACCTTTCTTCAGGGCTGGGCCGCGGAGGCCGGCAGGGCACACGTGCAGCCACCTGCTGCCCCCAGTCGGCAGGTGGACCCCGAGGGGACCCGGGTCCGGGAGGCCCTGCGGGCCCACTTCGACCAACAGGCGGCGGGGTGAACTCTGCCCAGGCCCCCTACTGCCCGCCTCTTCCTCCCCCACACTCCTGCCCCACCGCCCACACCATGGAGCACCCCACCACCCCCCCCCCCACTTGTCCTGGAGAAATGATAGCACGAACTTGTGGGTGAACGTAAACGTTTTTTTTGTCTTAACGAAATTTTTTTTTTTTTTGTAAATAAATAAATATGTGACACACAAACCAAAAAGGAGGGACAAACGTTCAACCAAATCAAGGTGGGCACAAATAAAACAATACAACCACAAAGCAAATAAAAGTGTGCGCCATCAACAAAAAAGAAAAGCAGGGAGGAGAACGGGGAGAACTATTTACAGGGGGGGGACGGGGCAAACGGGGGCACCAAAATAAAGCAGTCCAAACTATGTACAACAAGGGGGGGGGCCACGTCCCAGGCCCCTCACCCCTACAGCCCAGCACTGGGCGTGCCTGGCTGGGAGCCCCGCCGTGCCTGCAGTCTGGTCCGCGGCTGGGTGGGAGCGGGCTGCACCGGAAGGTATCGGCGCCGGCGAGTCTCGGGTGGCTCCAGGGGTCCCTCGGCGCTGTGGCCCTCGCGGGGAGGTGGTGGGGTGACGGCGGACGGCCCGGCGACAGCTGGAGCAGCTGGTCGTGGGGCTGCAGGAGCGGGCACGGCGGGCGGTGGCTCGGCCGGCGCGGCATGGGGGGCCAGGTAGTCAACCAGCCGGTTGAATGTCTGCATATAGGCCCCCCATGCCTCCTGGCGCCAGGCCAGCACCCGCTCCTGCAGCTGGAGGTGCTGCTCCAACACCTCCAGCTGCCGGCGGAGGATGGCCAGCAGCTGGGGGTCCGTTGCCACCACCGGTAGTAGGCGCGGGGTCCGCCGTCTTGCCCTCCGCGGGGCCGGTCATTCCTCCACCGAGGGGCTGCCCTGGAGCGAGGGTCCCGGAGGGCTCTCCGGGACAACCGAGGCCTCGCCGGAGCTCTCTTCCGGTCCTTCGGATGGTGCAGGTGCAGGTGCAGGACACAGGAGAGGAGCGGGGAAAGAAGAATGGAGACAGGCGTTAGTGTGGGCCCCGAGCTGTGGCCTTTGTGCCCCCCGCCCTGTGCTGCAGGTCCCCCATCCCCGTCCCCGGGAGATGCTGCTGTGATGGATGGGGTTCAGGGGTCCCCCTGCCCTGCACCCTGTCCCCTGGTGGGAGCGACTCTCACTTCACCCCGCAGGGTCTGAGAGCAGGAGAGCTTTCTTAGGCCACAGATGGCCAGTTTCTGGCAGGAGTGACAGCACCAGCTGTCGGAAGAGACAGTCCTTCCAACCCGTCGTGGGGAGAAGACCCCAAGGGGGGCCCCTCTGGGATGCAGCTTTCCCCGTCCTCTGGCTGGCTGCCTACCAGCTCTCCCTTCCCCTAGCCTCTACCTGTGTCCCCCGCCCTCACCCCCCAATTCCAAGCCAGCTCGGCTCCTCCCTCCTGTTTGCTCAGGGCAGAGGTGTCACCTGCCAGCTGTAGCACCAGGATCCTCCTTTGGCCCTGGGAGCTCCTCGGCTCTTGTTGCTCATATGTAGCCTGAGTCTCCCTTTGGCACTCCCCGCACTCCATCACATGCTGCTGCTGCGGGGTGTCCCACCCCCTCCACCCAGGGGCCCCTCGAGGTTTCGCTCCCCCCTGGCCCGGGGATGGGGCATGGCACTCTCATGCAGGGTGGGGGGGGCAGGGGCTGATGGCTGCAGTGGTGTGAGGGCCATGGCCCTGGTGTCCTTGGGGCCATGGCCATGTGAGCGTGTGGGGGTCCCTGGACACATCTCTGATACCCCCGCCCCTCAAGCCCCGGGGTGTCCACCAGAGAGGGGTACCTACCTGTGGGTCCGCTCCCACGGTCCGGAGATCCCCGGGGGTCGGAGGCCCTGCTGCTGCTCCGGGATGGCAGGAGGAGGATCTGCAGGCTGGATTCTGCAGAGGAGGAGCCCCCCTCCTCCTCCTCCTCCTCCTCCTGCCGCGATGTCCCGGGGATGGCCTCCGGGGGGGGCTCCCGGGGTGCGGGGCTTGCCTCCGGGGCGGACTCCGGCTGCAGGGCCTGCTGGGGCTCGTCAGCCGAGGTGTCAAGGGTGGCCGGAGGGGAGGAGGTGTGCCAGGAGCCCAGGATGTCCCTGAGCTCCCTGTAAAAGGGGCAAGTGACGGGGGCGGCCCTAGATCGGCTGGCCACATCCCGGGCCCGGGCATAACCCTGCCGCAGCTCCTTCACCTTACTCCGGACATGGTCCGGAGTGCGGGCAGGGTGACCCCGGGCAGCCAGGCCATCGGCCAGCCGAGCGAACGCATCCGCGTTCCGCCTCTTGCTCCCCATTACCTGGAGCACCTCCTCCTCGCTCCAGAGCCCCAGCAGGTCCCGCAGCTCGGCATCCGTCCAGGAGGGGCCCCGCTGCTGCTTCCCAGACTGGCAGGTCTTCTGGCTGGCCTGGCTGCCCTGGCTGCCCTTTGGGGGGGTCCCCTGGGGTCGCTGGGGGGGGCTGCTGGCTTGCCATCGCCGCTGGCTGGGCGGCTGAGGGCTGTGCAGGCTCGCCGCGTGTGCAGGCTGCAGCCTGCACGTTGCCTCAGCTTCCTGCAGAGTCAGGGAGGGGGAGGGGACCTTTAAGGGGCTGCTCCACGCGGCCACCAGTGAGCTGAGGGGCTGGAGAGAGCGTCTCTCAACCCCCCAGCTGATGGCCGCCATGGAGGACCCGGCAATTTCGACGTTGCGGGACGCGGATCGTCTACACTGTCCCTACTTCGACGTTGAACGTCGAAGTAGGGCGCTATTCCTATCTCCTCATGAGGTTAGCGACTTCGACGTCTCGCCGCCTAACGTCGAAGTTAACTTCGAAATAGCGCCCGACGCGTGTAGCCGCGACGGGCGCTATTTCAAAGTTAGTGCCGCTACTTCGAAGTAGCGTGCACGTGTAGACGCAGCTCTTCTGTGTTTGTCTTTGGCCTGCATGCCGCAGAAGGAAACACTTTTTGCAATGTCTTGCTAGCTCCATCTGCTGGCACAGGATGTTGTGAAAGACCTAGGGAAGCATGGTTGCACTCACAGGTAATGGTTACAGAGAAGCTCACACCTTCTTAAAAATAAGACCCTTATTGTCAAGGCTATGAGAAACCAACTGGGAACGTCCAATGCAGAAATTAATAAAATTAAGGGATTAATGAAAGTCTTATTCATGGTCACATTAATTATGAATCCACAAGTCTCTCTAGTCACACAAACCGCCAACCAAAATGAATAATTTACATCTAAAGAAACATGTTCCAGTTCTGTCTTCTATTGGCTTTCACTTTGCCATTTCTCGGCGAACAGAAAAGCAAGATTCTGATGATAGCTAATATGAAGCTGATAAATTTAAGACTGAAACTGTGAAAAATGAAAAAAATGAAACAGAAAGATAGCATTAAAATCAAACGGGAAGACAGATGCACCAACATTAGTTTTCGGGAAGAAGCGCAGAGCACCAGCACTGAGGCAGTGCTCATCCATCAACAGCTCATCTGGTCTGGTCATGTTGTCCAGATGCCAGCCCATTGCCTCCCAAAACAGGTTCTGTTCAATCTGATAAAAGAAGGGTACCTCAATGTACGAGGACAATGGAAACGTTATAAGGACTTGCTGAAGAATAACTTAAAGAAGTGCAATATTTATATTGACACTTGGGACACTACTAGCCCAAGATGACTCAAAATGGCAAAAAGTCCCATGCAGTGGTCCCCTGCATTCTGAACTTGCCCATCAACACGCTGAGGAGGACCAGTGGCGCAGGAGGAAGGAGAAACTGGCTTTCCAATATGGTCAACAGCCTCCTGCTACACCTGGAAACATCTGTTCTCTCTATAATAAAGATCGTGGTTTAAGATTAGGCCTTATCAGCCCCCTGAGGATCCACAGCTCCCATGGAACGTGATCATGTTTGGCAATGACTGAGCACCATCACTCCAACAACATTAACCTGGGCATGTAACATAGCATTGTCAAGACAAACGGGCTACCCTGACCATTTTAGATAAGAAAACAATGGCTTGTGGTTAGAAGAATTGTGACTGAGAGACTTCTGACTGGGAAAACCAGTTCTTATGACTGAATTGCCATGCGCATTACAAAAAAACCCTCTAATTTCCATTTCCCGAATAGCTGAATAGTAATAGTGACTTTCAATAATTATTTTTCTTCAAGAAAACACCAACAATCTCAGCTGCTAATAGTTATTCATTTAACATTTAAAAGGTGAGAGAAGGTTCATCTTTCAAATCAGAGGTTAAAATAGGACTCAATCCATCCAGCAAGGCACTGAGCACTCTGACTCTGTCTAGCCCTCAAAGGCTAGTTGGTGAATGGAAAAGGAGTAACGTTTTGTATGACTCTGCTGTACATCAGCATACGGAAAAGCAGCACAACTGCATGCTCATTATTTTAGACTTAAAAGGCTGAAGACTAAATCATTTGATCTTTTTAATCAAAGCTAAGGTTTTAAGAGGCCCTTTGCCATATCGTTTTCATGATTACCCGTGACACAGCACTGTCACCTTGGGCAACCAGCAAGTCTCTTTAATAGGAATAAAACTTGTAGTAGCCGTTAGCAGCAGGGAGGCTTAGTCCAGGGAATTAGGAATTAGCCTTATTCTAATACCAAGAGCAGACATTTGCACCTACTTTTGCAGTGTAGCAGAGCTAAAAAAAGTCTTGAGGTGAGGAGTTGAGAGATGGGAGTAGTTTGATTTTACAGCAAACACTATCTGCATGCATGTGGAACTAACATATCCCAAGGCTATGTTGCTTTCCCTATGTCGGAAAAGGTAGGTTTTCTTTCTTTTTCTCTTTTTGAACTAGGTGAGAGTTTAAAGCTAAATCAACTGGAGGCTTTTGGAATGGGAAACTGGTGACCTCTGTCCAAACAAAAACAACTTTGTGACTACGGGGCTTTGATAAAGCAGTCTGCTTGTTGCTGTGCCAGTTTGAGGAAAGTGGTATCTCTCACTGTCCCTTCCTGGGTTGTTTATATGCAAAATGTGCTGTGTTGATCACAACACTCTGTGTTAGATTTCTGGAAGGTTGTCACTATTTGGAATATTGGAATTCAGGTTTAACTTGTTCCCTAGAAGGACCTTACCTATTCTCTTAATGGAGAACTCCAAAATGATATCTGAAGTATATTTTACCTAAATCAGAAGAGATTATCTGGTAACTGAGTATTTTTATTGTTAATCATTCCATCTGATACTCATAAATTGTTTGATCTAAGCTATTATTTGGGGAATCATGTTTTGGAAGAACCATTGGCTCACCCATACCACTTTTGCCTTGTGTTTCACCCCAGAAGTTCAGGTTCCTTTTCTATCTTCATGCTTTCTATACGTGATTGTTTTACCAGGCAGTTTCATTTTCCACAGAGTGATGTTGTATTTGGTTTTAGTTAAAATGCGGTGAATTTTGTAAGTAGAGTTTTTAAAACTATTAATGATAAAGATGGTTTTCCTTTTGAAAGTTCTGCCTGCAGCTCTGTTACTGGAGGAGGAGGTTCCAAAACTGGTCATAGATGCACAATTTAAAACCAAAGGAGGCTTTCGTAGAGGGAACTTTCCCTTGCAATTACAGAATAGAAGATGCAAACAAAGATGTCTCCAGTTCTGCGCTTGCACTAAGACTGATCTTGCTTTTAATTCAGTCCCAAAAATTGCAATGAGAATGTTGAGGTATAGAGAAAAATCTAAGACCTGTTACAGCGATATTGTTCACACAACAGACTAATGCTCAGATCAAATGAAGACTTGAGTAAATATCTCTTCAGCGTTTTTGCCTAATTTACAAGGAGATGCATCATACCTGTGATTTTTTTAAGCAAAACTCTCCTTTGATACCAATGGTGAAATATGTCCCATAGTATTTATCTGCTAGTTAGCAGCTCCCAAGCTTTATTTGTTTATGTACTACTTCTTACTAATTTGTTACAAAGTGAATGGATTAGGGTTACCATACAAAAAAGAGGACACCTCTGAGAAGAAATGTATCTGTATCGGTATCTACCCACTCACATTGTATTAATGTGTTGTAGTATGTATAGTACATTAATACAAAATGAGTGGGCAGATACTGATACAGATACACTCCCTCTTGGGTGTGTCCTCTTTTCTGGAAGGTCAAATACGGTAACCCTAGAATGAGTGGGAACAGCAAGTTCACATGAAACCAGTGATACAAGTACCACAGTTTGGGAACCCCTGCAGAGGATTCAAAATCTGTGAATGTTTCCTTATGATCCAGCGTGGTACCACAAATCTGAGTCCTGTTAAAACACACACACACACACAAATCTTACACACACACACAGACTTTACTGATGCACTTGAGAGACTAAAAAGGACGCTTTTAGCTGTGGATGTCCAGACTGCAAGTGGGAAGGGTGATTCCCAGGCTGCACGAGTACAAAGGTTTACATTAGCTCAGTTCCACCTAGCTTGTAAAAAGCAGCACTGTGGATTATGGCAGCACTAGCAGAAAAGAATGCAATGAAATGAGGGCGTAGAAAGAAATGGGTGGCTGATGGAAAGTGGGGTAGTAAATGAGTGGTGGGAGCGAGAAAGAAATGGCTGAAAAGAATAAGCAAAAGAAAACTCATAATTTTTAAATATGTGGATTTTATCTAATTTGTGCTCTGTATTTTGTAGAACTTCCTGGAAGTTCTTGATCTCTCATAGTCTGAACAAAGGCTGCAGGCTCCAGGGCAAGGGGGGGCGGGGCTGGCTCTATGCCCTAGAAGGGGGCAGGGCCAGGAGCAGAAGGGGCAGGGCCAAGAGCAGTCAGCTATCAGCACTGCCTGGAGTGCAGCACTGCCTTCCCTCTCTACCCCACTCCCCCAACACTCTCCCACAGCGACACGCAGCTGGAGCAGTGCTGCTGCAGCATTTCAAAGAGGCCTGGAACTCTAACCACCACTGCTGCCAAAGAAATAGCGGTGGCAGCTGGAGCTCTGGGCCCCTTTGAAACATCAGACCGGGGACCTCTGCCCCTTTTGCCACCCCCACACCTCCGTTCCCCCTGTCAGGCAGGCCGGAGTCTGAACCAAAGGAATGGAGTTCAGAACACTTTTCTGGGGTCAAATAATTGCCAAATGCAGCCCCTTAAGAGAGTAGAGATCTAGCTAGGCCCCATCCCACATAGATTTCACCCTGGGCTCCGCGTCTCCCATGGCAGACGAGCTGGTGACAGTGCAAAGATTTGGTAAGGAAGCAGAGAATCATCTCCATGACCCCCCTGTAAATGCAGTCTTTGCTCAGTGATTTGATACCAGAGAGCAGAGGTGAAAGTAAGTGGGTGCCCCCTGGTGTGCAGCTCCAGGAAGCGATGGCTGAGCTTCGGCAAAAGCCATCAGGGAGCTATTTAAAGAGCTGGCAGGGACCCATGTTGCTGAAGGAGAGTACTTCTAAGAAATTTCTAGTTACTTTCACCCCTGCCAGGGAGCGTGGCAACATTGTTTTACAGGCCTTTCAAAATCTATTGGGAAAGACTATAGCAGCAGTCCTAATAAAACTCCACTGTGCAAACTAAAGAACATATTTTATAGGACAAGTATCTTGAATGTCACTTTACCTTGTCTTCATTTCTCCAGTAAGACAAAATTTTTCATGTCTTTTGACTGAAATGCATACAGTTGTTTATATTCCAAATCATATCAACAAATCGTACAGTTTTCAGTCACTAACGAGGCAAACAGTGAAATCAAGTTGAATTATGGGACACTTTCCACTGTTTGGATGATCCAAAGCAGCTATACACCTGGGCTGCATCTACACTACAGTAATCTGCCAACAGAAGTTGCTATCGGAAGATCTCTTCCGACAAACCTCTTTCAATAGATTGCACCTACACATAAAAGCAGCTCGAAAGAGCAATCCTTTCGGTCGCCAGAGAGCGTCCAGATGGCCGGCTCGTCTCGTGACAGAATGGCCAACGAGAAGGTCTGCAAAGAGGGCTGCCCGGTGAACCAGAAGCCCTCTCTGTCGACAGAGGGGCCCACAGGGCGTCTACGCGATCGTTTTATCAACAGATTCTGTTGAGAGAGGTGTTCTGCCTCGTACAGAGCGACAGAACTCTCCCAAGAAAACTGCTGCATTCTGTCGAGAGTTTCTCAACAGAACACATTTTAAGTGTAGACTCTCCATGAGTTTTGTCGGCAAAACCCAAGTTTTGTTATGAAAACTCTATAGTGTAGATGCAGCTCTGGAGGAACAAACCAGTCAGCTGAAACTACAGAGTAGCCACAAGTGCACCTAGCTCGTAATACTGACCTCCCTGATAAAGCAAAATCACTTCCAAAAGAGCTAGCAAGACAATAGTAAAACCTAATGCTGTCAAAGTGTCAGCCCCATGTATTTAATTTTGTGAAGTATTGTCTGTCTGCATCTTCACACAGCCACACATGAAAAATATACATGCTTGTAGACGTTGCATCCAGCTGTCTTTCTCTCCCTGTCTGCTTTTCACGTTCCCTCTGGTGTGCCCTGTTTCTTGTTGTTTTTCACTGTTAATATATTTATCCATATTGGAGACACTTTTCTGGAGGAGGAAAACACCAGTTTGAAAGATTAACATCCTTCCCCCTACCCTGTCCCCCCTGACTTTCACACAGGTAATTGTGTTTTAAAAGGTTTCATCTCCCTGTGACGTGGGGAAAATTTCTAATGGCCTGTCTGTACCTGGTATTATCCCTGCTCACCTCCATGTATTGACGATCTTATGGTAGAATGAGAATGTCTCATTCCTGTGAGTTTAAATTAAACAAGAATGCATACTTATTCCAGAATAAGTGTGTCCACACATGGAGTTAATCAGGGATAACTCCACATGTAGATAAGCTGTGAAGCTTTGTTCTCAAACTTTTGTTCCCATTTCAAGCTCCTTGTTCAGTGTGCTGAGTCTTCAATAGCACGAAACATCCATCACAGGTGTTTTTAAATCTTGGCTGGGGCTTCACCTTGAAAGTACCCTAATGCTTCAATTTGCCACATCTTGTTATTCCTCACTTCCCCAGGCCTTTGTGTTAGGTGCCCTGGAATCACTGTGAGGTGGCTTAGTATAACTGGACTTTCATGGTATAATCTCCTGTCTGTCATTAGGGTATTTGGCTCATCTTTAGTGGAGCACAAGTCATCCGATTGCCTCCCTTATATTCTTAATATTCTACTGTAGTTGTAATAGATCTAGTAAGTATTGATTAAATTGATGCAATGGGTCCATAAGATTATTATGTATTTGTATTTTAGCAACACCTATGAACCCAAACCATGAACCTTCTTAAAAAAACAAAAAAGCAGTAAAGTAGCACTTTAAAGACTAACGAAATGATTTATTAAGTGAGCTTTCATGTCCCACAAAAGCTCACCTTATAAATTATTTTGTTAGTCTTTAAAGTGCTACTTTACTGCTTTTTTGTTTTGATAATATACAGACGAGCACAGCTATCTGAAACATTTAAACCCTCATATATAATTAGAGTAGGAAATGGAGGCAGAAGGCCAGCAGCAGAGTGGGGGCTATCCTGTTTATTGTGTCGAGTGCAATATGTATGACTACCTACTCTGTGGGCGGGTGGCGTATGTGTGCGCTCGATGCAAGGAGCTCCTGGCCCTCAGAGACCGAGTGCGGGCTTTGGAGGCCAGGGTGGCTGAACTGGAGGAGCTAAGGAAAACAGAGGTGTTTGTTGATGAGACTTTCCAGGACATAGTAGGGCTGTCCCACCTCCAGTCTGACAGTCCTGATGCTGTTACGGAGGATGAAAGGCTCAGGGAAGGAGAGCAGTCAATGGGAGCAGAGGGAAACCATCCCATAGTTGGGACCCTCCTTCCAGAGGGTGCTATGGTATCCTCTCGTGCCGAGGATCCTTCTCCGGGGGAGGGAGCGCCAGCTGTTAGGAAGAAGCAGGTTTTAGTAGTGGGGGATTCAATCATTAGAAATATAGATAGTTGGGTTTGTGATGACCGGGAGAACCGTATGGTGACTTGCCTGCCTGGTGCAAAGGTTGCGGATCTCTCAAGGCATCAAGACAGACTTATGCGCAGTGCTGGGGAGGAGCCGGTGGTCGTGGTACATGTCGGTACCAATGACATAGGGAAGGGTAGAAGAGATGTTCTGGAGGCCAAATTTAGGTTACCAGGAAAGAGACTGAAATCCAGAACATCTATGGTGGCATTCTCTGAAATGCTTCCAGTTCCGTGCGCAGGGCCAGATAGACAGGCAGAACTTCAGAGTCTCAATGCGTGGATGAGACGATGGTGTAGGGAAGAGGGGTTTAGATTTATTAGGAACTGGGGACACTTTTGGGGTAGGGGGAGCCTATACAGGAATGATGGGCTCCACCTAAGTCAAGGTGGATCCAGACTGCTGGCATTAAACATTAAAAAGGTCATAGAGCAGTTTTTAAACTAAGAGGTGGGGGAAAGCCGATTGGTGCGGGGGAGCACCTGGATTGGATGCAGACTTCTCTTACACGAGGATCCATAGATAGGGGTTCCCTAGAAGTTAGTCAGATAGGGAACGTGGGAAATAATATATGGGCAAGATCAGATGTGAAACAATCGCATATAAAAAAATCCAACGCATCTGTGAAAG
The DNA here is from genome assembly GCF_033958435.1 of Carettochelys insculpta. Classification (NCBI taxonomy): domain Eukaryota; kingdom Metazoa; phylum Chordata; order Testudines; family Carettochelyidae; genus Carettochelys; species Carettochelys insculpta. Next base: position 14,076,312 of record NC_134148.1, read on the forward strand.
GCGGACATATAAATAGTGACAGTTTTTTAAAGTGCTTTTACACAAATGCTAGGAGTCTGTCTGATAAGATGGGTGAACTAGAGTACCTCATATCAAAGGAGGAAGTTGACATAATAGGCATCACAGAAACATGGTGGAATGAGGACAATCAGTGGGACACTATCATACCGGGATATAAATTATATCGGAAAGACAGAACAGGTCGTGCGGGTGGCGGAGTGGTACTATATGTGAAGGATAATATAGAATCAAATGAAGCAAAAATCCTAAAGGAATCAAAATGTTCCATAGAATCATTATGGATAACAATTCATTCCTCTAATATGAATACGGCATTAGGAATATATTACCGACCACCTAACCAGGACAGTGATAGTGATGCTGAAATGTTAAGGGAGATTAGAGAGGCTATCAAAATAAAAAACACAGTAATAATAGGAGATTTCAATTATCCCCATATTGATTGGGTACATGTCACCTCAGGATGGGATTCAGAGATTAAATTTCTTGATGCCTTAAATGACCGTTTCTTGGAGCAGCTAGTACAGGAACCCACAAGGGGAGAGTCAATTCTCGATCTAGTCCTGACTGGAACGCAGGATCTGGTCCAAGAGGTAACTGTTACTGGACCGCTTGGAAATAGTGACCACAATATAAAATTTTAATATTCCTGTGTTGGGAAGAACACCGCAGCGGTCAAACAATCCGGCATTTAATTTCAAAAAGGGGAATTACACTAAAATGAGGAAGCTAGTTAAACAGAAACTAAAAGGTAGAGTAACTAAACTAAAATCCCTGGAAGCTGCATGGAAACTGTTTAAAGACACCATACTAGAGGCCCAACTTAAATGTATACCCCAAATAAAAAACACAGTAAGAGACCTAACAAAGAACCACCATGGCTTAACAGCCATGTTAAAAAGGCAGTGAGAGAGAAAAGGGCAGCTTTTAAAAAGTAGAAATCAAATCCTAGTGAGGAAAATGGAAAGGAACATAAACACTCCCAAATTAAGTGTCATAATGTAGTAAGAAAAGTCAAAAAAGATTTTGAGGAACAGCTAGCCAAAAATTCAAAAAATGATAGTAAAATGTTTTTTAAATACATTAGAAGCAGGAAGCCCGCTAAAAAAGCAGTGGGGCCCTTGGACAATAAAGATATAAAAGGAGCGATCAAGGAAGACAGTGCCATTGTGGAGCGATTAAATGGTTTCTTTGCTTCCGTCTTCACGGCTGAGGATGTTACAGAGGTTCCTAAATCTGAGCCAGCCTTTTCAGGTGACAAATCTGAGGAACTCTCCCAGATTGAAGTGACATTAGAGGAGGTTTTGGAGTTAATTGATAAGCTGCATAGTAACAAGTCTCCAGGACCAGACGGTATTTACCCAAGGGTTCTGAAAGAACTCAAATGTGAAATTGCGGAGTTATTAACAGTGGTTTGTAACCTATCCTTTAAATCCGCTTCGGTACCCAATGACTGGAAGACAGCCAATATAACGCCAATATTTAAAAAAGGCTCCAGAGGAGACCCTGGCAATTATAGACCGATAAGTCTAACATCAGTACCAGGCAAATTAGTAGAAACAATAGTAAAGAATAAAATTGCAAGGCACGTAAAAGAGCACAAATTGTTGGGCAAAAGTCAGCATGGTTTCTGCAGAGGGAACTCGTGTCTAACTAATCTATTAGAATTCTTTGAAGGGATAAATAAACATGCGGACAAGGGGCACCCAGTGGACATAATATACCTAGATTTCCAGAAAGCCTTTGACATAGTCCCACACCAAAGGCTTTTATGTAAATTAGGCGGTCATGGGATAGGAGGAAAGATCCTTTCATGGATCGGGAATTGGTTAAAAGACAGAAAACAAAGGGTTGGAATAAATGGTAAATTTTCACAATGGAGGAGGGTAACTAGTGGTGTTCCCCAGGGGTCAGTCCTGGGACCGATCCTGTTCAACTTGTTCATCAATGATCTAGAAAATGAGGTAAGCAGTGAGGTGGCAAAGTTTGCAGATGACACCAAGTTGTTCAGGACAGTCAAAACCAAAAGGGATTGTGAAGAACTACTAAAAGATCTCAGCAAACTGAGTGACTGGGCAGCAAAATGGCAAATGAAATTTAATGTGGGTAAGTATAAGGTAATTCACACTGGAAAAAATAACCCAAATTACTCGTACAGCATGATGGGGTCAAATTTAGCTACGACAGATCAGGAAAGGGATCTTGGAGTTATAGTGGATAGTTCTTTGAAGACATCCACACAGTTAGTAAAGCAAATAGGATGTTAGGAATTATTAAAAAAGGGATAGATAATAAGACAAAAGATATCATACTTCCCCTATATAAAACTATGGTACGCCCACATCTTGAGTACTGCGTGCAGATGTGGTCTCCTCACCTCAAAAAAAAATATATTGGCATTAGAAAAGGTTCAGAAAAGGGCGACTAAGATGATTAGGGGTTTGGAACGGGTTCCCTATGGGGAGAGGCTAGAGAGACTGGGACTTTTCAGTCTGGAAAAGAGGCGATTGAGGGGCGATATGATAGAGGTATATAAAATCATGAATGGTGTGGAGAAAGTGAATATAGAAAAATTATTTACCTTTTCCCATAATACAAGAACTTGGGGACACCAAATGAAATTGATGGGTAGTAGGTTCAAAACTAATAAAAGGAATTTTTTCTTCACACAGCACACAGTCAACCTGTGGAACTCCTTGCCGGAGGAGGCTGTGAAGGCCAGGACTCTATTAGGGTTTAAAAAAGAGCTCGATAAATTTTTGCAGGTTAGGTCCATAAATGGCTATTAGCCAGGGGTAAAGTATGGTGCCCTAGCCTTCAGTACAAGGGCAGGAAATGGATGGCAAGAGATAAATCACTTGATCATTGTCTTCTGTTCTCCTTCTCTGGGGCACCTGGCATTGGCCACTGTCGGCAGATGGGATACTGGGCTGGATGGACCTTTGGTCTGACCCAGTATGGCCATTCTTATGTTCTTATGTTCGCTTTTTCTGTTACTGCTCATGAACCCTCTTGTGTTGGGTGCTGCACAGACACAGAAAAGACAGTTCCTATTTCCAAAGAAGTGTGAGTGAAGTAAGATTAAATGATGTAGAAATGAGGTTACATGGTAAATTAAATCCAGATTCAGAATTTCACTTAAATTTGCCACCTTTATAAAATACTCTGATTCTGTACTTCCGTTAGGCTCCAAAAGTATATGAGGAGTACATCTGCTCCTATTAAAGTCAATGGCAAAACTCCCATTGTCATGCATCTACCAGGAATTTACTTTCTTTTGTGAAATGGCATAGCAACAGTATTGTATTTCCCCACGAATCTGATCCTGCAAATTCTGGGAAAGCCAAAAAAGACTCATTGAGGGTGAAATTCATCCCAGTGCAGAGGACCAGTACCACAGTGTACTGCACACTTAAATCCTCACATCTGCCTCGTGCCTTCTGAGTGGGACACATTTTACCCGAGGAGTTTTACCCACATAATGTCTTACAGGATCACATCCAATAAGTAATACTAGACATTTCACCTGTGAGGACTGCTACAAAACCATCTGGTAGCAAAAAGCAAAAGTGGAGGAACTGCATTTACATTTGCATGCATTAACATCTCTTCTGGGGTTCAAGATGTTTCCCTCCTCTCATGAAGAATGAGTGTGAGACACTAGCAGGAGAAATCCTAGAAATCGTTCCTTATGTACAAATTTACTTGGAAAGCCATGCTTTTTCTAATCAGATATTTATCAAAGACCTATTTTTTCCCATTTCATTTGTTTCTTTTAGAGAGATTCCTTGAGAGAAAAATAGCCTTCCTAAGTGGATTTATTAGAAAGTATTTATTGGGAAGGGTTCTCTATCAATATACACCAGCTGGGTACACGCATTTTTATTTGTGCAGCTTATATATAGGTCATTACTCAGCCAGTGAGCTACAGTAGTAGGCATCCTTCAGTCTGCATAGACTATGGATCGCGCCCTTAAAAGTTTCAATTGAAGACTTCATTTACAGCGTCTATTGTGACTATAAAGACCCACACGAGAGTGACAGTCCTTGCTGCATCTCTTGCAGATGTAGTGGGTGTCTGGCAAGTCCTTATTGTGCTTTCTGTGCTCTCGCTTCTCCTCTGTTAGCTGTCTGATCTTCATCTCGCCCTTCTGAAGGCCCTTGTGTAACCCCTGCCTCCATCTTCTGCGGTCGTCTACTAGTTCTTCCCAGTTGTCCAGCTCGATCTCTACCTCTCTGAGGTCTCTCTTGCAGACATCTTTGTAACGCAACTGGGGGCGTCCAGGAGGTCTTTACTCCTGTTTAAAAATTCAAGCCCTGCTGCAGAATAGTTTTGAAACTTGCACAGAGTGTGTCTGATGGTTCCACGAAGGGACAGTTACTCCCCTATGCTAAGACCCTGTTCGTACTGCACTGCACCCATGCCCCTTTACAGCAGTGGCTCTTCAGAGATTTGCAGCATTGGTGGTTATTGTTTATAGGCACTTCTGAAATCATTTGAGGTGTAAATAATTGTAATTAGGACCAGCGTAGTTTCTGAGGAGTGAACGGGCTTCCAAGGCTTAACTGAGGGCATTGTTGTTTGCAAACTGAGGGCATAGTTACTTACTTGCAGGGGGCTTGGAGCTGGGGTGATGGGACCAGCTGCATCTTGGTCACTGGAGGAAAAACACACAGAGAAAACTAAGGGTGAAAGTATCTTAAAGTTCTTACAGGTACTATAGTATTGCAACCCCCACCCCCACCTTGGAGTGGGTGAGGGCAGGAGGATGGGGAGAGGGTTGTAATAAGAGAGTATGGTAAGAAATTTTAGTGTGGGATGGAGTATGGAGACAGAGGCTCAGGGCAAGAGGTTGGTGTGTGGGAGGGGCGCCTCAGGGCAGAAGATGGGGTGCAGCTCAGAACAGGGAATTCAGATGTGGGAAGGCCCAGGGCAGTGGGTTGGGAATGTGGGGGGATCTTGGGGCTGGGAGTTGCCTGTCATTTCCATCCCTGAGCTAACTGAGGCAACAGTGCCTGGGCCACCAGCCGTCCTAGCACCAGGGCTGGAGCTTGGGTGCGCTATGACCATGCCATCAATGGTGCTGTCAGCATCTGGAGCCCCACCCACAAGCAGCCAGTCTCTTACTGGTGCACCATACCAGCTTCCCTTCACACCAGCTTCCCTTCACCTCTTGAAACAACACTCCTTTTCCACCTTCCACCATCTGTCAGGAGAGAAGAGTCCTTCGTGTTTCTGCTAGAGGGAAGCCCATTGCGCGACCCGATAGTTGGCCTTTGTGCTGACGTATAGAATGTAACTGTGCGAGGACAGTCAGTGAAAATCATTGAGGCCATGAGTGTTCTTCACTCTTTGGCAGCTCAAGTGCTCATTCCTAGACAGCGTAAGAGGCTGTGAGCTGTGATAGCACCACACATGATTTGCTAGGTTTCACAAACACCTGCAGGACAATTTAAAGATTTATTTAAAGACCAGTTTTGTTCTGACTCCATTCTAATTTCCTTTCAGTGGAGCAGCTGCACAGCAACCCGACAGCAGTGTAGGGAGGGATGGGCCATTTCAACACAGCTGAGATTTACACTCTCAGTTCTTCCACAAGCAAGCTAAATGGCTGGACGTGGGGGAGGGGGTGAGGATTAGTTTACTTCAATGGACTTACAATAAAGCTAGGACCAGTTTATGTCATGGACTAATCCCAATGTGATCCTATTACAGAAAGGTCAGGTGGGATTGTACTAGTTTTTGATTGCCTCAGTTTGTTGGTTTGACTTTTTCCATATATATATTTTGAAGCATTTCTTGTCTTGACCGGTGCCCCTGTGAAACGTCACAGCCAAGAGATTGGGAGCGCAAGACAATCAAACAAAACATTTGTAGATGGCATGGAAATTGGGAAAGTGGTTATGACAGGAAGGCAGTGGACATTTAAAGAGGAGACACTATGTACACTGCTACCAATATCACTCCTTGAAATCTGGACTATAGCATATATAAGTTATTATAATTTGTCGGCAGTATGGAGATGAACTTGACTGCTCCACTGCAGTATTGTTGCCTACGTGTTCTTAGCACAAATACTTAGAAAAGCTGTAATTGATGTAGAAGACAGTGAATTCCCCATTCGGTATCCAGTGGACAAGTGTCTATGTCATAAAAATAGCTGTCACAATTGCTAGTAATCTTCACCACATCAGGAGAGAAAACAAGGTTTAATTGGCAGGGACACGTGCAGTTCCTCCTCCGGGATTGCAGTACCATAGCAAGACAGTGAGAGAGAAACTGCACTTTCACCATCCATGTTTTACGTGTTCTATAGCTGAGCAGAGGCATTGGCTTTCCAGTGAGTAAACCTTTCGCTATTGATCACAAAGAGAATCTAGTTTCTTATTTCTCAGGTAAAAGGGATCATGTGTTCCAGACGGTCCCTTGGTGAGAATGCATGGCATTGGCTGCCTCAGGCACTGTTACAGAAGTAACCCTTACTGAACATCGCCTGTAAAATCAGGCAAAAAAGAGAAATCTTCATTTTTTCTTATTCTTACATCTGGCTATTGAACATAAATGGCATTGAAAAGTACTAAAAATGTGGCTTATGTAAAGCAAACAGCAATCACACATTTGGTAAAAAAAGATGGGTGCAATGGATTCCTCTCCTAATTGACTTCTAAAAATCTCCGTTCATTTAGTTATGTTTCATTCCTGGGAGGGACATTTCCCTTTCTTATTTATACAGCCTAATTGCCTTCAGCAAAAGCTGAAACACAGAGTAACAATGAAAATACTTTCACTACATACCTAAAACCTGTACAGGACTCCCTGGAGTTTGAGTAGCAATTGGTGGTGACCAATAAAACAAAAGATGATGCTCAAACACAAAAGGTAGTGCGGTATGCCAATGATTTATTACTCACCAGCTCACAAAAGACACTACAGAGTTGCACTACATGGTTCTGAATGTTGGAGGTTAGTTGCCTATGGTTCTGATGAATACTAGCATTACAGTAACGATACGGAAAATGTGGTCAGTGCTATTGACACAATGTGTACGTGTCTTGCCCTTCATTCTAGTGACTAATAAAGCCCTAAAGGTGGAAGGTTTGGTTCAAATAACCTTTCTTTCTGCTGCCCACAGACTTAGCCTTTCCTCTGATGATATTCTCCTTCCCTCAACTCTAGAGAAAGTTTGCAAAGCACTTTTGAAAATATAAAATACTTAATAAATGTTGAACCATTATTACTTACTTTGATGCACATAATGATGTTTCAGAAATCACAGTATATAGGTGATTCTATGCATCTGTCAAACAACCAGCTAAAAATCATCTGCATGCCTACGGAGCAACCAGCTCATGTCATATTTTAGAGAAGTGATTGCATTTCAGCTGAACAACAACTGACACACAAAGCATCTTAATTTAATCTCATGTAGCTCTCATTGACACATATGTTCAGCTGAAAAGCAATCACTTCTCTAAAATATGACATAAGCTGGTCACTCCGTAGGCATGCAGATGACTTTAACTGGTTGTTTGACAGAGGCATAGAATCACCTATATATTGTGACTTCTGAAACATCATTATGGGTGCATCTACACTAGCCAGCTACTTCGAAGTAGCTGGCACGTCGAAATAGCACGCGTCACGTCTACACGTGCTGTGTGATATTTCAACGTTGAAATCAACATTAGGTGGCGAGACATCGAAATCTCTATTCCCATCCGAAGATGGGAATAGCGCCCTACTTCGACGTTCAATGTCGAAGTAGGGTGTGTGTAGACCATCCGCATCCCGCTACTTCAAAATAGCGGAGTCCTCCATTGCCACCATCAGCTGAGGGGTTGAGAGACGCTCTGTACAGCCCCTGTGGGGCTCTATGGTCACCGAGTACAGCAGCCCTTAGCTCAGGGCTTCTGCTGCTGCTGCAGCTGGGGGTCCATGCTGCGTGCACAGGGTCTGCAACCGGTTGTCGGCTCTGTGGATCTCGTGCTGTGCAGGCCGAGTGTGTCTGGGAGGGGCCCTTTAAGGGAGTGGCTTGGGGCTTTGCTGGCCCCTTATTTCGACGGGGAGCGCTTGTGTGTGTGGACGCTCTGCATCCCCTTCCGGGGCGGCTCCTTTCAACATTCTCCATCACTACTTCAATGTTGAACGTCGATGGCACCAGCCCTGGAGGATGTGTAGATGATACGTGTCGAAGTAGCCTATTTCGATGTTCTTACGTTGAAATGGGCTACTTCGACATAGTGTGCTAGTGTAGACGTAGCCTATGTGTGTCTGCTTCCAAATTAATTGTTGGTTTATTTATGTTCAAATAAACATCAAAAATAAATATGACAGAAGTAAAAAGGGCATTCCTTTCTACCCAAAATATATAGTTCCTTCTTTCTTTTCCTGTTAGTGCAATTTACTGAGGCTTTACTATGGCCTGTTTTAGAATATCCATGGTGCAAGCCGTAGGGTATAGAGAATTATGTTTGCTGAGTGACTGTTTTTTATGTATATCATAAATAGAAATAATGCTTCACAGTAGATGTTTAAAATAGTTTGAAATTATCTTGACAACTCTTAGGCTAGTAATCAGTCAGTTTCTCTCTTGGAGTAGGATGATCATATTTCCCTATGTGAAATATGGGATACCTAGTAAAACTGCTTGGAGTTAAGCAGTTCAATGGCAATCCATTAGAACTCTGCAGTTGACTGAGTACCCACTTAAACCATATTCTGCATTATTGTAACAAAATAGGTAAACATTTAAAAATACACACCTACAATTAAGTGGCTATTGCTCTGTAGAAGTGCCTGCCTTGTCTTCATCTTGCTGTCCTCCAGAGTGTGGGCTGGTAGTGTGAAAGAGAGGTGCAGGAGCCACAGCAGGGTTCTGGGGGCATATGGGGACGGGCTGGGATATGTGAGTGAGCTGCTGGAAATCAGAGCCACGTGTGTGTGCAGAAGGGCAGGAATCAGGGGTAGGGTGCAGGAGTCAGGACAGGAGGCTGGGAGCAGGGACGAGCCCTGGGGCTGGGTTCTGGAATAATGTAAATCATTTGATATTTTTGAAGCAGTATAAAAAGAGACTGAAGCCTACTAGGCCAATTCAATTCCCCCCCCCCGCCTCGCCCCACCCCCCCCCATTTAAATTTCACTGGAGTTAGTGGATTTACAACAGGTTTATTTCTTAGTTGCTGCCTTTGGGACACCCTTTCCTCCCATGCTCTGCAGTCCTGGCCTATCTAGCTCCCTATTCCCCAGAGTAGGGTCAGATTAAGATAAGGGCTGCAGCCTAATGGTTCAAATACCCCTTCCCAAACAAATGTTAAAACTTCATGGAAATCATTTATCTTGAAATCCAATGCTAATTGTAAAGTCGAACAAATAAACAGGATCTACGGTAAAATTCTTCCAATTTTTAATTTACTATGCATCAAATAGTAACATAACACAGGATTTTTTTTTAAATGATCAGTTTTCAAATAGTTACAAAACTCCTAAAAATTATGTTGTAAAAAGAATTCTTTCCTGTCTAAACCATTAACACCGATGCAAAGTGGGGCAGCCAAACTCCCTATCCCCACCCTATTTCTCCCATCACCTCACCTTATTTGTACCTCTTCTCAAAGTGTAGGAGGGCTATCCCTCCAGCCTTTGAGAGAAGGCACGGGCAGAAAGAATGGAGCAAGGGGTTAGACTTCCCAAAGGTGGGGGGGGTTCCACCTGCCACACCTGCCTGAGCAATTTACAAGGCCCTTTTAAATTGTGTGGGGTCCTAGGTATTTGCCCTCTTTGCCTCCCTCCCCATCCATCAGTGGGCCAGGCTGAGCCTCCTCCCACACTCCAAACCCCTGGGACCCAGCCTGGAGCCCCCTCCTGCTGCACCCCAAGCCCTTCATCCCAGGCTGTACCTCAGAGCATGAACTCCTAGCTGGAGCACCCTCACCCCATGTCACACGCCAGCGCTCTGGCCCAGCCCTCTCCCACCCCACCCCTGCCATATTCTGAACCCATTATTTTTGTGCTCACCCCAGATCCTGCGGCCCCACAAAATCCAATAGCCCTGGCATCCAGAAGAGTTAATCCCGCCCTACCAGCCCTTCTCCATGATGAACCTTCTTTGTGCCCTTCTTCCTGTCTCTGTCTTCCTCCTGAGCCTTGTCCCCCACCCTTCATGGGACTCCTCCAAACTCTTGATTTCCCATCTCACCCCTGGCCTGGATCTGGCTGCCCTTTACTCAAAAGACTTGCCTGTTTGCTGCTGCCTGTGGGCTACGAAGCTAAGTGCAACCCCCCAGCAGCTGTTCCTCCTTCCCCCCACAAGTGGTCATCCCCCAAATCCCCACCATAGGGCCCTGCCCTCCCTACCCAATCCTATTACCTGACAGCAGCATTGGCCGGTGGCGGGGGGGGCGATATCTGAGACACAGCCTCTTCTGTCTTTCTCAGGCAGTGTGAGCAAGGAGTGCCCAGCAGCCAGGCAACCTGACCCCCTTGCCCATCCTCCACCCACTTCCCCATCACCCAGGGGGCTGCTGGCAACAGTGTGTTTAAACAATCTGCTGTGTAGGGAGCTGTCTCTTTAAAATTCAGATCCCTGCTTTGCAACATATGGGACAATTAGGCTGTTTACTCAAAAAAAGGTACAGTCCCGGCTCAAATGGGACAGACTACTACTATTGCTTAACCCTTGTATTCCGCGTGGAGCATAAGTCATCTACATGTCTCCTTCACGTCACTCTGTCTTGAGACAAAGCTTCTAGCTGGCTCCAGGAATACCCCAATTGTTGTCCTTCAGTCTCCGTAGACCTTCTCCACATTGTCCGAGGGCTTCCTCTTTTGCATTTTCCTTGCGGGTTCCACGTGAGAGCTTGACGGACGATGCTGGATGATGGTTTTCTGAGTGTGGCCCAGCCATCCCCTCTTTCTTCTCTTGATTTCAATGTCAATTGGTTCTTGTCCTACTCTGGTCCAAAGCTCCTCATTTGTGACCAAGTCTTGCCATTCGATGTGAGGGATGTGTCTCAGGCATCTGCTGATGAATGTTTGTAGCTTGTGATCTGAAGACAGATGCTCACCCCATCTTGGGGATTTTCTGCACTGGGATGAAAGACCCATGGCATAGTTGTACCTGGCTTGGGTCAGCAGACTTAGGCTAAGGCTGCAGAGTTAAAAATCACTGTATAGATGTTTGGGCTTGGGCTGGAGTCCAAGCTCTGACTGAGACCCTCCAGTCTCACAGGGCCCCAGTGGCCTGGCAATAGGCCTGCAGCCAAACCTTTCAAGCTCAGAGGCTGACTTGCTTTTTTTTTTTAAGCCCTGTATAGTCATCCCCTCATTGACACATGAATTTATATGCTTTCATCTTGAAAGATTCCCACGGAAAATCTGTTTCCTTCAGTTAGACTAAATTAAAGTGACTCCATCCTGAATCTTTTGAAATCTGCTAGTCTTTCAAACAGAGCTTCTGTCAAGTGAACAGCAGTCTTGCTAGATATTTCATCTCGAAGAGCAGAAAATCTATATAAATAGTTTACGAAGCATCAGTCTGTTAACTTCTCTTTTTCTGTTTATGAATTTTCTGTGAGCCCATCAAAATCATCAACTAAATAATTTCTGCAAATTATTTTGGAATGTTTACAAAACAGTTTGTTGCAAGGATTTATATTCTAAATTAAATTTATGTTGCTTGACTCTGATTTGAAGTCATAGGTCATATTGTGTATTTCTATTTCCTGACTGGATTACTGAACTGGATAGCTCTTAAAATTGAATTTATGGTGTAAATACCCATACTTCTGTGTCCAAATCACAGCTTCATGCACAAACACACAAACCCCTCAAGTATTGGTTGATATGTTATTGTTTCCATGAATATTCCTGTCAATAAGTTAATTTCTTAGTGCTTATCAACACAGAGAATTATCCTAAAATAGGCCGACCATATCTCCCTGTCCCAATTATGGGACAGGGAGATATGGGGGGAGGGAAGGCTCCTCTCAGCTGCACCAAGCCCCAGGGAAGTGGCAGCCATGGGCCCTTCCAGCCCTGGAGCCCTGGGGAAGGGTGGATGCAGGTCTCCCAGCCCCGGAGCCCTGGGGAAACAATGGCCGCCAGCATTCCCAGCCCCAGAGCCCAGGAAGTGGCAGCTGCAGGTACTCCTGGCCCTGGGGACCCGGGGAAGCGGTCACCATGGGCACTTCTGCCCCCCTCCCCACAGCCCCCGAGGGCCTAAATAAGGGACAATTGGTCCCTTTTTAAAAAATAAGTCAGGACACCTTTTTGGCATCCCAAATGTGGGACTGTCCTGCCCAGTATGGGATGAATGATCACCCTATCCTAAAATAATTATTCTGGTTTAACTACTGCTGATTTATCACTATCCACACAAGTGCTTATTTCAGAATAAGAATACTTTATTCCAAATTACTTTTAATTGTGGATTCATTTTCACAGGTAGACAAGTTTAGGATATTCCTGGAAACACATCGGACATAAACATAGTTGAAGAAAATTTTATTTTAAAAATTTGTAAATGAAAACATTTGCAGTATTCCACAGATCTATGAGGAAAAAGGTGTTGTCTATTGTTTTAATCATTGATCTTGGGCATGAAGAATCTCTTGGGTAGCTGGCTGGTAATTTTCTGTCAGGATGATTTTTCCAACAGAAAATACAGTTTCTGCAAAACTGAAATTTTCCACTCCATTTTTCAGAAATATTTTGATTTTCTGTCAAGAAAGTTAAAATGAAGTATTTTGTTTCTGCTAACTTTGACCAAAATTAAATGTTTCATTTTGTTGAACTGACCAGAAATATTTTGTTCTGAGATTGTTTTATTTAACAATCACACCTATTCAGTGTGCTCTTTTGGGGAAATTGTCCCTGTTTTTTCCTATGGCTGGGGTCCCTAGAGGTAGCCCTCCTTAACCTCTTGTAATGCCATACTGATTCCTCTCTGATCAAAGCTATAGTGCTCTGTGCGTGTTATAGTCCAACTAGGGATCTCAGCCTCTAGGACAGAATGGGGACCTGAACGAGGACTTCCATTAATGAATAGGGAGAGAGTGGGAGAATGGGGCAGATGTCCCCTGTGAATGGGGTAGGGCATATGGATAGGCTGGGGGAATCAGACAAATTACAGAGATTCTGGGGAAAAGAGGAACGCATCCACCTCCAGGTTGGGAGTGATGGTCCTGGTGTTCCTACCTCCTCTTGCAAGTATTCCAGACCTCCCAAATGGTTTCCATTGCAGAAGCACTAACCTCTCCCCTACCCTACTAGTTTCACTACTCCTGGGGTTAGAACAAGGGCACCAAGTCCCCATTTTATAAGAACCCCTTTCAGAACGTCTGCTCTGTGTAAAATTTTAACCTCTTTCAGAACGTCTGCTCTTTGTCCTGGTTTGGGCTGAAAGCAAATGTCTGAACTGCCTGAAGGATGGAAATCCTGTGTCTGAGGCAGCTCTGTTGCTGGGTTTTAGAGACAGACTTTTACCCTGTTTGCCTTGGTGGTCTTAACACAGTCACTTGTGGCCAGGTTTTAAAAGACCTCAACTCTCATTTAGTTACCCAAGTATGTCTGTCCACTTCATTATGTGTTTAAATGGGAGCTGAGGATTTTTGACAACATGGCCTGAGCAAATCTGCCTCAGTTTCCCTATATGCATGATGAAAACATTAGCTATATATCTGATGTGCTGTCAGACTAATTATCAAATATTTGTAAAGTGCTGTGTGAGTGCTAATCAGTGTTACTGAAAGTGCAATATATGTCTTGCACTCCTTAGTGTGTTATAGTGCCTCAGACTTCATTTTAACAGGCAGTGACCAATGAATTCATCTGAGACCATGATACATTTGCTTTACTTATTAACTTTTCCAATATGTTTTTTCTGATTTTCCTCTTTTACCCATTGGACCAGACATATGTTTAAACCTCATGTACATAAAGCCCAGTACAGTTTGTTACAGATATAAGGAATGCACCAGCAGGAGCTCAATACTGCTGAAGGATTTGGGGAATGTGTTCTTTAGAGATCATTTTCATGCAAATGCAAAAGCGTGCATATGTAATGCCTTGTAAACGAATCCTGATGGGTAGCAGGTTAAGTAATGAGCTTTCATCTATTGTAAACAACGTTGTTGCAAAGTCACAATTTAAGCTATCAACCAGTGTAAGAATTGTGGCGTCTCACCAATGCTTGAAGTTGTTGTGAGGGTACGGGGCAGTCATCACTGCTGCGTAAGATATGGATCGTACAGGGCTCCCTCCATCTAAGTATTGTGACGTTAAAGGGAAGAGGGATAGTGGTTGAACCAGCTGGCTTGACTGGTTTAACTAGTTCCCCTTCTTCCCACCACTCCTCATTCAAAGCTGGGTCTGTAGTTATTTTGTGAGAATCTACCTTGGTAGATGCTGTGACTAGGCTCAGAGTTGAAGCCACAGAGTGCTGGAATCACAGGGTTTTGTCTACAGCAAAACCCACAAGACAGCGGGCAAATGGCCAGCAGAGCACAGTGGACAGGTGGCTGGCAGGAGAGACCGGTGGGAGTCCAATAGGGCAGCTGGAAGGAACAGGCAGCCAGCCAGCAGTAGGGTGACCGTATCTCCCTGTCCCAAATGCAGGACAGGGAGATATGGGGGTGAGGGGCAGCACCTCTGAGCCCTGGAGAGCTGGGAAGGAGGTGACAGCCACCAGCACTCCCCAGGAGTGCTGGGGAAGTGGCATCTGCTGGCACTGCCCCAGAGCCCTAGGGAAACATCAGTCCCCGGTGCTCTCTGGGAGCCATGGGGAAGCTGCAGCTGCCGGCGATCCCCTGGAGTCCCAGGGAAGCCACAGCCCTTGGAACTCCCCAAGCCCTGGGGAGGCGGCAGCTGCCCACGCTCCACCTGCTTCCCCAAGGCTCAGAGAAGTTGGGTAGAGGGGGGATGGCCCAAATACAAGACAATTAATCACTTTTTTAAAAATAAGTCGGGATGCCTTTTTGGCATCCCAAATACTGGACCATCCTGCCCAATAGGGGATGGATTCTCACCCTAGTGATATATCAGGGCCTGCATGGACTGGACGGAGTTGTAAGTGGGCATTTGAAGGAGGGTATGGAGAAAGTTTGGGTGTGTGAATTGGATCTTTACAGTATTGGACTGGTGAGCCTGAGAGGCAAAGCATCTGCTCAATCCATTTGAGCTGGGACAGTTACATGATTGAGTTTATACAAACTTGGAAATACCCTAATGACCCTCAATGGTATTTGTGCAACTGCACTATGATAAAGCAATAGTTTGTCTAAAAAAGGAACCTTATTGAGGGTTTTAGCTGAGGTCTGATTTAATGCTCCAAAGCAGAGTTCAATATAGCAAAGTCCAAGGAAGAGTCTAAGTAGAAGTCTTTTTTCTTGGAGTCAAGTATCGGAGGGGTAGCTGTGTTAGTCTGTATCTGTAACAGCAACAAAGGGTCCTGTGGCACCTTATAGACCAACAGAAAAGTTTTGAGCATGAGCTTTCGTGAGCACAGACTCACTTCCTCAGATGCACAGCGAGTCTGTGCTCACGAAAGCTCATGCTCAAAACTTTTCTGTTGGTCTATAAGGTGCCACAGGACCCTTCGTTGCTGTTACAGATCCAGACCAACACAGCTACCCCTCCGATACCTTCTAGCACAGCCACCCTTACTTCCCCTCCTTGAGATGGAGTGGCAGACAACAGGATATGGAGAGGGAGGGTCGGAATCACTAGTAGCTCCTAGTCTCAGAGGGGTAGCTGTAGATTCACAAATAACAAGCTGTCATTCGGCACCTCAGAGACACACATTTATTAGGTCATAAGAACATAAGAACGGCCATACTGGGTCAGACCAAAGGTCCATCCAGCCCAGTATCCTGTCTGCCGACAGTGGCCAGTGCCAGGTGCCCCAGAGGAGGTGAACCGAAGACAATGATCAAGCGATTTGTCTCCTGCCATCTGTCTCCAGCCTTTGACTAAAGGCTAGGGGCACCATGCTTTATCCTTGGCTAATAGCCATTTATGGACCTAACCTCCAAAAATTTATCAAGCTCTATTTTAAACTCTGTTAGAGTGCTGGCCTTCACAGCCTCCTGTGGCAAGCAGTTCCACAGGCTGACTGTGTGCTGTGTGAAGAAAAATTTTCTTTTATCAGTTTTGAACCTGCTACCCATTAATTTCATTTGAGCCATGTCTACACGTGCACGCTACTTCGAAGTAGCGACACTAACTTTGAAATTGCGCCCGTCACGGCTACACGTGTTGGGCGCTATTTCGATGTTAACATCGACGTTAAGCGGCGAGACGTCGAAGCTGCTAACCCCATGAGGGGATAGGAATAGCGCCCTACTTCGACGTTCAACGTCAAAGTAGGGACCGTGTAGTCGTTGCACGTCCTGCAACATCGAAATTGCGGGGTCCTCCATGGCGGCCATCAGCTGAGGGGTTGAGAGACGCTGTCTCTCCAGCCCCTGCGGGGCTCTATGGTCACCGTGTGCAGCAGCCCTTAGCCCAGGGCTTCTGGCTGCTGCTGCCGCAGCTGGGGATCCATGCTGCATGCACAGGGTCTGCAACCAGTTGTCGGCTCTGTGGATCTTGTGTTGTTTAGTGCAACTGTGTCTGGGAGGGGTCCTTTAAGGAAGCAGCTTGCTGTTGAGTCCGCCCTGTGACCTTGTCTGCAGCTGTGCCTGGCACCCTTATTTCGATGTGTGCTACTTTGGCGTGTAGACGTTCCCTCGCAGCGCCTATTTCAATGTGGTGCTGCGCAACGTCAATGTTGAACGTCGACGTTGCCAGCCCTGGAGGACGTGTAGACGTTATTCATCGAAATAGCCTATTTCGATGTAGCGTTCACGTGTAGACATAGCTTTGGTGTCCTCTAGTTCTTATATTATGGGAACAAGTAAATAATTTTTCAATATTCACTTTCTCCACACCATTCATGATTTTATATACCTCTATCATATCATCCCTCAATCTCCTTTTTTCTAGACTGAAAAGTCCCAGTCTTTCTAGCCTCTCCTCATATGGGACCCTTTCCAAACCCTTCATCATTTTAGTTGCCCTTTTCTGAACTTTTTCTAACGCCAATATATCTTTTTTGAGCTGAGGAGACCACATCTGCACGCAGTACTCAAGATGTGGGTGTACCATAGTTTTATATAGGGGAAGTATGATATTCTTAGTCTTATTTTCTATCCCTTTTTTAATAATTCCTAACATCCTATTTGCTTTACTGACTGCCGCTGCACACTGTGTGGATGTGTTCAGAGAACGATACACTATAATTCCAAGATCCCTGTCCTGATCTGTTGTATCTAAATTTGCCCCCATCACATTGTACGTATGTGTAATTGGGGTTATTTTTCCCAATGTGCATTACCTTACATGAGCTTTTTGTAGTCAAAAGCCACTTCCTCAGATGAAAACAGACTCAGTGGCTCCTGTAAGTGTCACACAGAGAAAGTCCTACAGAACATTGCAGGGTTAGATAGCACTTGCGCTGAAGGCCTACGACAGATTTATAAATGTAATGTATCTGCATGTCACAAGTAAGGGAGCCTAGTGGTGGTGGTAGCAGCAACACAAGCATAGACTGGACTTTAAAAGCTACGTCTACACGAGTATGCTACATCGAAATAGCTTATTTCGATGAATAGCATCTACACATCCTCCAGGGCTGGTGCCGTCGACGTTCAACGTTGACGTTGGGCAGCACTACATCGAAGTAGGCGCTGCAGGGGAGCGTCTACAAGCCAAAGTGGCCCACATCGAAATAAGGGTGCCAGGAACAGCTGCAGACAGGGTCACAGGGCGGACTAGCACTTCCTGGGCAACAGCAAGCCGCTCCCTTAAAGGGCCCCTCCCAGACACACTTGCACTAAACAGCACAAGATCCACAGAGCCGACAACTGGTTGCAGACCCTGTGCATGCAGCATGGATCCCCAGCTGCAGCAGCAGCAGCCGGAAGCCCTGGGCTAAGGGCTGCTGCACACGGTGACCATAGAGCCCCGCAGGGGCTGGAGAGAGCGTCTCTCAACCCCTCAGCTGATGGCCGCCATGGCAGACCCCGCTCTTTCGATGTTGCGGGACGTGGATCGGCTATACGTGCCCTACTTCGACGTTCAACGTTGAAGTAGGGCACTATTCCCATCCCCTGATGGGGATAGCGACTTCGACATCTTGCCACCTTACGTCGATGTCAACTTCGAAATAGCGCTCGCCCCGTGTAGACGTGGAGGGCGCTATTTCGAAGTTGGCGCCGCTACTTCGAAGTAGCTGGCACGTGTAGACGCGGCTAAAATGATCCATTTTTTTCCCAAGAAGGTATAATTCTATAAAGGACCCAGCAGGTGGTGCTGCTGATGTGCTGTTTGTGAGAGAGGTAAGCAAGCTGGCGAATGTCAAGGATAGAAAGGGTTTGCCTTTGAAAGTAATAGACCAAAGTGGCAGTGTGAAATATTTATTTGGCTTCTCAAAGCTAAACTTGATTTATCTGTGTCATAATGCTATCTGTGATGTACAATCTGGTGGTCAGCAAAGTGGCTAATGGAACATCCGTCTATAGCTCTATGTTAGAGCTTGATTTAGAAGCAATTAAATTTTCCTCTGTCAAGAAGTGATTACTTTCCTCCCTCTTGATGATGCTGCAGCGCTGCTGGAAGCTTCATTTCCTTACTGAGCAAGTTAAGCAGCACACCACAACTTTAGACTACCCTATAACCCAGAGTTTCCAGCCACTCTAGCCAGGTTTGGGAGGACACTTTTATCACAGGTTGTACAGTTTGTCTGAGGACATAAGTGAACTGCTCTTCTGCAAGATCATGGGCTCATTCCTTCATGTCTTGGGTCAATAGATATACGTCTACACGGCAGCTGGGAAGTCTGGGTAGACACATTTCATACGCCTTCATACTGAGCTACCACATAGTCAAAATAGCAGTGTGGGCATTGCAGCATGGACAACAGTACAAGCCACTGGACTCAGGGGGTCAGGCAAGCTTGGACTCAGGTTGCTAGCCTGAGCCACTCTAGAGCTTCAACATTCCCACCACTATTCTTAGTGCATAAACCAATCCTGAGATGACAGAACATATTAAAACAAGGAATATAGTGGAATGATGTCAGTTGTGCTCTCAGCCCAAACGGGGATGGGACAAGTGCTTCCTGGAAGTGGTGTGCTTGTGCAACCTCTCAGGAGAGATTCAAATGCCGCCCAGCTGAGTAGCAGAGCACCCACAACCCAGGTTTGGGTTTTTTCCTAGTGGTGGTGCACATTCACACAACCTTAGGTGCACAAAAATTGATTCCCCACATGGATGGAAAATATCCACAAGTGGATTGGATGGAGAAGTTTAGAGGGAACATTGGATCTAACTCGTGCATGGATTGAAGCTTCATGTCTCATATCTGGTGGACACAATGACCATAGAGGTATAGAGAGTGAAATCCTGACTCCCTATGAGTCAATGGAAAAATCACTTGACTCCAAGATGGCAAGCTCTTTTGGGCAGGGACTTGCAATATATGCCTCCGCTCAGTCCAGTACAATGCAGATGTAAGCCTGTTACTTAAACCTGTTGGGTTTGCAACAATCATTGATTGTGTAACCCTTAAGCTTCGTTTTGTAGGTGTAGTTTTGTTCTATGTGGTTATATTTGTTCCATGAGCTTTGTTTAGTAGCAGCTGCTCAGTCTATATTAAGTATTATAAGCTAGTAAGAAATTGTTTATAGATACCATAAGTCTGTAAGAAATGCTGGTTGTTTGTAAAACAACTTGCTTTCTCTGAAGTTCGCTTTCCTTTGTGAGAGTGAGAAAGGTGTGAATGTGGGTGTGTGTGTGATGGAATCAGTCCCTGAAGCCAATCTGTCTTGACAACCAGCTGCCAGCAGCACCTGGTTGGACAGAATAATAGGAGCTGAGCCCTGGAAAATAGCCCACTCAAGAAACAGAAAGAGTCCCCATCCAGAGAAGACCAAAGTCCCATCTGCTGTTAGCTGATGACTCAGGCTCATAGCGTCCTGGGACAGTGGTGATGACGTACAGCATAAGGGACAGTGGGACAGGACACAAAAGCATATAAACTGAAGCTTATAAAAGACAGGTGCAAACTATCAGAGTTCTTTTTCTGTTCTTTGCCATCACCTCTCTGCTGGAGATAGTCTTGGCTGGCTGTGGGGCAGGAGAAGGCCCAGGGGCCTGATCCTGGGCTCCTCCCTGTCTTCCCAGAATGGAGGGTACTGACTGCTCCTGAGTACTACACTGACAAGAGAGCAAGCTAAGAAGGGGATAATACAATCAGCTCACTGCCCCAGATTTATTACTGCAGGCAGTTGCACTACACCCACAATAACCTTGGCTTCCTCGGCTGTCCCTAAGCAACACTTCAGCTGCGTGTGCATGAGTGCAGAAGGGTCTAAGTGTGTGTGGGTGTGTGCTTGAAAGCTAGTTCTCCTTTTCCCTTTGATCACATAGTGCCATTTAATAAAATACATACAAATATAACTATGGGGTGGTCTCTAGTGAAAAATAGAGTGACTGCATCTAGTGCAATAGAGCTTTGATCCTTGTCTGGGGGTCCTGTGTGTTATTGCCATGCAAATAATTATACACAATAATGGGGCCAGGATTTCAGCTAGGGAACTAGTTTTTCTTTAAAGAAAAGTACTGAGCATATGTCTACACTAACTTCACTAATTATGCCCAATGATATAGAGGGAGAAAATAGGCTCAAACTGTATTTAGTATGAAATACTTAAAGGCATTCTGTTTGCTACATCTAAATAGTTATTCGGATAAGTAGGATGCACAAAATCCAATAGCGAAATATGGAAATTGAAGAGGAATTATTGCGTTTATTTTCATTACTCAGGCCAATCCACTAGGCTGCTCATTCAGCAGTTGAAAAGTCAGTACTTATTGCCATCTGGTGGACTTGGATAGTAGAAATTTTAATTAACTCCAGGAAGATGCTTTGTCGTATAGACAATTTGAGCACAGAGTTAATGTTGTACAGGACACAGAGAGAACTTTTAAAATGACTATTTTTTTTACAAGGGAGCACATCAAATACCATCCTCCAAGACCTATTATGTAATTTATTCTGAATTAGAGCAACACCAAGTGCTAGAACAAGGGGAAGGAAAGGGTGTGCATGTCGCTACGACTAAGGAGGTTCCATTAAAAGCCTGTGGGATAAAAAGAGCATCAGCCATGTAATTCATATGTAGTCTGTGAAATGAAAAATACACAGTTATAGGTACTCGTTTTTTCCTTGTAAGGCCAAGCCAAAGTGCTGGCCAGTGCAGAGTTGCGGTATCCCAAAGGAGCATCAGGAGACATTCTGCCTGAAGGAGGCTGTGGCACACACACCCCACCATCTACAATCCTGTGCTGGGTGCCACTTACCACCACCACCACCACACAGCCTGCCAGGCACTACACATTGCAGGACTGGGCTCTAAAGAAACTAACGCTGGCCCTCACAGCCTCACCCCATCTCTCCCACTGCTTCTTTTCTTAGGGTGCTGTGTGCTGCCCAGGGAATGGTGAGGATTTTCCCCACACTGTACATCCACAAAGTGGCCTGACAGAGGCCCTTCGAAAATCAGGACATTCCAGTGCTGATACTTACAAAATGTGAACCACACATCCACTAGTTACAATTACCAGTCAACCCATATCCCTCTATACCATCTAACCTGGAAGAAAACATTCAGTTATTGCTGATAAAGTCTGCAGAGAGTGCACACAAACTGTGGGAGTGGGAAATAAAGAAGAGGAAAGGGCACAGAGTCAGAGAAATCTGGATCATGTGGTAAAATGGGCACAAGCAAACAATACAGCTAAATGCACCCGACTAGTAATTTTCCTGTGATGAGAGTGGCTTGGTGAGTGGATACCCTTGCCTCTGGAAAGGCCTGAGGCAGTGCAAGGGTTGCTGTGAGCCTCTGAGGCATTCAAGAAAAGACATCAGGAAGTGCATGACCCAGAAGGCGTGACAGGAGCCCTGCCAGTAGGTTACCATATTTGAACTTTGAAAAAGAGGACACTCCTGAGGAGGAGTGTATCAGTATCTATCCACTCACATTGTATCAATGTGTTATATTACACACACACACACACGCACGCACACGCACATAATGTGAATGGGTAGATACTGATATACTCCCTCTCAGGAGTGTCCTCTTTTTTCAAAGTTCAGATAAGGTAACCTACCTGCCACACTATCCAGATTATCTACCCTCCGAAAAAGGACTATTCCTTGCCTTTGGTGATATGTACAACACAGGAATTGTAGAATTAAACTGTTTCAACATAACAAAGATGAGTATAATACTTGTATTGGGCCTAATATGCACCAGGCTAGTTGTCTCCTAAAAGGAAATGCAAATATTTAGTAAATAAAAATGTCCCACTAGAAAATTCTTTGTGAATTTCTTGTTAGTGGCTTATCCTGTCCAAATCTGTTTTTTTTACATTAGTTTTTAGTTATAAGTTTTACAGAAGAAAGGAGACAGAGCTACCACATAATTGTAACGGCACAGCTGCCTTTCTAAGATAAGAATTCACTAGGGCTGCCTTAGCAACTTCCTCTTTGGAGTTTGCAATGTTTAATTTAACAAGAGCACGAGATGTGTTCCTCGGGCCAGTTGTTTGTTGCCTTGGTATCAGTTTTGTAGCAAAGGAAACCAACAGTTAAGGATTTATGGAACTTTTTGTTTTGTTTTGTTTTTATCTTCTCCCCCCACTGCCCCACCCTGCTGGCTCCTTCTGTATTTGTTCGTTAAGAAACTGTAATACACAGAAAGAGGGAAATGTAGCTGACCCTTTCCCCTATCAAATCCATGTACAATAATGTAGATCCTTTTCTGAAGCAGTAGTAGTAGAAGGAAACACTAGCCCAGCAAGTTAACTGTCAACAGTTTTCTACACCATTAAGACGAATGGATTCCTAGAATGATCGAATATTTATTTATATCTGAGGTACAATATTTTTAAAATATTCCGTTTTTGCACATTTGCCTTGACCCACCTTTGAGATTTTGATTCTGAAAACACAGCATAAGTTTGACAGGAGGAGGTGTTTCTGGATAACTTGGAAAATGCTAAAGGCATACAGACACCTTCACCTCCAGGTCTCTGCTATGAATTATATTTATATCAGCTGTTTATATCTGTGGCTGACTACCATGTAACGACCACAAGAAGAGAGATAGTGCAAAACTTTCTGTGTTTAGGAAATTGACATATTTTCAATAAAACTGCACTTTTTTGGCATTCTTAGGTTAACACATCACCACTTTGAAGATACACAGGTACTCAATCTGTAACCTGTCTTCAAGCTTCATGGGGCCAAATTACCACATGGCAGATTGCTTACCTGTCACTCCAGTCTCAAGCCCAATTGGTAGGCAATCAACAAAGTTCTGGCTATGTTAAATCCAAGATAAGAATGAGATGTAACACCAACTGCTAATCTTCAAGTAATCTTCACTGATTAGTAACAAGGTGTGTATTCTGTAAATCCGCTCTCTGAGCTAAGAGAATATGGTAACTAACTTCCTATATCAGAAGAAATACACACGTCAGAAGCCCTAGCCATCCTGTTCTGATCACACAACTGATTTCCTGCCCAGTTTTACTGACATTTAATCAAAACCAATCAGGGCTCTGTAAAAATGGTGTCCATGTTTTACAACAAAGTTAATTGTCAAAAGGCAGGGATTGAAACTGTTCCTCAGGGCCCTGTTGAAAGACTTGGACGCCAGTGCTGGGCCCATATCATGAGGATTCTGTAAAATGGGCATCTCCTCAAATATGTCTTTGATATGAACTTATTTTCTTGCCCAACAACCTGAAAAGGTACTTGTTTTGCTTAATAGTGGCTGTATGTTCAAGCAAAAAACATGTCGTTCTGTGGAGAGTGCAGGGTTTCATGACATGGTCCGCTGTAAATTATTTGAAATAAGTTGTGAGGACTGCTATTTTTGAGGCCTTTAGCTTTTTTGCACATATCTGCTAACAAAGTGAAGGGACTTCGTGATATCTCTGTGTCCCTGGATTCACTCTTGCCCAGGTGAGTAGTGTGTCCAAAAAACAATTACCAAGTATATCATGGTTGTTTATTTTTTATTCACAGTTCTTGGTTCAGTGCCTATTGGCTATATCTACATTACGGCAATTTGTCAACAGAACTTCTGTTGACAGATCACAGCCAAATTGGCAAGCACATTGCAAGACCAATCCACTCTGTTTGACAGAGAGTGGCTAGACTGCCCAGCCTCTCTCTTGGCAAAACCGCCAACCAGAAGCACAGCAGACAGGGCTGCCCGGTATCCCAGAATCTCTGTCTGTCGACAGAGGGACCCCTGGAACATCCAGACAGGCTTTCTGTCAACAGATCTCTGTCACCAGAGGAATTATGTCTCGTGGGGATCAGGATAAGACTGTTGACAAAAGTGCTGCATTCTGTCGATTTACTGTCGGAGGGGTAGCCATGTTAGCCTCTATCTGTAAAAACAACAAGAAGTCCTGTGGCACCTTATAGACTAACGGATATTTTGGAGCATAAGCTTTCGTGGGCAAAGACCTGCTTCGTCAGATGCAATGTAGTGGAGATTCCCATTGTTGACAGAATGCCTTAATAATCTGGACACATCTTGGGTTTTGTCAGCAAAACCCTCCAGTGCAGAAATAGCCATTGTCAACTTCCAGCCATGGGGAGGGATAGTAAAAGGCTCTATTCATTTTGAAACAAGCTACATGTTGTAACTGAGGCAAAAAACTGGAATGAGGTTTGAGACAGGTCCAACTTTTCAAGTGTCTGTTCTAGGTCCCCCAGTTTTTGTTTTCCCATCTTGAGACAAGCTGGGCACTCCAAATGAGCAGAGACTTTTGATAGTTGGAAGTCATAATTCCTCTCTCTGTCTGTACCAGGAGGCCTACCTTGATTAGAGTTGAGAGAAATCAGCTGGATTAATTTTGTTCATAGCAAGGAAGATTGAAGTCCTCTCTCAGTCTAGTATGGGGTGAACAAAGTTTTTATATTTGGCCCCACTTTTCGTCCTTGCAATTAGCACCCCCACCCACACAATGGCCCTGCAAGTGAGCAGTGATCTTCTGGAGGTGCCCCTTAGTGTGGGAGACTGCAGGGGGAGGGAGCCAGCAAAGGCCGTGTCAGGGAGTGGGGGTGGGAATAAATGGAAAAGATTAGTGGGAACATTGATCTGGGGAGAGATTTTAAAAGTCTATGTGAAACGCAAGCCCAATGCTGAGGAGCCAGGTTAAAGGGGTTTCTTCCCTCTCCACTGTGCACGCAGCCCCTCCCTGCTGGCGCAGGGCCATGCTGGCGGGGGGCTCCCTAGAGTAGTAGCAGCACTATGGGCAGGGCAGGGCAGGAGCAGTACCTCTGGTGCACAACTTGTTACCTGAGTGCAGCCAGGTGGCTCAGGGGTTTGGAGCAGAGGATGCAGCCCCACTGCGCAGCAAATGGCAGTGTAAAGGCAGCTGGAGGACTCAGGGGTGGGCTGCACACCAGGTTTTGTCTGTGCATGGGGCAGGAGTGGGGTCAGGTGCTGAGCTGGAGGGAGGCACACAGGGTGAGTGTCGCATTGCAAGTGAGAACAGCTAGGGCATGTGCCTCGCCTGCTCTCCTTTGTCCTCTGTTAATGGCATTGAGACTGCAAGGAGTGGGACTTTGCTGTGCCCCTCCCATAAGAAATTTCACACACACACTTTGTACACCCTGGTCTAGTGCTTTGAATGTGAGCACTAGATTCTCTCCTTTCTATTAAAAATGGTGTTTCATAGTTCAGCTCCTCTGATTCCAAAGTATCTCAAGGTTCGGTAGCGCTGTAAGAGAAGCACTTACAAGTATAATGGTTTTAGACAAACCCCTTCAGTGTGTTGGACTTTAAATATTTCTAGGGGAAGAAAATGTTGCTTAATAAGGCCTGTGGAGTTTGTCTGTTGGCAGATACTGAGGCCCAGTGTTTGTGTTTCACCTGTGTTTATGAATCATATCCCTCTAAATAGTATCTCTTTTATTCTCCTCATTGACTTTATTTCTTCTGAATATGTCTGAAATTCCACATATGGA
This sequence comes from Carettochelys insculpta, assembly GCF_033958435.1. NCBI lineage: Eukaryota > Metazoa > Chordata > Testudines > Carettochelyidae > Carettochelys > Carettochelys insculpta. The sequence continues at coordinate 14,102,426 of NC_134148.1, forward strand.
CTGTTACAAGAGAGCTCAGACTGCCCAGTAATTTGCATGAATGGCTCTTTTCAGGGTTACATGTGAGAAAAGGAGGTTGTACCCCTGAAGAGCCAGGAAGCAAAAAAGAAGTCGGTATGACCAGATATTTGTAATTGTTAATATTGCATCTATAGCTCTGTGTCCATAAATGTCCCCTTTTGAAGAGAGCAGGGAGGGGAGTGTTTATACTGCTCATTCAAAGCTGACTCTCCACCACAATAGTGTCTTGTATGGCAAATATGGTAATTCATCAGGAGTCAGCACAGGAGGCTTTCTCATTCCTTCACCTTCACTAGCACCTAAAATGTTACAAATCCCTGATCTCATTCTGCCCTACTGACTTCACTGGGGACAGAATTGGGCCCTCCCATTGTTTCCTTTTAGACTTATGAAGATTTATTTTTAATATTTGCAGTTTGTGGACAAAAGCCGGCACATCCATTGGTAGCATTATACCTCTCCCTGTTCAGGCATAAGGCCACTCTCAACAGTGTTCTGTTGACAAAAATGCCATGTAGATGCTCCAGGGCCCTATTGTCAACAGACAGGGCTTCTGGTTCACCAGGCAGCCTTGTTTGCATAGATTCTTGACAGCCATTCTGTGGAGAGAAGGCCAGGCAGTCTGGCTGCTCTCTGTCAACAGTGGCTTGCTCTTTTGATCTGCTTTTATGTGTAGACACAGTCTGTCAACAGAAGTTTTGCCAGGAAATCCCTTCTAACAGTGACTTTTGTCAACAGAGGCTTTTTGTGTAGGCCTAGCCTGACAGAACAATTTCAACATGTTTTGTTCGCATTTTGGGAGAAGAGCAGATTTATTCTGTAAAGTTACAAAACAACAAATGGCCTTCTGAAGAGTTGAAGGGGCTTGAAATAAAAATAGGCAGCTCATTACTATATGATTTAAAATATTCCTTAGCTAAAGCCCAGTCTTCATGCAGGAAAAGTCCCATTAAATTTTTTCAAAGGCATTTTTGTCTGCAGAGGCACATTGGAACTGGGCTATTAGGCTGGATGCGATGATATCAAAAGAGCAATATATAATGACTGTATTTTTCCATTTTCCCAAAGAGGTTTGTTTTCTGTTCTTAGACTGTGTAGTTACAGAAAAGTCACTTCAAAACAATTCCCTAGATCTATATTTACTGTTAGCTACAGCACACATATTGAATCTATTTACATTATGAGTCAAAATGAGAATGTTCTCACTACCAGCACTTCAAGCTTGAACTGGTATCTGAGTATCTTTCAGTTCCATATGTAACTGTCACCAGCAAAAGTGTAAGAATCATAAGGGTAAATTTTCAGCTAGTGAAAATGCTCAGAGCTCAACTGAAGTTAATGGAGCTATAACAACTTGTTTACACTAGCAGGAGATTTAGCTGAGCATGTAACCAGTGATTTTTGTGGCCAAAACAAGCAGGATAGGCCAAATTCAGTTGTAGCCTAAGCAGAAGTAACTCATGGTTCTGATGGTGGGGGTATGCTAAGTTACATGGGGGCAGAAGTTGTCCTAAGAAGTTTCTCTCTTTTGCAGCTATTTTAGCTGTTTGCCGGGGGTGGGGGGGAGGATAGTGCAAATAAAGCTAGTGTATTTTTCTGCTAACTGAGCAGATATGACAGTGAAGATGAAGCATTTTAGAGAGTAGCTATGTGTGGAATTTACGAGGTGCTAGATTATACCTTTGTGATCATTATCACTCTTTAAATCATCCTCTCCTTTCAGCCACTTGCTGAGGTCTCTTCTGCCAGATTATTGCTGTTCTGTTTCCATCTGCCAGCTTCAACCCCATCCTTTTTCTCTAAACCTTGATAAATATTTTTAAAACACCACCAAATAACTTGTAACATCTCCTGCCAATGCCTCTGCTGAGTTTAACCTTCTTCGTACTAGTTGAGAAAACAAATAAGGAAGTGCTATTTACCTCTTCACATAACATACGAACTAGGGATCAGTCCATGAAATTAATGGGTAGCAGGATTAAAATGTGAGACCTAGTGTACTTAAAAGTCTTCAAATCTCACAAACTACAGACATTCATAAACAGATGCCTGAGGTACATCCTTCACATCAAATGGCAAGACGTTGTCACAAATGAGGAGCTTTGGAACAGGGCAGGACAAGAACTGATTGACACTGAAATGAAGACGAGAAAGTGAGGATGGCTAGGCCACACTCTCAGAAAACCATTATCTAGCATAGACCATCAAGCTCTCAAATGGGACCCACGAGGAAAACACAAAAGAGCCTCAGACAACATGGAGACCTACTGAGATTGAAGGACAGCAACAGAGGTACTGCTGGGGTTCGCTAGAAGTTTTGTCCCAAGACAGAGTGAAGTGGCAGAGACTTGAGGCTGACCTATGTTCCACCCAGAGAACAAGGGTTTAAGTCAAGTGAAGGATTAAAACAAACATAAGAAGGTGCTTCTTCACACAAGGCACAGTCAACCTGTGGAACTTGTTGCCAGTGATGATTGTGAAGGATAAATGTATAACTGGCTTCAAAAAAGAGTTCATGGAGGATAGTCTATAATCATGATCCATCAATGATTAGCCAATCCTATACCTCTGACTACCAGAAGCCAGGTGTGATAAATGGCTAGATCACTTCAGCTACCCTGGTCTGGTCTGTACACTCACTTTGAAGCTCTGATACTGGTCACTGTGAGAGACGGGATAGATGGACCGTTAATCTGACTGAGCCCAGCAGCTCTTCAGGTCCTTTAAGGGAACAAGAGGACATATTTGGTCATTGTTTGATGTTTTGTTATGTTCTATTATCCATTTCCCACCCTGGCTAATCTCCCCTCCACCCCCACCCCCAACGCACACCAAACAGCCTTCTTGATTAAGGTCTATGCAGTCAGACAGAATAATATCAGAGGTAAACTGAGGGTACAGCTAGACTATGTGGAAGATTGACCCAGTCAGGGTTGATCTTTCAGAGATTGATTTTATGCACCTGGTAGAGACGTGCGAAATCAAACTATCTGGGGTTGGCAGTCAATTTCTATATTCTTCAGTAACACGAGGAGTAAGGGAGGTCAATGGGAGATTGTCTCACGTTGACCTCCCTCTGTGAAGATGGACAGGTAAGCCAAATCCAAAAAAATCAATTCTAGCTCCGCAATTGCCTTAGCTAGAATTGCATACCTACAATAGTCTTACCTGCCTAGTGTAGACCAGGCCTAAATTACATAGAATGCCCCTCATTCTCTACAACCTGCTACTTGATTAACATTACACTTGTTTGTGATCTTGCAGATTTTGAAAGCTTGTCTTTATCACAGCTTCCCACCTCTAGATCCACAGAAGGCATTTTCCCCATCATCAACCGTTGTAATGTTCCACCAGGTTTCTAATCCAGAGACTGCTGAATATCATCTGCTATTTTTCCCATGATACCAAAATCATTTCCATCTGACTGCTGCATTGTTGGTATGAATAAAAAACCTTTTGGGCTGCTGCTTCTAAAGTAGATTTACCTTCAATCACCATTTATTAAATCTCCATCCATTAAAAACCATAGCTTGCAGGAGCTGTGTGCATTAAGCCTGATTACAGAGTCTGTACAGAAGGAAGGAGGGGGACCGCAGTTTGTAGCACTGTATTGCCTTGTTCTTCTGCTTCTCTACCCTGGCTTTTAACACTAGTAACAAGGTGCAAATCAGGGGAAGACTCTCATGTTCTTGGGCTTTGGTTTTGGTTTTACACAGCTGTCTCTCTCTTTTTGTTTTGTTTTGTTTTGTTTTAGCTGTGATCTTTGTCTTCAGCAAACAGCAGATGAAACTATATGAATAAATGTAGAGCTTCTCTAGGTGGCAGGGTGCTAGGTCACACATGGAGCATAAGGGACAGGGCACTAAAAAAGGGAGAGGAGGAAAGTTCACAGGTTCCTTAAGGAGGATGAGCGGCTCCTTCAAACGCACTTCACTAAAGGGCTCAGCATCAGGATCTCAAAAGGTAAGTGCAGTTATCTGAGGGATAAAATAGGTAGCAAAGCACTAGAGAAATGTTCTGCTTCCTGCTCCTGTGTATTTAAGAGTCTACCCTGCAAAAGGAGAAACGTTCTGTCTGTTGTTCTTGTCATTTCTGAAGGCAACAGTCATGTCCATCATAGTGATTGTGCCAATGACCTTTTTTCCTCCTGTGGAATTGATTTTTCTCTCTCTCTCTCTCTCTCTCTCTCTCTCTCTCTCTCTCTCTCCATGCAGTTAAGATGAGGAAAGTTTTTCATGTTAAAGTGGTTGACTCTGATCAAAAGTGTGAAAGAATTTCTTAATGAGTATTGATTATTTTGTGTTGATATGAAACCAACATGCAATTGATAATAACCTATTAAAGGAACTTTTATGTGATTCACAGGATTCACAGGGGGTCTAAAACATGCATGTACTTTAAGAAAATAATCATTAGATTACATACTGTGTGCCATGTAGAAATGTGAATTGAAGAAAAAATAAAAGCTGATGAAATTACCTAGTGATATTTCTAAGTTCAGCTTTTTAATGTCATTAACTTGCAACTACAGAATGAGCTTTTAAAGTCGGTGGGGTGTGGGATAATGCATTCATTTTTTATGCTTGTAGGATTGTAATATATTTTAGGCTGTATTGGTGAGTTAGTTTGGAGCAAATCTGAATTGCCTCAGATCATGACTTTCTGGGGTTTCTGAATTCAGCTGGAACTCTTCTCAATCGTTGAATCAGTTTAAGTCATAAACAATGTCTTTCTCCTTTCCTCTAACCCAGTGCCTTTTCCTTTTCAACTAACTGCTGCAGCTGCCACCTGAATTTCAGATGCATAGAACTTGGTAAACAGGTGAAACTAAGTCCGGCTGGGCAGTCATGGGAGAAATTGGCTTTGGAAACTTCATGGAGGTAGGAGATCATCAATAGAAAGAGAGAGAAAAGGAGGGTGAGATAAAATCATTTGTTGCACCAAGTTCCGTGTAAGCTTGACTCTTTCCTCAAAAGGAGTTTGTCCAGTAAAAGATATTGCCTCACCCACCTTGTCTGTCTCATATCTAGTAAAAAAATGCTACAATTACCCTGCAAGCAATACCAATAGAGGTAGCTAGACAGGTATGAAAATTGTCCTGGTTTAGAGCCATCATTCCACATGTTGTTGCATAGTGCCTTTTGTAGTCAGTTGTGGATGCCAGACAGGATGTTTGGCTCTAAAGGCCGCCCCCCCACACCCCCCAACAGCAAATAGACTTCTTATAATTGAAAACAAGGTCTTTGGATGATGGCTTTCTGAGAACCATTAGGGAGCACTTAATAATGTTATCTGTATTGTGGTAGGGTCACACAACCACAGCCCTCTTATGGTAGGCACTATAGAAATATGCAATACAGAGATGGTCCTTGCTCCAGAAAGGTTGCAGGTTAGATAAAAAGTTGGTACAGAAACCAGACAATCCTGATCAGCGTGATAAGCAATGGCCACGGAAAGCCAAATACTTAACCATTGACAAGATTTTTTGGAGGTGTCTGAACACCACAGGTGTAGGGAGAAAAGCTGACATGAAAAAATCACGTCCAGGTTGCAATCCTGATTGTCATGGAGGACTATGGGAAAGGTGTGGGTCCTCCAGGGCTCCCAAACATCACATTGAGAGAGAGATCTGAGAAGTGTGAAGACTTCATGTCTGGGTTGACTTTATTCTCTACTAATATGTACAAAAAGGTGATAGAAGCAAAACAGCATGTTACTGTATCTACTAAAACTTAGAAAAACTATTGTGGACATTTACCATCCTAAGCACAAAAATCTATGTGCCACATCTGGCCTTCATAACTATGTATTTTGTCCCTGTGTCTACACGAGCCCCTTCCTTTCAAAAGGGGCATGTTAACGAGCAGGTTCGAAAGATGTTAATGACGCACTGCAATGAACATGCAGTGCCTCATGAGCATAATGGTGGCCGCAGAGATTCGAAAGTGCAGCTTTTCGAATCACTCACCGCCCGTGGAGGTGGGACCTTCCAAAAGGACCCCCCCCCAGTTTTCAAAAGCCCCTTCTTCCTACCACCAGATAGGAACCATGAGGCAGAACACCTCTGTCAACAAAGATCTGTTGACAGAAAGCTAGTCTGGACATTCTGTGGGGGCCTTCTGTCAACAGATAGGGCTTCCAGGACACGCGCAGCTCTGTCTTCTGTGCCTCCAGTTGGCTGTTTTGTTAAGATAGTGGCCGGGCAGTTCCAACACTGTTGACAGAGCAGATTGCAGATTTATAGTCTAGCCACAATCTGCCAACAGAAGTTTTGTCAGACGATATCTTCCAACAGTAACTTCCATCAGCAGATCTTTCTAGTGTAGACAATAGTCATAAAGTTGAGGGTATTTGCTGACTAACATGGTATCATAGTGGGAAAGGAAAAAAGTGAATGAAAAAGTAACTTTTTCCCCTTTACAATATCATTTTCTGTGCTGATGCTCTTTAAAATTGCAAAATTCGTAAGGGAAATCCACAATATATATGCACCATTTTCAAATGTCTTTTACCTCAGATGCAGTCAAAGTTTTTATAAAAATATGTCTTGAGCTCATCTCATGATTACAGAATATATATAATTTAATTTCTCACTAGTAAAAGCTCAGGCTGAAATTCCCAGATGAAAATAGCTTGTTCTGAGCCTGTTCCTCAGAGAGGTTAGCTTAGGCCAGTCAAGGATAGAGGGGTAATACAATGTGATTGGATGTCTAACAAATTTGAATTTGCCATGGGCTACCATTATAACACTTTAAAAAGCACTGCAAATTTTAGGATTTCTGATTTTCATTGAATTTCTTTGTACTCACTTTTAATGTTTATCTTTAGACAAGTTATGACTTATTTTTCAAGAAAAAGAATTATCAGTGTTTGCTAAAAGTTCCCTCGATTTACATGAGAGCATGACTTATACTAGCTGTGTCTGATCATGTGAGAGGCTGGTGGTTTTGAAACTGCCAAGAGAGGCTTAAGTGGATTCAGCTGACTCACTGAGGCAGATGGAACATTATTCCACCAGCAGATCAGACAGGTGGAAATGGCTAAGAGCCTCAGGAATCTGGGATGAAATGTCTTGAGGTAAGAATTCTGGGTGCATCTATAGCTAGGGAGAAAGCTGCACTCAAGAAGGGGTTAAGTTTAACTTTGGTGTTTATTTAAAACTAATCTCAATTTTTGGTCCCAGGTAAGGGTTATTTTTTAAATTGGGATTTCATGGTTTCAGCCTAAGGCTGGAAATCCTAGCTTTGAAATGACTCAACTTTTGTGAGGTGATTAAAGGATATATAGATTTATAAGGAATGTGTCACCTGCCACTGTAAGCATTTTGTGGTAGGGACTGTCTTTTTCAGTGTTTTTTGCAGCATCTTGCACAATGGAGTCCTGGACCATCACTGAGTTCTCCAGCATTACTTTAGTATGCATAAATAAACATAGTAATAAGAAAATTCCAAACAACTCAACTGAGCAATTCAGGGCAGAAATTGAAGACATATGTGGAGCAATGTCCATACAATAATTCTTGGCTTATACCGTTGTGTCAGAACTTGTCCCAACTTCTAACATCCAACCAAAGGACCAGATTTTGATACTGTTTGTGACAGAGTCAGGCCAGAGGGCTAGATTAGAAGGCAAGAAAGGCAGCTCCAAAGGAGGCAGAAATGGTCTGGCTAATTAGGAGAGAGTTACTTCAGGGCAGCCAGGACCAGCTGACCCATGGAAGCAGTGGGGAAGGGGCTGCTATGAATCATTTAGAGCCAGCTGTTCTCATCTCATGGTGCCAGGGACCTTTTAAAAAGTCTTCTCTGCTGGGGAGGAGACAAGAGTGGGGGAGGAGGTTGGAGAGATCTGAAGAGATTATAACAAATAAGGAGACAGTTGATAGTAGAACACCTGTGTTACCAGAGATAGGATAGGAGATGAGGAGCTCCCATAAGGAGTGTTTGGGCTCCCTCCCCCAGGTAACCTCAGAGGTCAGCCAGTGGCTGGGAATGACTAATCATCATTTGATTATTTTAAAGGAATAACTCTGTAGGTTGTGTTACTTGGTTATGGCTGATAAGTCATTTTGTCATTTAGAATAATTTTATCACAGGTATGCACATTTGCATCCTTCAAATTCAGTTTCTGTAACTATCCCTGGGTGTGACTTCAAAATTCTCTGTTCACAAATGTTTGAATCGATTACTTGCATCGCTCATCTACTGTCTTGTGCTGCTCAAGTTTTCAGTGGTGAGAATGGACAGAAGACTTGGCGATTATCTATCTTTATCCCCCACATACACATTTTAGTAAAGTAGACTCTGTATATTGCTCAATCAGTGGTCAGGAAATCGTGTGTGTGTGAGAGGGGGTGGTTGGTAATCAAGCTCCCACAGCAGCTGGTCACAAAATGGTGTGCTTGGAATTCCAGAAAATGACTACTTTGTCAGACCCTGTCTGAGGCAAAAACAACCTGGGGGTAGCAGGCTGCTCCTTTTCAAAGGAGCAGTAAACAATGCCTGCCAGCAGGTGGCCTGAGCTATAAGCCACCAGTGTGTAAAAAGTATGGCTAGCACCCCTTGTTCCCATTCTCCTGGCTGTCTGGGGAGATTTGTCTCTGTGAGAAGTTGACCAATTAATCTCACTGGAAAAGTCCCATACTGTAGCTGAATTGTAAAAGGGGGCTGGTTAACAGGCCCTCTCAGAGGTCCAGAGAGGCCCAGCCGCTTTCTAGACATAATAAAAATAAAAAATGATGACACAGGAAAGCAAAATAAGACACCCAAAAAAAAGTGACATAATTTTATTTTTTTATGTAACAAATGCTTTTCTAGCCTTTTTCTGTGCAAATGCACTAATTGAGGGATATGCATAAAAACAAGTAGTAACTTATTAAAGACCAAAAAGTTAACTAGTAACAGAGAGGAAGCGGTGCTAGTCTATACACTATGGCTACGTCTACACGTGCACCCAACTTCGAAATAGCTTATTTCGATGTTGCGACATCGAAATAGGCTATTTCGATTAATAACGTCTACACGTCCTCCAGGGCTGGCAACGTCGATGTTCAACTTCGACGTTGCTCAGCCCAACATCGAAATAGGCACAGCGAGGGAACGTCTACACGCCAAAGTAGCACACATCGAAATAAGGGAGCCAGGCACAGCTGCAGACAGGGTCACGGGGCGGACTCAACAGCAAGTCGCTCCCTTAAAGGGCCCCTCCCAGACACACTTTCATTAAACAGTGCAAGATACACAGAGCCAACAACTAGTTGCAGACCCTGTATATGCAGCACGGACCCCCAGCTGCAGCAGCAGCAGCCAGAAGCCCTGGGCTAAGGGCTGCTGCCCACGGTGACCACAGAGCCCCGCAAGGGCTGGAGAGAGAGTATCTCTCAACCCCCCAGCTGATGGCCGCCATGGAGGACCCCGCTGTTTCGATGTTGCGGGACGCGGATCGTCTACACGTCCCTACTTCGATGTTGAACGTCGAAGTAGGGCGCTATTCCCATCCCCTCATGGGGTTAGCGACTTCGACGTCTCGCCGCCTAACGTCGATTTCAACTTCGAAATAGCGCCCAACACGTGTAGACGTGACGGGCGCTATTTCGAAGTTACTGCCGCTACTTCGAAGTAGCGTGCACGTGTAGACGCAGCTTATCAAAACAAAAAGCAGTCAAGTAGAACTTTAACGACTAGCAAAATAGTTTGTTAGGTGAGCTTTCGTGGGACAGACCCACTTCTTCAGACCATAGCCAGACCAGAACAGACTCAATATTTAAGACACAGAGAACCAAAAACAGTAAGCAAGGAGGACAAATCAGAAAAAAGATAATCAAGGTGAGAGTTAACAAGTATCTAAATTCGAGGCACCTTTTGACCCTGAAGCCAAGGCCAAATGGTCCTCCTGATCCCCCTCTGACTGATAAGCTGACCAAGAATATCCTCTGAAGTTTGAATACGTTGCAGAGAAGATTATACTGAATCATTATTTGGGTGCTCAGCTTTCCAGGAATTGGATCAATTTAACAGTTAAATTTACTATTAAATGTCCTTCAGTTTAGTGTGCTCAAAGAAAGGAGAGGGTCTAAAACAAGAAAACAAGGGTCTAAATTATTCATAAGTGTTTGTACTGAAAGTTCCATCATCAATATGGTTTAAATAGAGCGAAGTCATTTTTATATCTACTGTAAGATTGGGGATGGCACACAAAGTTTAGCTTTGATGCCAATATACCCAGAGCTCACAGTGTCTTTAAAGCTGACTAAATCAGTAAGATACTTACTGATCACATAGGAAAATGAAAAAAAATGTTTTAAACTAGCATTGTACAGTTGGCCAGGTGAATTATGATGCACAGCTGCTTTCCTCTGAAGCACAGACTGTCACCAGAGGCTGGATGCCAAATTTGATGGACTATTAATCCTGTCTGGAGTGTTAAACCTAATGTCCCTGATATGGCACGCCTTGATGCACTCTTGTGTGTACAATAAATGCCCTCTGAAATGGGAATAAATTTAACATACAACTTCAAGTCTTATCCTAGTGTGTTTTCTGGTTGGTCACCAGGTCCCACTAGGCCTTCCGAATTACTTCAGTGCTATTATGTGAAGAGTCAGCAGGTTGTGGCTATTCTATAGTACATTGTGTGGACACACTGCAAGGAAGATATACCCAGCATGAAGGTGACAGTTACCAAAAAAGGCACAGAGGACAGCTGAAGGTTTGGTGTGTCAGAAATGGGTCAGAGACTATATTTTGTAAATTTCATAGCTGAAATCCTTCACATCGTTTTTAAATTTAAACCTTCCCCAAAGATTTGTTCACATGTAACATGCAATACCAGGACTTTCTATAAATCAGATGTTTTGGGTGTTGCTAAAAGCTGTAAAAATTATGTCTGAGCCCCAGGTTTGGCTAATATAGTGTTGCTGGTGGCTTGGAATAGTGGACATGTGGGGGACACCACAGGAGGTCAGCAATTTGCAAGAAATTCAGGCAGTTCAGCAGTAGAAATAGCAGTACTATGAGTTACAAGTTTTCCTGTACACTTCGTCATCTGCATGGGACTTGAGCCGGACATTTATGTAACACCTTGCATCCCAAGGGATCGTATTTCTTTTTTAAAAACTAAGCTGATATTCACATGACACACAGAGAGGGATTATTTCATCAAGCACTGAAAAGCAGTAATCTTAAACTCCTGCATAAAAATGCTGTGAAGTATTAGATAGGAAGCAGAGAATATTTTTCCAGATGAAATTTCTGACCAGTTTAGCTGGGCAGAACTTCATAAGTAGAATTTTGGATCTGATGTTCCTTATTTTGCCAATATCATTGAAAGCTGAACTAAAAGAATAACAAAGGTAAATTTGAGAACAAGAAGTCTTGTGGCACCTTATAGACTAACAGATATTTTGGAGCATAAGCTTTCGTGGGCAAAGACCCACTTTGTCAGATGCATGAGTGGGGGAGCGATTTCAGAGGGGTATTTAAAGTCATTAAACTCAGATGAAGGCTCACATCCCCATGTCTGATCTGACTTGTTTTTTGGCTCTTTTGATAAGGAATGTTGATACTGGTCCATTTCCACCTTGCTGAATAGACCTTGTCAGCTCTGGCCCTCCCTCTTACTGGGACCCCACTCTTTAAGTACCCCTCTGAAACCACCTCCCCCCCACTCATGTATCTGATGAAGCAGGTCTTTGCCCATGAAAGCTTGTGCTCCAAAATATCTGTACGTCTAAACATGCCACAAAACTTCTTATTGTTCTTGAAGCTACAGACTAACATGGCTACCTCTCTGATAAAGGTAAACTTGTGGTTTGGTGGCAGAAACGCAATCGATAAGGGTGCAGCAAGCCATGATCGTAATACTATTTGTCCAGAAAAATTATTCTCTTTCATGACCAAAAGTGATCAGGACCTTCACCACTGAGAAATATCATCCCTTATAGTGAACCTAAACACTGTCTTGCAGACAGTGAAATTACTTCCTTAGAACTCATGACTGAGCTATTGCTTTCATTAGAAATATATCTCGATAGCTGAAGCCCATATGCTATTTGCAGGGGTAGAAAATACTATTTTCTAAACATGTCTTCAGTGTGTTTATATTCCTACCTACTTTCAAGTTGACAGCTCCCATGATTTTGAAAAGATACCATAGGTTCAAATTATCCTCCAAAGCAGGTGTTTCTGTGCGTTGGGCAGCATGTAGCAAAGTGACTTCCCAAACCTGGCTGGCACTGTTGGATGCTACTTTAATACAAAACTTCAAAGAATTCTGCCTATACCCTGGAGCAGAATATAATCATAAAATCTTCCAACTTCAGGTGACAGAATCTGTTCGCAAAGTGTGAATTAGTGTTGCTTGTTTTCAATTATCTGGCCAAATTCTGAGCCAATGGAGCATTAATATGCTCAGAGGCAGTGGAGCATTAATATGAATATATAGTCTTACTAGCTGTGGTCCTTTGCACAGCCACAAAATTCCTACACTAATCTGGAAAAATCCTTGCCATTGATACCTGGCTCACAAACCATTCTTCCAACCCTGAGGTGTAACTGGCCTACAAATGCTTCTCCTTAGCTCCGGTCATTGAGGGTGTACACGCCAGCATGACCTTCATGATTCTGGGTAGAGACAAAACGAACACTGAATCCATTCTCTCTTTGATGCATATGTTTTTATAGAAGGGCATGTGGAGTAGCTAGACTAAAAAGAAGGCCAGGAACTGGAAGATAGGAGTTGATGGGTTTTATACCCAACTGTGCCATTGACTTGCTATGTGACCTGAGATGAGTTACCTTCCCTCTCTGTGCCTCTGTTTTCCCATGTGCCCTTTGTCTGTCTTTCTGTTTAGACTGGGAAGTTCTTTGGAGCAAGAATTGTCTCTCACAGAGTGTATGCAATGCCTAACACAATGGGGCTATAGTTTCATTTGGGGTCTATAGATGCCACTAGTGATTCAGAAGGTTCAGTACAGCAGCTTGAGGACTGTTCTGTACAGTTTATTTATGCAATATCCTAGTCTAATCCCAGTCCCCCTTCTAGAACGAGCATACAATCATACCCCGAGATACGCCCATTCGGGTTACAAGAATTCGACTTTACAAGGAGTTTCATTTAATACCACTACTTTGGCTTATGAGGCATTTCTTCGCATTTACGAGGACTGATTTGGATTTTGCGTGCCTCAGAGGGATACGGTCGCCCTGCTGTGGGAGAAAGGCCGCGGCTCCAGGCAATGGCTGCCCACAGCTGCTTTCCACCCGGCGCATCTCTCTGCAGCGCCCAGCAGCAGTTTCCCGGAGCCCCCGCCTGGCCACAGCAGGCACCCACCTCCAGACAGAGAGAGGAAAGGACAGTGCCCATCCATGGAGCTGCTGCCCTGGGCACCTTGGCCCACCCTCACCTTTACCTTGACACTGCTGTGGCTGGTCTGGGTGTCCGCCTCAGTGCTTCAGCAGTGGCGCGCCCCAGCCCGGCTGGCGAACGCAGGCTCCCTGAGCTCCTGGCAGCATGGGCTGGGGCCAGGCGCAGGCGGGCGGCTCTGGTAGGTGAGCACCGAGGGGATGGAGTCGGCTGTGTCAGTCTTGGCGAAGAGGCTGTGCAGGGAGGTGGCAGCGCGGTGCGGGGAGGTAGACCCATCCGAGTCCCAGAAGTAGATCACGCCGCTCTGTGAGACGTGGATGCTGGGAGTGCAGCCCATCCTGGCCCTGCCACTGCTGCTTGTCCCCCCAGGTGGCTAGGGGGCCACCACCGCCTGCCCTGCGCAGCTGTGCCTTGGACACCACTCGCCACCTGCAGCGTTCCGTCCCATTTAGTGCCTGACTTGCCTGCCACTGCCACCTCAGCCGCCGCCGGTGGGGCCTCTCTGCCGTGGAGCCCCATACGAGCGAGGCATCGCCCCTTGCCAGCCGTAGGCCCCCTGCACCTGCCTAGCTCCCTCTGCAGCCAACCCCTGGCACTGGCCCCTCCCCACTTAACCTAAGCTGCGCTCAGGCAGGGCTGCCTCCCCGTGCCCTGCTCTGCCCTGCTCACCCCCTTGCACTGACCCCGCTTCTGCAGCTGTGGGCAACTACCCGGTTTTGCACCTTGCTCCTAGGCACTCTTCAATTTCCATTCCCCTCGCAGCCCTGTCTCTGCGCCTGGGACAGCCCCCTGAAAGCAGGTAAACAGCTATATGATAGAGTAATTAATGAAGGGAAAATGCCTTGTTAGGTTGTGTTATGATAACTAATGTTAACTATTGAAGTAATTGTGTTCATTTTAATGGGATTTGGTGGTGTTTTAGCATAAATGGGTGTAAATTTTGGGGCTCAGGAACACATAAAATTTTTTCACATTGAAATGAATGGTAATTATGTTTTCAACTTAGGAGAATTCGCCCTAAGAGGGGTTTTTCAGGAATGAATTAACCTTGTAAGGTGGGGGAAGACTGTATTTACATTAAATCATTCATACTTGTGTCACAGGTCCTATCATGTGCCCCCTTGTGCCAATTACTAGGACTACTGTGAGGAGGTTTCCAGCCTCTGTGTCCCTGGATCTCCCAGGGAGTTTTAGGCCCCTGGATACAGTCTGAATGAAGTCCAGCCACTGTCACAATCGCTGGGTTTCTTGGCACATGCTCAGAGTGCAGACCTGCTATTGAATACCACATCTTGCGAACAGGTGCCAACTGTTCAACTGCCTAGCCCGGGTGCAACAGTGATCCTTCTGATTCTCTTGTACTTAAACGTACAGGTGTGTGAAGCTTCTGTTTGTAGTTTAACTCGCGCAAGGGCATGCTATAGTTGTGAAACACCACATGGAGAGACACTGCGCAGAGTCTATAACAAATGTACAGTTTTTATGTCATATTTAATCATACAAAGCCCAGGAAAATATAGATTATACAAAACACTACAGGTATGTCATGATCCTTAGGTGTCCAGAAAGACTGGCAGGGCGTCCCATGCTGAGTGATGGGGTCTTTACCAACTTCTGTGATCTTGCTCTCCCTTGACCTAAGCTTTATCTTCCAGTTTGCCCCCACTTCCCTGTGTGTTCCCGCATTCAAACTCCTGTTTGCCTTTATCCTCGCTTTGGGCAACTTTCCACTGTGTCTGCTCCTGCCCTCCCTGCTGGCTTCAGAGGCATTCACTAAATGGGCATTCAAAGGAGACAGATGACCCATTGTTCCCACTTCTCAGGTGTCTGCAGCTGAATGAAGCAACTGAGTCCTAAGTCCTCTCCATTGTAATATGTCTACTGCTGATGTGTAGTTGCAACAGGACCGGGCAGCAATGATGGAGCCACATACATGGAGGAACTCACCAGAGCAATTTTTTAATAGTACAGCTTCAAAATATCAACCAGATTTTGATCTACATAGATATAACCCCAGCTGGGGAGTGAACTAGCAACTTATCCTACCAACATTAATCTGATTAAAGGTGGCGCCTCTCCTTTTCTCCAGGAGATTGTTTAAATATTCTTCTGATCAGATTTCATTATTCCAGGTCTCCTTGCAGCCAGGCTGCGATTCAGGGATACCCTTTTACACGCTTTTTCTCATTCTCTCTCCCCCCACTTCCCCAAGTGTCGGTATGGGGAGGTCACAGTGAGATACAAGAATGGGGGAGATTCCATTGCTCCCTTTTAGAGGAAGTGGGGAGGAAGAGAAGCAGATCACTTGCCACCAAAGGAACTGAGGTGGGAGGCTGTAGCAGGAATAGTCATTTCCTAACAATGCCGGAAATCAATGGGAATAGGAGGCTCTTGGGCCCCATCTAGTACACAACTTAAGTAGAGAAGGAAACCTTTACTGTTGGGAAGGAGAGCCCAGTCTGAGGGTTTGTTTCTGCTGTTTGGTGACTGACTACTGCTCTTAGTTACATCAGCTGCAGTCCTATTGACTATCAGAGGGGTAGCTGAGTTAGTGTGTATCTTCAAAAACAACAAGAGGTCCTGTGCCACCTTACAAACTAACAGATATTTTGGAGCATAAGCTTTTGTGGACAAAGACCCGCTTGGTCAGATGCATGACTGGATCTAGAGGAGGGTCTAAATATATAGCTCTAATACATGTATATAGTCCTAGTGAAGTCAGCTATATTGCATGAACCAGAGCACATCTGATCCTGCCTCCAGGTGTTGGCTAATTTGCAGGGAAAATAACAATACCCAATTTCCTTAGTGGGTCCAAGGCTTTATTGGTGAGAATTCAATTACCCAAGAATGTGTGAATTCTTTCATAGTTAAAATTGCTAAAGTATACTGAATAAAGAGACAGTTAAGTACAACTGAAAATGGCTAAAGTAAATACATTCATATTATTCTGGAATAAAGATTTAATGCAGCTGCCCAGGGCTCTGCAGCAGCCTTCACAGCTGGATTTCAGAGGATTATAGAGGCTATTCAAAACATTGAATGGAAGGCCTCTACAAAAATAGATCCACAGCCATTGTGAAAATGGACAACTAGCTAACTCTCCTAGATGACCTTTAAAATGGTTGCTGCTTCTCATGTGTTGTCCTTCATGGCTTCTCAGCTAGTTGTGGAACAATAATTGCCCAATAAATAACTTAATATTGACTTGAGAACCAATTAAGCAGAAGGTTGCAACAGACACAGGCTCAGGCCCAAGTTATAGTTCATGTTGTAGGTAATGTTTCTTCACTTGTCTGAGACTGTTGCAGGCAGATGATTGTGAAAATGTAAGAGCAGTGCTTTTTTGTGCCAGTACTTGCCAGTACTGACTACTGACACCTCAGCAGCCCCAGCCATGGGACTGGCTGGGGAGGCAGGAGAGGGAACCGGCTGAGTACCAGCTCCTCTTTTTTTCACAAGAAAGGCACTGTATATGAGTATATTGTTGGCACCACTACATATATCAAAAAGCTAGGGCGTCCCTATTTCAGAGTAATGGAGCTGTTGTTAACCATACATTTCTTGGTCAGCTCTATCACCTATAAAGTCAATCGGCTGACTGAAGTAGCTGTGAGTCTGGGTTTCCCCCATATTCCATATAGGAATACTTGGGATTTTGTTTGTTTGTTTGTTTTGCACTGTGCTCAGAAATTGCTATACAGGCTCAGATGAACTAAACAGTAATGAGGTGCTACATTGGTATTGCTGTGTTCACATAGCTCAGAGCTTGGCAACCAGAGGTAAGGGAGCAGGGGGGAATGACTATAAGGTGACAAGAAAAAAGTGTTGAGGTAATAGAAGAAGGGGAGGACAAAGGAACAGTGAAGAAGAAGCGAGGCCCAGGACAGCTGCTTTTTCTCAAAGTAAGCCACAGCCAGAACAAATGTTATAAGTGGAAAGATCATGCTTGCTAGATTTCAGCTATTTTGTTTTTAGCTTTTTTTTTAAAAAAAAAAAAAAAAAAGTTCACATGTAAACTAGGGGTAAGTGCTACTGAAACCTGCCCCTGACTGAATCTTCTGAACTGGCCAGACCATCTCAGAGACATAAGAAGTAGAATGTTCAGGGGACAATGTAGACGTTCGCCTTCACTCTGGTCTGGCTGGTTTCCATGCATCTGTACTGGACATCAAGATGGAGAGGAGAGGGGAATCTTTCTGTATCCCAGCACTGCCAATGCACACCACGCAACAGCAGAGGGAACCGATGTCTGTGCTTTGGTGTAAGCATGGGACATGAGGGGAATTGATATACTCATTTGTGAGGTATTTGGGATAGAACTCTTACCTTTATCATGTAAAGTCACTGGATGATGCAGAACTCCACAGCCTTTGGCTGGAATGATATTATTAGTAATCTGTTGATACCATTGTTCACAACAGACAAACAGAAGTAATCTCATTCCTAGTGTAACAGCGGCTGAGCCACGTTGGCAGCAGCTGGGACTGAACCTATGACTCTAGGGACTAAAGCCCCATGCTCTACCAGCTGGCCTTTAGCTCATGGGGTAGAGCCCAGGGCTTTAGACCCTAGGGTAGCAGATGAAATCCCTTGTGTTGACAATCCAGGTCAGTCAGCATTACACTAGAGAAGTCCAAAGGGCAATATTATGCTCTAAGTTACACCAAAGGCTGTAACCCCTGTAGTCAATGGGCGTGGTGCATGTACCTCCAAGGGAAGGCTTTGATTTACATTAAATAGATGAAAGAGCAGCTCACGCGACTTTTAATGTGAAGCTATAAGGTCAGTCATTCCTGGTCCTCAATAAATGACACTGACACAGCAGAGACTTGCCAGGTTTTCATGATCTCTCAGGATCATCCCTTATCTATAAATGTAGTTCAGGACAGAATGCAGAAAACTGGAGTAGTGATTTACATCAGTGGTGGGGAACCAGCGGCCTATGGGGGGGCCTGCTGGCGAATCAAGGCATAGGCCTGCAGGCCTCCCCCATCTGTCTCCTCCCCCGCGTGCTTCTTGCCACTGGGACACCAGAGTCCACACTTCCTGCTCCTCCCGTGCCCTCCCGGAACTTTTGAAGCACCACAAATCAGCTGATGTGTGCTCTGGCCTTGCTCCTCCCCTTCCCTGCCAGAGCTTGAATGCCACAAATCAGCTGTTTGCAGCTGTTCAGATTCTGGGCGGGCAGGGGAGAGACTGAGAGCAAACCAGTGAATTCATGATGCCCCAAAAGTGCTGGGGGTGGGGAGTGGGAAGTGTGGGGCTCCATTGCGCCCATGCATGAGAAACACAGTGGCAGGCCCAGCAAACGGAGGAACGGGAAGGGGGCAATTGCCCAGGGCCCCAGCTTTCAAAGGGGCCCAGAGCAACAGCCACCACCACAGCCAGAATAGCAGAGGCGGACAGCTCTCTTGGCCCCTTTGAACTGCTGCAGGACCAACTGGTCAATGCAGTGCTAGGTGTTTCCAGGGTGCAGTGCTGGGCCCCACTCCCACCTTGCCCCGGGCCTGTGGTGGCTGTCAGGAGGGGGACGGGGGTGGGGGGGAAGGGCTGTAGGTCCATGGCCCAATGAGATGAAGGAGAACTATTCATGTGGCCCAGTCACTAATTTTGGCTGCCCATGGCTGATTTACGTGCTGTCCTGAGAGGCAAGCAGGGAAGATGAGCCCAGTCTTAGTGTAAAAGACAATGAGCTAGAATCAGCAAATATTTAAAATGCAGTAGGAGAGGAGCGGAGCAGCAGACAGTAGGCATTAATATGAGCAAACTATTCTGTATAACAAGCTAGGGATCAGACCCCAATAATGCTTTGAGTGGGTGAACTGTAGCACGTAACAGGAAAATAAACACATTGTCTGCAAAGGCAAATCTGTTTGAGCTTTCTCAGAGACCATGAGGTAAGTATTTGCTCTCAGATACATGGGACGCTCTCTTTTTTTCCTACTCCCTTACAGGCCATTTGTGCCCCTTTCCCCAAATTATAATACATTACATATGGCTCAGCTTCATCCTAGTGCTGAATGGTTTGATTTTTGTTTGAGGCGTTGCTAAAGTCAGACCAGAGACTGAGAAAGGCAAGATGAAACTCGTGACCGACATTCAAACTGAGCAACGTTGTGGTCAGTGGTAACAGCATTGTTTAGTGATCTCAGAAGTTGCTGGGATGTTGGGGCCAGCATTTAAGAGGTTCAGTAACAGAGACAAGAGGTGACAGTTACCCCTGGGCCTGACATTTCAAAGGGGTCCATAGCTCCAGCCACCACCACTGCTACTTTGGCAGCAGCCTGGAGTACTGGGCTTCTTTGAACTGCCACAGCAGTGCTGCTCCAGCTGCACGTGGCTTTGAGGGAATGGGGGTGGAGGAAGCAGTGTTGTGGTCTGGGCAGTGCTTGGGCAAGGGTTTTTAAAGCACGGATCAAGGACTTTTGATGCTGAATATAAGGAGCTGGGTATGCACTTATCCTGGAACACAGCCAAGGCAATCCTCCTAAGATGCTGGCAGAAGAGACTGGGGGCCCAGGGAAGGTTAGTTTGCTATGAAAAATGGCCAGAATAGAACTGGATTTTATATAACCCTGGATATTGTGGAAGAAGAGAGAGGAGACACATGTGGTACTGATGCTGCACACACAGGTGACAGCTGAGTGCTCAACAGTGATGGGAAAAGGAGAGAGCAGAAGGGGTTGGGGATGGCAGCGGAGATGTTAGAACAGCAGCTATAGATGCCAGGCAGCACAGAAAGAGGAGAGGAGGGGCTTGGGGGCAGGTGTTAGATTTTGAAGTCTTCAGAGAAAGTTGCTGGACCACAGGAGCAGAAGAGGTTCCCTAAACAGTGTGTGCAGAGGGAGAAGATAAGTCAGAGAAGCGAAGATGAAGGGGTACTTGCAGATTCTGAAAGAGGGAGAAGAGGAGTCCCCAAGGAGATGCTGAAGGAACTGTTGGGGTTAAACAAAGTGCAAGAGAGAAAGATCATGAACTCCAAGAGCAAGGAACCATTTCTCACATTTTATAATGTGCTGTTAAATGAATTCATGTGTGATATTTAAGTATGATTTAAATCCTAATGAACAAAAACCACAGACAAGCAGATGAACAATTACCATGGAGAATAAGAAAATCATTGCTGGAGTAGACATGGTATTTCACAAAATTTGGAACATAGAGGATAAGGAAAGTAGCAGATTTTCTGTAACTATGACAACTGTTTTTCCTAGTGTAGTTGATATTCATGTTTGCACTTTATGTATCTCATCCAGAAGTCAAGAAACTGATTAGAAGCTTATTTTTAAAAATAATCTGATAATCTTTATTAGAGAAAGATGGCCTTTTCTGACAGAAATTTAATATTTGCAGAATAATATCTAATAGTTTAGTGATATGAATCATATTCTATCAATCACTGAGTCAACACCAATTTCCACAGGGTCTGCAGATCTGACCAAATAAAATCCTACAGCTAAAAAGAGCAACATCTTGAGTCCTATTAAGAGCATTCAATTGTCTAGAACAGTAAAGAGTTCTAGTGAAAACTGGGTCCGCCTGTAAGAGGTTTTACATTTCACTAGAAAATACTAGGTGAAAATTATCATTGCTATTTGCTAAACTTCTAGTGCAATCCTAAATATCCCTCATTATCTTCCTATCATAAAATAGCACATATTATTAGATGCTTCTGGTTTTACTTAATTCATTCTTTCTTTCTGTTAATTGTAAAAGACTCCATTCTTCATAGAAGAATACACTAAAGAATGTCTCTAAAAGAGTATCCTTCTTGCTTTTGAAATAAATAGCAGTTCTAAGATTTGTGCAATAAAAAAGCATTTGTAATTTCTGACTGGACTATCAGTATCCCTAGTAAATATAAATGTCTCTGATTCTATGAATCCTGACAGACATTACAATTTGCCCACATAACCATTGTCTTTTGGTGCCTCTTAATGCGGCTATGTTGTAAAACAATATCGGCTTGTATGGGCTTCACTTGGAAATAGCATGAAAAGGCAGCCTTGCTGCATAAAGATTAATCTCTGATAACAGCTTAGTAAAAGATGTAACAGCTGGTATGGATTAATATTCCTTTAATATCTGCTTTCATGTGATTAATAGCTGTATGGATAAAACCGTTACCAGAGAAAGCAAGTAGAGGTTACCAAGCTCCTATAAATGCCCCATTTGTAACATTTTACATGGTGGACATTTAAAAATCAAATGACTTGCTGGCAAATTTGATATCTTGGTTTTTATCTTGGTTTTTTTGTTTTAGTGTATTCGTCATTCCAAGTCATGTCTTTCAAATGTTCATTCTCAGAAGGGTAGAAATAGAATATAGTTCCCAATAGCGTAAAGATAGCCCAGGACTCCACTCGCAGAGCTGCATACATGAACCCTGTCCCCTGTACATGCATCTGTTTATGAGCCTGTGGTGTTTTTTGTTGAATGTCAGAGACTATTCCTAACATAATTCAGAAGAGCGTCATTGGCTTATTTATGAGATCTGTGCACAAGGAGTCAGAGATGGAGGGGAAAATAGTGGATTTTGTCCTTGTTGATCATGTGACCAGGTAAATATATTTCACCAGCATAATGTTTTTCCTTTATGTCTCAGCAGAGGGTGGAGTTAAAGGTCAAAGGGTAAATTCCAAAGCATTTTCAAAGGTTTAATCGGCTTGTGATTAGCTGTGCTTGGACTCATAGCTGAAAGAAATGAAAGGGGAGTTGCTGTCTTAAAATCACATCTTAAGCTCTTAATGATTTTTAATGCTGTTTTTTTATTCAAGTCCCTGCATAATATTTAGTTATTAAACTGTGAATTTGGTGTCCATAAAAGCAAGGGACTAATATCCATGGAGAGCATCAGATATAACATAATTAGGAACTGGACACGCTTTCCACATTTATATTTGCTAATGTTCTTTTGTTCCACTCTAAAGTGAGGTGGTTGAGCCTCCAAAGGCTTGGAAGCTGGCCAGATGTTCAGCTTTGTAAAAACAAGCTTTTCTTGTTTTAGTGAGTTTTCTCTGTCGTGATTTTTGGTGAGCCCAGAAAAACTGTTACTCCATAAATAGGCTCTCTTGTATTCCCATGCTTTCTTTCAGAAACCTGAAGTACAGACATATACAACAAAAAGGTTCTTTAAACCATACAGTTGACCTTTGTCTCTGTTTGTTTTAAGATTTGCTTCTTGTCTGTCTTGAACTATGTGCTCAGCGTTCTTTACTTCATTGTAACCTTTCTAACCTAGGCATCTTTTTAGATAAAACCCGCCAGTTTTTGATGTTTATTTGTGATTTTTAACTAGGATTTGAGTGAAGGACTCCAGTAGGCAAGCCCCTGTAGTGCAACATGCTCTGCACAGCTTGACTGGTTACATTGTGAATACACAGAGGACATTACTGAATCTTTAGCATAGCTCATGCCCACTACAAGGCTGCCAGGATAGCCAAAAGAAACCCAAAGTACTTTACAACTCACATGAATCAGTTCACCAATGAAATGCAGCCATCTGTGGGATGGACAGTAGCAGCAGGAGCCTGTATTTCATTCTGTCTGAATTCTTTGTATCATTCAGCAGCAGAGGTTGGTCCCTTGAAAGACGTGACCTTACCCACCTTGTCCCTCTGTTTGGACACTGTCACTTTCACAGGGATGTATCAGTTACAATTCATACGGCATTTTGTAAGACTTATCCTGGTAATGCTGGCAAAGTATCAGCAAGGACAAAGGTCTTATGGCACGACCTATAGACGGTCACAGTCTGGATTAATCTAATGTCTTCTGGAAGGTTTTCCACAATTGGGTCCCAATGACCCAGAATGCCTTATTTCTGGCTCTCCCTATTTCATCCTCACAATGGTAGTCTGCTTTGGCCCAGAGGAGCACAGCTATTTGGTGATTCACAGAAAAAGATGGAGTCTTGAATGTAGACAGTGACCTGAGCCACTCATTTCTTTAAAGAGCAGAACACTTGCCTTAAACTGGGTGGTATGGAGGGCTGGGAGCCCACATAGGGACAGTAGCACAGGGATTCTATGCTCATTTTCCAAGAGTTCTGGATTACTTTACAATTGTGCACAATTTATACCAATACATGAGGTTTTTCTCTCTCGTATAAATGACTAGTCCATTAGATTAGTCATTATGAACTTTCTCAAAGTTGAGACCTAGACAGATGTGAGTCAAACAATGATCCAAACCATAAGCTCTCATTCCCATCTCGAATCCCATGGCCTCATGCAGAGTTAAATAGCAACTGGCAAAACATTTCAGCTCTTTTTTTTCATAAAGTCCTGGTAGAGATGGGTGAATATCAGACGGCTCAGAGACTCTGTTAATCAACAATAGTCTCTGACTATTCATGCATTTAGCTCAAATGTTTCACGTGTATCCTTATCAAGAAACCAGCTGTTCAGTTAGAGCCGATTTATCGTTTGACTTTTCCCAAAGTCAGATCGTCACCTTAGCTCGTATTTCTGTAGGAAAGGAGGAATAACAAATTCACAGAACAAACAGTAGCTTTTGTTCAAGTACCATCTGAAAAAATACCAGTCAGGTACAGGAATGGAAAAAAATCACATTCACGCAGTTGAAAATACCATGAGAAACAGGCCTGAACAATCATATCTGCAAGCCTTGCCTATCTGTGTAAGCATTGTTCTTTAACCAGACACATGCATTAAGAACAGTCACTGTTAAACAGAGCTGATCAGAAACTGGAATTTCTGTTTGATGGAATCTTTTTGTTTTTTTGTAGGAGGATTTCTGAATTGGAATGAGCTGAAATTTCTGCTGAATTAATATTTTAAAAATTATTTCAAACCATATGAAACTTTTCATTTAAACTGTTGAAACATTATGTATAGTAGAAACGTTTCCCTCTTATTTATGTACAAATTCACATTTTAAAATAGTATAAAAGGACAAATGAATCAATATGAAGTCAAAATGAAACATTTTATCCCATTGAAATTAAATGTTTCCATTTTTTACCAATGAAATCTTTTATTAGAATTACCATAACTCATTCCAACAAAACATTTAGACTTTGACAAAACTGCTTGTTCCAAATGGAAAAGAGTCCCACTCAAAAATAATTCTCAACCTGGTCTGCTGTTTAGAGTGCAGTAAGAGTCGGACAAAGCAAATACCTTTGAAAACACAGTTTAAATATAGTCTGTGAGTGCTACCGTAACATAAATAGTTAATACCAAGCTGGGTGAGAAGTACATAGAAACTGAGCTATAAACCTCCTTACATTCATGTTGCTGTCTGGAACAATGTGTAGAGAAACAGATGCAACTCAACAAGGTGTTCTGTTTATCACTAGAGCATTCACTGATCAGAGTAATCTAGCACTAGTGTCAAGAACACAGATGGGCAGTATTCATCTGTCCTAACAGCACTAAAGGAAACATGGCTTCCTTGCTTTCTAGAAAAAAGTATAACGTTCAGAGCTGTTTCATTGATCCCTTTTGTGGACTTAACCCTTAGCAATGTTCAACGTCTCTATGTTGGAGGTAGCCATTTACAGATGACATGATCTGCTTCGTGATTTGCAGTGTTACTTTTCCCCTGTTGCTATGTTTTAGTACCTTAAGATGTTTCACAAAATTCTGAAATCATTTGCTTTTTGTACCATACTTTATACACACCTTTATAATTATTAACCAGTGTCACATATTAAGAAAGTTCGAGCACTGATGATGTACTGGTATACTTGTGGTTGTTTCTATTTCCTAACCTTAAAAGTACTTTATTTTTTTTTTTAGTGGTGTGAAGGGCTGCACTGTTTCCTTAAATGTCTAGCTGGTGGGGAGCCAAGATAGGGTTGGAGAAGATTCTAAACTCAAAAGCAAATATCTTGTAATACTGCTTTATTAGATTAAAAAAAAATCCTTCTTTGGAGTTAGGTGTAAATGACAAGGTTTTCACCTCCACCCGCCAAACTGGCTTGTCGTGTCCTCTTGGAACTCTAAAGTGCTTACAGTCCAGCTCCTGGCGCTCCTATGCTTAAGGAAATGCTTTTCTGCCTGTATCCTGTGATGGCATGTCAGCAGGAAGGAGGCGACTCTGAGCACACCATCTCCACAAGCACACTCATTGGCAGTAAAGCAGAATTACAGCACCAATTTAGGAAAAAACATGTACATAGTTTTTAAGCAGGAAGGTTGCCCCAGGACGTTCATTGCAACTACTCAAGGAAGCCTCAAGTTCAAGTATTTACTAAATTAGAACTTTCGCCCTGACAACCTGCTCAGGCAAACGCTTGGGCTGAGAGGCGTGCTTCTGCTAGGAGAAGTCCCACAGAAACTGTGTAAGTAAATATTTGCCAGACTCAGGGCTTCAGATCGCAACATGGTCATTGATTAAAGTCACTAAAAATAACTCAGAAGGGTAGCTGTTTTAGTCTGTAACTTTAAAAACAACAAGCGGTCCTGTGGCACATTAGAGACTAAAAATTATTAAATCATGAGCTTTTGTGGGTAAAACCCGCTTCATCATGAACTTCATCACTCATTATTCAGGTGTTTTAAAAATAACTCCTTACTCTTTCCTAATACATGCTGGTCATGCAAGCTGAATGAACCATGACAATAAGATAACAAAGGCAATTTGCAAAAGGAAACGTCTTATTCTTGTGTATCATTCACAGACTGAACACCACGATATTGCTGCTGCTCCAGTCATGACCTTCATTTATCTCATCTAACCTCAAGGTGCAATTAGAATACTGAGCCAGTAGATAGCACGATGGTAAATATAAATGTGCTGCATTCCCTACACTGTAAAGTTACAAATCACAGTAAAACTTTTTCCTTACTTTATCTCTGGCAATGTGATCAGTACCACACAACTCTGAGGTGGAGAGGAGGAAGAATCCAATCTTCTAGGTACTATTAGCGTAATTTTTTATAGTAAATATAAGAACAATTTCTTTAGTACAACATAAGGTAATGCAAACACTTAATGCATAGAAAACCAACTTTAATGTCCTTTCATGCACTTAAACATGCCATAGCTTTAAATCACAGCAGCAATTAATAGTTAAGCAGTTACTGTACAGTCGTTGTAGCGTTGTTATAATCCCACCTCTCTAAAGCAAAACTTATTAACCTATTTGTGATATTGAGAAATGTTCACATGTTGATCAAATGATTATGAACATTAAAAAAGTGAAATATCTATAATGATGCCATTTAACTAGGCCCTCTCACGGTGCAAGAGTTTTCCCTACAAGACCATTTCAGCGCTTTGTCCTACTCATGTATCTTCTATCAGTGAACTTTCCTTTAGCTGAGTGTTGGTGCTAGAGATTTTCCCATTGTAACAGCTCACCAGTGAAAGAACTGATGAAGCAATTAGTCTTTTGGGTGTGTCTAGGAATGTTTTTGCTCTAAACCCAAGTAAAAGCCACATAAAATCCACAGAGCTGCAGAATTTGACAAAATTATTATGTAATTCAGACTCTGAAAATATGTAGAGGAGTTACCAATGGTTGGACTGTTTTCTCCAAAGGTTTGTTTCATCTAAGGGCTTGTGCTGAAACTTCCTCAATCAAGGGTGTGAAAAATCACCCCCTTGAGTGCAGCATATTTCAGTGCTATGACTTGTCAATGTAGAGAGGCTCTCAGCACTGGGCATTGCAGCCCCTGTGGTTTTTCATAAAGTACGAGACTCTCTCCCAGCACCGATGCCATGACCACGCTACAGTGGTGCAGCAATGGGTGGGCCTAAATGGGCCTTGGCCCACCCACTGATCATCCAGGCCCACCTGCAACCCAGCTCTGCTCCTGCCCCAGCACTTGCCCTATTCAGCCCATCCAGCGCTCTAGCTGGGAGCAGGCTCATGGTGTGGCAGCTTGCCCATCTCCAAAGCTTCAAATGGAGAAAGAAGGCCAGGCTTGCCCTGCTGCACTGAGGTTTGGGGCCAGGGCATGGGGATTGCTACACTCTGCCAGTCCAGTGTTCCAGCTATGGAGCCAGTCAGCACCTTGCCCCACTCCACCCTCCTGGTGCTTGCGAGCCACTGACCCCCTGCTTCACAGCTGGAGCACCAGAGTGGCACAAGCCCCTCATGCCCTGATCCTTCTCCTCAGCAGGAGTACTGGGCTGGTGGAGCCCTCAAAACCCCAACCCTATTACCCAGCAGAAGTGTGTGGAGCGAAGCCAGTGATTGTTCAAGATAGTCCCATGCTATGCTGCTAATATGCCTTAACCTGAGTTGGAGGGACCACATCTGCATATTTCTTAATGGTGTGTTCAGTTCTTGACCTTCCCTGATATTGTCAACCCAGAGTCAATTTAAATGTGAGATTTAACCACATGCATAGGAACTGCCTGGAGGAACTGTACAATTGTACATGAACATCTGAATTTTAATATGTACATGATTTGGTTTCTACAAATCTATTTTCAATATTTCTTCGTATAAAGCACAGTCAGCATTACTCCTCAGGTTCTGTCATCTTTCAGCAAACATGTCTGAATACAGATGAAGTTTATATATTGCTCCATTTTTAAAGTTCAGCTCTGTTCTTATTTCCTGCTGATATCATGGCAGCCAGCCTGCTGGTTGAGTTGTTTTGTAATTCTCTCCAAGGATCAGCCTGGGATTAGTGATTTGCAGCTGGTATGTTCCACATGCCAGGAGGTTTTTGGCACATTTTCTTTCATTTTAATGCCCTTTTCTGAATAAATCCTTTATTTCACCCCATCACTTTTTTCTGGGAATCTGTTGGGGGGTGGGTTTGTTTGTTTGTTTGTTTTTCTGTAGTATACTGTACCTTTTCACTAATTGTGTATTATGTGACAGTGTGTGGCCACTAGTCAACTCTTGTAAAAAAAGCAAAATTCAAGAAATAAAATGGTTCTGATTTAAAGCTCTTCAGAGGTATGTAAAAGGCGTTTTTAAAAATATCCATCATAAATATAAATGTACCTTACACGGAGATCTTATCCCCCACTAGTTTCTTTTCACGTATTTTGCATTTCAAGAAACTTACATATTTAGCACTCCTCTAGTCTCCTGTGGAAATAAGATAAACATTTAGTACCAGAAAGAACAAATAAATTTCCTGCTTTTTTTAAATAAAATGTAAGTACTTTTAGTCTGATTTAAGTCATACTGTTCTATTTATTAAGTCCATTTGAAGATTAGAAATCTCAGTGGTGCTTTCACACTTTATGCAGGTGACTCACTGTTACCAGGCAAGGAGCATTTTTCTCTTTTTGGCCCTGTCTGAGGTGTGTCCATGTGGTCTTATGCTGGACCACCACTTTCCCTTCCCAGGTCCCACACATGTAACCCTGGAAACCCTTTTCCTCTGGGGACCTGTGACCAGTGAGCTGATTAAAATGACTCGAAACCAGCTTCTTCAATGCAATATTTATTCTTTCCCCCTAGTGGTACCAACCGCAGACAGCTGAGGCATTGTCTGCATATTTCTCCTTGCTTGCACTTTAATCTTTCCTTGGAAGCTTTCATAAGCTCGGATACTGCTGACTCTGGGATGGGCAAAGCACACAGAGCTGTTGCAGCCTGTGTACAGATGCACCTCACACTCTCTGACAAAGAGCCCTTTCCAGCTGCTGTTATCCAACTAGATATATCCCATCCCTCCTTCCACTAGGCTAGCCTCTTTAAGAGTTAAATGTGCCTGTTGATGCGAGATTTGACCTGGGAAGAGGGTGGGACCTGATCTTTGCCATTGCTACATTTTCTGTTAGTTTTCATCCCCTTGGAGCTGCCTTTGATTCAACAGGGTAATCTCAGGTAAACCGAGGTATATACGATATACATAAAAATAATGCACATACCGCCTTTATTTTCCACACCAGCTGATTATAATCCTGAGCATACACGTCATGCTCTATTGCCTGAGTTCCTGCAGATCAAATTCTGTTTTTGCTTACAGGCCTGTTAACCAGAACGGCTTCAAGAATTCTGCATGTACACATGTAATTGGTCCTATAGAGACTAGTTCTCTTCCTCTTCCATGTGAGGCATAGGTCCTTCACCTTTAAAAATTCACATTCTGCTCTGATTGCAGCCCCAGTGCTGGAGTCTTTTGAAAAAGAAGTACCTGAATGCAGGGCAAGGGAAAGCCCTGCACGGGAGCCTAGGAACTGCGGGAGTGTGGACAGAGGAGGAGGATAGGGAGTGGAGAAGCTGGAAGAGGCCCTGGGAACAGACAGTGACCCCCTGAGTGCCCATCCCCTCCTTTCCTGCCTCTACACACGCCTGACACCTGTTCCTTGTGGCAGGCTCTGATATCCAGTCAACACTGCTGCTCAGCTCCCAATATTGTCTGGCTGTGGCTCAGCCTCAGGATCTTGGTGGCACATCCCCCAGTCCTGGCTGTAGCATCCTCAGCTCCCACCACTCGCTAGCTTAGAGAACACTCGTTGGTGAGGCAAAGGAGCTGCATTGTCCAGGAAAGGCAGAAATACTGGAAGAATCATTTCAGTATATTTTTAAAAAATCCAGAACAGCATACCAATAGGTGAGTGTTGGTGAACCCTTAGGTTAGCAGGAAACAAAAAGGCTGTCACAGGCATTCTTAGCCATTTGGATAACTGGACAATAAAAAGTCTTTGCTTCTCTCCTACTGAATTTCTCAGTGTTTATGACCCAGGCTAAGGCATCTACCCCTTTCTTTCATGTCCCCCAAAGCTGCTGTAAACATAGACCTTAATGTTGCCAGTTGTGGCATTCCTTTTTGTACTTTGGGATGAATGTTTGAAGGTATTTAGGCACTTAGTGAGATTTTCAAAAGCACAATGTGGTTAGTAATTTACGTACTGTACCTTTGAAAATCTGGCCCTTCTACAACCGCATAAAATGAAAAAATGTCTTTTCCTTAATGATGATAGTATCTGCTAAATCCATTGTGTATTCCACTATTTCTTGTTGTCCTCTTGTGGACATTACTGTGTGACTGTGATGGGAGTAAACGATACTACAAATACTAAAGCTAGCGCTTTGCAACATGGCTACCTAAAGTTGCAAACACAATAATCTTATTCTGGGAAACATCAGCCACCGAAGGGAACATGTCACATCTCCCAGTAAACAAATAATTTTAAATTTCTCTGGCCAAAAGCGCCATTCAACCAGTGCTTGGGCATATCAGTGCTTGGGCATATCAGAGTGACTGGTCCTACTGCTGAGCTCCTTCACCAGTTCTGACATCTGTTATTGACACTAATGATCTACATTAAATATCAAGTGATCTTGATAACAAATTTTGGAGCCTCAAGCTTAAGTGCTCTGATGAATAGGAGCCTCTGTATTCTTCATTTACAATGTAAACAATAAAACAATACCAATTTTTCTTCTGAGACATGCAGTTTTCCAAGGTTGATTTTTTTACTATGACATATCTGTTAGCACTCTTCCCAGTGCTGCCCCCCAGACAGGCTGCAAGCAGGGTGGGGGGGGGAGCTGGAGGCTGGGGGCAGCCCACAGAGCTTCAGGCCCCACCCAACAAGCCCACAGCCTCATATTCCCTCCTCCACTGCTCTGGGAGGAGCCGCAGTCAGGGGAGCATTGCCCCAGCCCCCTGGGAGAAGCCACAACCAGAGCAGCACCTCCTGACTGCAACAGGCAGTTCTGGTAAGCCCCCGCTTCCCCACCTCTAGCCCCCTTCCCTGAGCCCTGCACCTCAAACCTGCCTTAACTTCTGCACCCCACCCCTTGCCCTGAACCCTCTTTCTCCTGCCTTAAGCTCAGCCCCACACCTCCCAACCCTCTGCCCTAAGCCACCAACCTCCTGGCCTCCAAACCCTCACTCCAGCCTTCATTTTCTGTCCTTTTTGGAAAATACAGTTGTTGAAATAAAGCATGTACATTTTTATCTGTTCCCGCCCCACCCCCCAAAAAAAGAAAACTTCATTTAAAGACCCAGGCAGGCCAGGTCCTTCTACTAGTGTTATAGAAAAGTTCCTTGTGCAAAAAAGTGAGCTATGGTCAAGAAATAAAATACAAATGACATGTTTAAGTATGGGAGGCAGAACTCCTATGTCTGTGTCCTCTTCATAAGACCACATCTTCACAGGCCAACAGCAGGAAAGCTTTGATGGTAGGCTAGGCGCTGGTTAGTGAGGTCAGCTGCTAGTGGAAAACGCGGGTAAGGAGGGTTTCTTCCAGCACTTCCCAGGCGTGCTCAGATTCAGGTTTCTGATGACAGAGAATTGTAGAGGACAGGTCTTTCTTCTAAGCTTGCTGTGCCCCAGTTCCCACACATCTCATGAGCCTTCAGCAAGAAGACAGCTAAGACTGAGGTTCAGAAAGGGCTGGGTGATCTCTGCTGCAGCCATTCAGGGCTTTCTGGATGACACAAACCACTTTCATTTTTGCCAAGAAGGTCACTGGCAGCTGTTGTAACACTTGAGGAAAATGTATTGTGCTTGCACCACCAGCCCACCTTTTGCCAAACCTGAGCAGCTGTAGAGAACTCACTGAAGTTTCTCAGCAGCCTGCAATGGTTTCTCAGCTCACTGCAGTAGTCTAGCCTAGAGCTAAGCCATGGATACTGTGACACTGCACCCCCATATTTTTTATGGAACTATGGTTTTGAGTATAACTATGCAGAACTCAAGTATGCTTTATGCAAAACAGGTTGAATAACTTATCATTCAAGAGCCTGTGATCCCTTGAATGTGTGTATTCCATTTGTGTGCACATATCATAATCATATGTGAAGTTAGGAATACGAAGTATAAACCTATATGTTAATCTAGATTTTCTGCTAGAAATCCTTCGTGGAGCTCAG
The DNA here is from genome assembly GCF_033958435.1 of Carettochelys insculpta. Taxonomy (NCBI): domain Eukaryota; kingdom Metazoa; phylum Chordata; order Testudines; family Carettochelyidae; genus Carettochelys; species Carettochelys insculpta. Next base: position 14,134,579 of record NC_134148.1, read on the forward strand.
AGGGCTTAAAGGTCCAGTGCAAAACACAGTGATTGTGATTGGTTTTGTTTCTCCTGTAAGCTCAAACTGTAGCTGGGCCTACAAAAATATGTGACCTTGCCACCCGGTTCTGGAGTCCATCTTGAATCTGGTATTTTTCTGTGCGGAAGGGGTGAATTAAAGGATTCCTGCTGTGGAAAATTCTATTTAGGGAATGAGAAGTAATAAACAATCATCTTTAGATGGCCTTTGAAATGATTTCCCAACCCTATGAGGACACACAAGAAGCTGTTAAACCCAGGCTGCAGAAAAGATCAGCTCTGACTTGAAGGATTTACCTGAGATAATATCTAGGGAGAGAGATTAGTAAATCATGATTTGTCACAATTTCTCTTAGGGTGCGTCTAAACTAGGAACTAACTTCAAAGTTAACTTTGAAGTTAGGGGCTACTTTGAAGTAGCCTGCAGAACCTCTACATGCATTTTCCCCAACTTCGAAGTCCTTACTCCATTCTCAGGAATATTTAACTTTGAAGTAGGGTGTGGGGCCGCTCAACTTTGCAGTCTGTTACTTCAAACTTGTAATTTGAAATAAGCAACTTCAAAGTTATTTTGTATTGTAGACACAGCCTTAGTGTATTAGGCTTAATTGGCATGTTTTGTTTATTTTGGCTAGTAGCTTACTTCGATCTGTTTTCACTTGCAGTCACTTAAAGTCTATGTTTTATATGGAATAAAATCTCTTTTTGGTTATTATCGAACTCAGTGCAGATAATTGTGACCTGGGGGGAAGCAGAGGCACACAGCTGTGCATATCTCTCTTTCATTGATAAAGAGAATTAACTCTGTGAGTGTCCACTGTCTACAGCCTTTATACAGAGTAAGATGGGTTTGGTCTGTTTTTGAAGGCTGTGCTCTTAGGTCCTGTCGAGGGTCTGTGACTGAGCCTTTCTGGAGCTGAACTGTTGTTAGCATTGGTATTACTCTGTTGGGTGGCTGTTCTGGTCTCCCCGACTAAAGGCACATCTGAACCAGCAAGACAGGGTGATGGGGTGTGCCGGGGGCATGTAGGTGGGCTTGGTGGTATGATCAACACTCCTGCAGCTACCTCACTGATTTTTTTTCTCAGGCAAAGCCAGTTGAAGATTGGTGAGGATGTTAATGTAAAATGAGATTATTTTGAGGACAAGGTGGTCTATTATGTATTTAAAGGACCATTATGTTTTTGAAGGCAGTTGGAAACTTGAGTTACAGACAATTCCTGTCAATAATGGACCCAAGTACTTCCGATTGGCATCTTCCAGTCATGAAGAGTCTGTATCCAGTAATCAAGCAAGCAAAGAGATCTCCCACAGATCATCCAGAACCCATGTGAAGGATAGCAGACAACACTCAGACAGAGACTATGGCACATTAAGTCTTACCCACACATTTAGTTTGCCTCCATCTACTGCAGGGGTGGGGAACCTCTGGCCTACAGATTGGATCCTGCTCTGGGCTTACTTTGATCCGGCCTGTGGAAAGTCTCCATCACAAGAAGTACTAGCCCGGGAGCCCAGATTTGAGTGAAGGGAATAGTTTGTGGGTTTTTTTGTGGTTTTGGGGTTTTTTTTGTTTTGTTTTGTTTTGTTTTTTGTTTTGTTTTTTGGTTTTTTTGTTTCTCACTTGAGTGTGGCCCTTGACTAATTTTTTTTTCTGTGGGTCAGTGGCCCCCAGCTGATAAAAGGTTCCCCAACTCGATCTGCATCATGCACGCTCAGTCATGAAGCAGCACATAGCTTTGCTTTCTGATTGCACTACTCAGTGATGCTAAGAAAGGCAACACAGACATGAGTCTGTACTTCTAAAATTCTAAGGTGGAACCCAACTGGTGATTATCAGTGTTCCAGAGGGGAGACATGCAATTTGCTATAGTTATTTGTTTCAGAAACCATTAATCCAGCAGGTCGCTCATTTCTGTTTTACAAACAAACAAACAAAAACCACAATACTGCAGCATAGACTGCTTTTCTCATTTCAAATTTAAAAACCATTATGAAGAGCTTTATTATCCACCAGCAGCAGGGATCTAGACAAACTCTGCAATCTTTTTCAATAACTTATTTACAAAGCCGCATTTATGATCCTTTTCGGATTGCTTTCCTTTTTCTTTCTTTTTTTGTAAAGAAACATGAACAAAATGAGTTAGAATTACTAGTAATTTTAAGTAGTCTCAGAGGGATAGCCATGTTAGTCTGTAGCTTCACAAAAGAAAGCCGGCAGTCACATTAGTCTTTAAGATGTTACACGACTGCTTGCTTTGTTGAATAACTTTAAAAACTCCGATCTAACCCACAGTTTTGTAGCTGAGGACCTGATTATTTTCCTTCTGTAAAAGGATGTCTGTTTCTGTTCCAAAAAGCCAAGCCATGTCAACCTGATATTTGGAGGCAGACAGGTGTATTTATCACCCAGAGATCCTGAAGAGCACATTTGTCTCTTCGTACATGACAATCATTTCAGCTGCATGGGTGGAGGAAAGCACTAAACATGTTGGACATGTAACACTTCCAAAATGTCGACACAGTCATCTCCACCAATAACAGTGAGAAACAGTCATATCTCAGCCTGCACATGGGTAATTTTGAGAGTTTGGTCTTCCCATTAATATGTGTAAAATAATTAGTACTTCCAGGGGCATAGACATTCAGCTGCATAGAAGGACGTTTTAAAAGTAGATATGGGAAAGAAAGAGCTGTCAGTTACAATGCAAATGCTCATTCTTCTATGCACTCAAAACCAGTGGTGTGCTGTTATTGTGTGTGAGCCACATGTCGCATGCCACAGGACCAGCTGTGCCCATGAGATGATTCCATCCAACCTCTGAACAGAACAGCATCCTCTGTACAGTGTGATGATGCATGTTCTGTATGTGTGAGGTCATGCTGCATCGAGGCAGTGATTTTCTAGAAAAAATATGGTGTACTGTGCACACTATCAGCTCAAACACACTGTACGTGCAGGACCACATTAGGTGGAGTATCCATTTTGCATTCAACGATACAGTTGCTTGCATGCCTAACTTAAAATGTCCTGGCATACCACTGCTTTAAAGGTCAAATCCAGCTTTTCTCTTCCTGTTAGTCATTTTGCAAGGGTTGTCTAATAAAGGTCTCGCCTTCCTATTAAAGTGTGATTTACAAGTATATTTGGCATAAGTTGAAATAGGGCAAGTCCTATTTAGGTTTTTAGGTTTTAAAATTCACAGAGAAGTGTGACTCTGAATTTAAGCCATAACTGTAGATCTCATGGGCCTGGCAAGATTGACTTGGTAAAACTTCAGTATACAAGCAGTATCTGAACCAAGGGCAGATAATTTAATTGCAGACTGTTATGCCTTTCATCACCGTGGTTTTGGTTGGCCCTTTTTGCCTTAAAAATATGCACTCCGCTGTAATGCTTTCATAGCACTCAGTTAACTCTCTTCTCTTTGACGAACTTGTATTTTTCTTGACATCCACATTGGGGCAAAACAACATCTCTCATAGTTTTATTTATTTATTTAAGGCTAACAGTTGAATGAAAAGAATCTTCTAGAAACACGTTGAAAGGAAATAAGAAGACCTGCGTAGAAATGTTACAACTCTTGCTTTTCATTGTCCGAGTAAATAAGCCTTATATAGTCGATGTAATTTAGCCGTGTAGCAGAGCATGTTGAATTCAAATATACTTGCATCTTCCCCTTCTAGTCACTCTGAATTCCTTAGCTGTTGTCTCAGCTCAATATTCCAGCTCTTGAAGAATTTGGCTGTGTCTACACTGTGGCCGTTTCCACACATGCCACTTTCTCCAAAAGTGGCATGCAAATAAACGACCCGAAAAATGCTAATGAGGCACGGCTGTAAATCTCCAGCACTTCATTAGCATAGGGTCACATGATCTGGAGTCCAGAAGAAGCTCTTCTGGACCCCAGAACAGCGTGTACATATGCGGCCCCTGGGGGATCTCCTGGAAGGAAGTCCTCCTTCTGGAAGCCCCTTCTTCCTGAAAATGTAAATCAGTTAGCTCAATTTTACCACATGACTATCTTCACTGTAAAGACCATTAGCTCAATTTAGGGTGCAGCAATCTTGAGATTACAAAATTGCAGTTACCTGATGGGTATAGCATCAAGCTCAAATTCAAAAGTTCAATTAAAGGCCAGTGTGGAAACGCCACATCTTAAAATCTCATTTATTAGTGTCCAGAGGTGTCCTGTTTGTAACCCATAATGCCCCTCTCAGAGCTCTACTCTGGCAGATGGTCTCCAGTAATAGCAGAAGCATGACTTTCCAAGCAGGAGCAACATGCCTTTAGCTGTGGGTTCATATTAATATGACAGCCTGAGAAATGACTTCTTTCTTGCTATGCTGTTAGCGGTGTGCATGCATCTATCCATTCAGATAACCCCTGCAGGGAGTTCCCAGCCTTGTCCATACACTTGCTACTTTTTTCTGCAATGCCTAGCACCAGCCCCTGACCCACTGTACCACACATCAACAAGGCAGTGCGGCGGTGGGGAGTCCTGCTTGCATAACAGACCAAGAAACTTCTTCTCAGCAGGTGACATTTGTTTGCAAACCCCCTTTGCTCACCTACAAGCGCCACACGGTCTGGGTCTTTCCCACACTCTGCCACATCACGTTGGTAGCCCCCAACCCAACCCGATAAAAGAGCGTGTCTGCCATTCGGTGCTGGCAATGCTGCCAGTCATCTGTTTAGGGCTCCAAGGGCAGGAAAGATATTCTGGGCTTTGCTGCTGCCATGGGGAAGTCTCCTCCGGAGGTTAAGATACTGGGGGTTTTGATGACATTGTGGGGAAGTCTCCCCGACAGTTAATATACTGGGGCTTTGCTGCCGCCATGGGGAACCACCACGTCAACTGGCTACCCAGCTACTGACCCCCACACCACCCATACCAGGCCTTGCTGTCGACGGGGAAAAGTTTCCCCTGGTACCTAAGGGGCTTGCTGCTGCCGGAGAAGGACCACTTCCACTGGTCCTACACTGAACCACTCCCCTCTTACCCCATATCGGGGCTTGCTGCCACTGGGGAAAAGTCTTCCCCCCGGTGGCTAAGGGGCTTGCTGCCACCAGGGAAGGACCACTTCAACTGGCCCCCCACTTGCCCATAGCTGGGCTTCTGATGCTGGAGGAAACGAAAAATTCTTTTTTTCCTGCACTTTTCTATCCTCTGTCTTCTAACGTTAAAAAACAGTCCAGGACGCCACATTATTTTCAGGGATCACATGCATGCAGTGATGGCAGGTGGGATACTCAGTGGATGGCCAGTTGAGAACACAGTCATTGCACAGAAGCCTTATAGTGCACTGGCAAGCTAAATACCCTTTTCAATACCAACAGAGCAACAGGAGCAGTACAGCGGAAAGGGATCTATGAATTATAGTGGATGAAAGGCTGGATATGAGTAAACAGTGCGACCTTGTAGCCAAGAAGGCCAATGGCACATTGGGGTGCATTAGGAGCAGCATTTGGAGCAGATCTAGAGAAGTTATTGTTCCCCTCTATTCTGCACTGGTGAGGCCACATCTGGAGTAGTGCGTCCAGTTTTGGGGACCCCCAGTAGCGAAAGGATGTGGATGTGCTAGAGCAGGTTCAGCGGAGGGCAATGAAAATGATTAAGGGGCTGGATCACGTGACTATGAGGAAAGGCTGAGGGATTTGGGCTTCTTTAGTTTGCAGAACAGAAGACTGATGGGGTTATTTAATAGCAGGCTTCAACTTCCTGAAAGGGAGCTCTAAGGAGAATGGAGAGAAACTGTTCTCGGTGGTGAGACACAGCAGAACAAGGAGCAATGGTCTGAAGTTACAGAAGGAGAGGAGTAGGTTGGATATTAGGAAAAAATACTTCACCAGGAAGGTGGTGAAGCACTGGAATGCGTTGCCTAGTCAGGTGGTGGAAGCTGCATCCCTCCCGGTTTTTTAAGTCATAGCTTGACATAGTCATGGCTGGGATGACTTAGTGAGGTTGATCCTGCTGGAAGCAAGGGGCTGGATTTGATGACCTCTTGAGGTCCCTTCCAGTTGTGTGATTCTATGATTCTATGATAATGAATGGGGAAACCAAAAATTCTTTCTTCCTACACTTTTCTGTGATTTTTCTTCTAATTTTAAAAACAGTCCTGCACATTTTTCCTACATTCTTCTCAATTTGAAAAACAGTTCGGTCCCCTGCATTATTTTCAGGGATCACTTGCACACAATGATGGGAAGTGGGACAAATGGATAAGCCATTTGAGAATACAGTTGCTGCATCTGTGTTGGCAATGTAATGTGTGGGGAAACCAAAAATTCTTTCTTCTAATTTTGAGGGTCTCTGCATTATTTCAGGGATCGGGAGGGGAACGAGGAAAATGCAATGTAGGAAGATGACGTCAGGACCAGTGAGCATACCCAGAATGCTATGGGGATGAGAGAACTGTGGGATAGCTTCCCACAATGCACTACTGCAACAGTTGATGTTAGCCAATTTGTGTGTGGCAGCAATGACTTGACTTTTTGGGGAGCACAGTGGAAATGAGGATGGTCAAAATTGAACTTATAAATTCCAGTATTAGACAATCAATATGAATAAATTCAATTTATCTCATAGTGTAGATGTAGCCTTTGATTGTATTCCCTTGTTTGCTGAAGGGTTCTCTCCACCTGCAGCCTGTGACATGAAAATCAAATTTATTCTTTTCTCTTTAAAAAGAAAGCAGACCCTGGAATGCTTTCCTTATTTTTCCTTGTTTAAAGCAAACATAATGTTGTGTTCAAAACTCTTCACACATAGCGAGCTACAGCTCTTTGTTAAAATAAAATGTAGGTCATCTGTAGCAGCTAGGTTTTAAATATAGTATGCATTTTATTTCCCACATCAACCTTGTTTTAAGGTACCTGCTACCCCACCACCTCTTTTCTCAAATAACTGCCAGGAGAAAAAGGCTTACAATCTCTTGTTAGTGCTGTGTGCCACTGAGTTGTAATACTGGAGTAATTAGAGATTCACAAAACTGTACAGTCAGCAAAATCAAATATTGTCAAGAACATGACCTGAACATGTCCAGCTCAGCTAGGGTTTTTCCACTAAAAGGCAAATCTGTCTTCTCTAATCTTTCATGGGAAATTCTAAAAAAAAAAACCCAGTAGCCAATAAATTAAGCACAACTGTTGCTTTCGAGCTTTGTCTTAACAGGATTTTTTTGTCTTCCAGAAAGATTTGAATATTCCTCAGATGCTGCTGCAGACTAGTGAATACACATATAATACTACATTAGAATAGTATCGGAGGGGTAGCCGTGTTAGTCTGGATCTGTAACAGCAACGAAGGGTCCTGTGGCACCTTATAGACTAACAGAAAAGTTTTGAGCATGAGCATGAGAGATACATCTGATGAAGTGAGTCTGTGCTCACGAAAGCTCGTGCTCAAAACTTTTCTGTTAGTCTATAAGGTGCCACAGGATCCTTCATTGCTGTTACATTAGAATAATGCACCTTAGCCACCAGGGAAGTTTATACAATGTAAGTGGGAAAAGATATATTCATCTGCATGAGGAGAAAGTGTTAGAATAGCCATGTTGCCAGCATTTATCTGCAAAGCTGTAAGCAACATGCAAGGGTTGAGTCTGTATAATCCAGGAGACAAGGGGGTGGGGAAGAAAAGTAAATCCGTAATGGGATGTATGCATTGTTTTTTATTCTTTAAAATAATGAGTAGCATCAGTTATGTGGTATCAGATGCCAACTCAGGGGGTGGTAGGATGTCACTACCCTTCTCCTCACATGGCAATCCCCTCTCAAAATGTGCACAGCCATTTCTGGAGAAGAAAGGGGCACCTCCTCTCACATGCAAGTTTTTTCTTACCATGCTAAAAGAAACAATAAAGTTGGATAAAGGGATGGTGTCAAGGCATGGGACGAAAATGAACAGTAAGGAAGGCCCAGTGATAGCTCTGACAGCTACTGTCCTAGCCCTATCATCAAAAGGAGTCTTCATTCTACTCTGTTAGTAAATAAGAAGAGTAAAAAGCCAATGGAGAGTAATGCGGGTATTCAGCAAATGAGTGAGACCAAAAGAACCTATGCTGCCTCAGGAGCGTACTGGGGAGACAGAAGAAACAAAAGAAACAGAGAAACATTAAGACTATGTCTACGCTACAGTGATCTGTCGACAGAAGCCACTGTTGGAAGAGATCTTCCAAAAAAACTTCTGTTGACAGAGTGTGGCCACACACAAAAGCAGATCGAAAAAGCAATCCACTCTGCCGACAGCGAGTGGCTAGACTGCCTGACCCTCTCTCAACAGAACGGCTGACCGAAAGCACAGCAAACAGGGCTGCCTGGTAACCCACAAGCCCTGTCTGTCAACAGAGGGCCCCTTGGAGTATCCACACAGCTTTTTTGTCAACAGATTCTGTCAACAAAGGCGTTCTGCCTCTTGGGGAAGATGCAGAAGGCTGTCAACAAAAGTGCCCAGTTCTGTCGACAGTATGCTGACAGAGCACGTTTTTAGTGTGCACACTCCATGGGTTTTGTCACCAAGATGCCTGTGTAGACATAAGGGATTTTAAAGCAGATGGAAAGAAGAACTAACAAGCAGGTGGTCACTGAGGCCACAGAGACAGCAGAGGCTCATTAGAACTACAGCGGTAAGAACTGACAGGCAGCAGTACCAGAAAAATTGCAAGCAAGAGCTCTAAAAGAAATCTGAAAGTAGACAGGAACATCTTCAGGCAGGTCTACACTACTGGAGAAGGTTGAATTAAGGTACGCAATTCCAACCTTGTTCGTTACCTAGCTGGAGTCGCTGTACCTTAATTTGGGCTTCCGCTCCATCCCCACTATGGGAGGTCAACTTCCCTGACTCCTAACTGGGGACAGGAGTACCAGCACTGATGCAGGCACGCAATAAGTTTGATTTAGCACATCCCTACTAGGTGTGCTAAATCAGTGTCTGGAAGATGGATCACAGCAGGATTCCCTGTTGTGAAGACGTACGCTTTGAATGAGATTTTCACCAGTTCCTGGAAAAGAAGTGATGTATCTGAAGAAAGAAGGCAAATAGCCTAAATACTTTCTTTAGGGAAGGATTCCAAGTTTAACCAGTATTATAGATCTGTGAATGTAATTTGGAGGGGGTTTGATTTAAGTACTTAGTGTATAGTGCATAGATTTGGTAAAATATAATAAACACTTATTCATAATCAGCAGGATGGAATGCTTGATAAACCTGCTGGAAACCTGCTGGAACACACAGTATGTGTTGCAAAGTAGATTTTAAAAAGAAAGGAGGTAATTTTACAGAACTCAGTAAGCCCCTGGAAAACAGCATTGAGCAAATTGTTGCAGGGCAAATATTGGAAGGATTGTCAAGTGTGTGTATACACATGCACACGTTAATTTGTGTGTGTGTATACACATAAGCTAAAGTGTCCTCAAGTGCTTTACAAGCAAACAAAAAGATAAGGTTTGTGCCCCAAGGAGTTTACAGTCTCATTGGTAGGCAGATGAGTAATAGAGTCTGCGAAGCTAAGAACAGCAGCATGTGATGGTGTTCAGCATGTATCTTGGGATTCCAGATTTTTGTGTTTTCACTTTCCTAGTAACATTGGAAAGATTAATAGGTGGCTTTGTGGCTGAGGAGTCTGAAGGAAGAAAGGATGGAGGAGCATCCATATCAGAGTAGTTGAAAGGGGCTACATAGAGGAAGACACAGAGATGATGATTAAATTTGTGTGTGTGAGACAGATGTAAGCTATGGGGCCATCAACAGCAGCTCCATGGTTAAGGTAGAGTCTGGTCTTTCATTCTAATCCTTATTTTCAGTGCCTTCTAACTTTTTTATTGATGCCCCTGATTGGAAAGCCAGCGGGGAGCACAGAAATAGTTATTTTTATGGCCAGATATAAATAATGGGTCGGATACTTGGCCAAGCTCAGATTCTGCTCACGGTTTTCTGATCTCTGCCCTGGCCCTGACCCAGTGCCGATTCGGTCAGCCTGGAGATTGCAGTAACTGATAACAGTCCCTTGGGGAACACCGCCAGCGAGCCATTACACTCTGCACAGCCCTCCTCTGGCCCTTCTCTGCTTCCAATATGTCCCTGATACACTGTTGGCACAACTGGCTATGGGAAGGGAAACACAGGAGTTAGCTATACAGCTTTTGCAGCTCCCAGTCAGGGAGTTCAGGCTAGGCTCTGTCCCCTTTGAAGCACAGGACTGTACATGGGATGATTGCATATGCCAAACAATGCCTCTGTACATTTAAAAAAAAAAGCAGTCAAGTAGCACTTTAAAGACTAGCAAAATGGTTTATTAGGTGAGCTTTCGTGGGACAGACCCACTTCTTCAGACCATAGCCAGACCAGAACAGACTCAATATTTAAGGCGCAGAGAACCAAAAACAGTAAGCAAGGAGGACAAATCAGAAAAAGATAATCAAGGTGAGCAAATCAGAGAGTGGAGGGGTGGGGCGGGGGAAGGTCAAGAATTAGATTGAGCCAAGTATGCAGACAAGCCCCTATAGTGACTCAGAAAGTTCCCATCACAATTTAAACCATGTGTTAATGTGCCGAATTTGAATATAAAAGCCAGCTCAGATGTTTCTCTTTCCAAAACGGTGCGATAATTCCCTTTCAGTAACACACATACCTGTAGGTCATTGCCAGAATGCCCCATTCCATTAAAATGTTGACTAACTGGTTTGTGGATCTGGAGTGTGTTTTAATGTCTGTTTTGTGCCCATTGACCCTTTGGCTAAGGGAGTTGGAAGTCTGTCCAATATACAAAGCACCTGGGCATTGTTGGCACATGATGGCATATATGATGTTAGTAGAGGAGCATGAGCAAGTGCCCGTGATTCTGTGAGTAACCTGGTTAGGTCCAGTGATGGTATTTCCAGAGAAGATATGTGGACAAAGCTGGCAGCGGGCTTTGTTGCAGGGAAAGGTTCCAGGACTGGTATTCCTGGGGTATAGACTGTGGCTGTTAGTGAGGATCCTCATGAGGTTGGGAGGGTGTCTGTAGGAGAGAACAGGCATGTCACCTAGGGCCTTCTGGAGTGTGGCATTCTGATTAAGGATAGGTTGTAGGTCTTTAATAATTCGTTGCAGTGGTCTGAGTTGGGGGCTGTAGGTGATGACCAGTGGTGTTCTGTTCTTGGCTTTTTTGGGCCGATCTTGGAGTAGCTGGTCTCTGGGTATGCGTCTGGCCCTGTCGATTTGGTTTTTTAACTTCTCCTGGTGGGTAATTCAGGTTTATGAATATTTGGTAAAGTTCTTGTAGTTTTTCGTCTCTGTCAGTTGGATCAGAGCAAATGCGATTGTACCTAAGAGCTTGACTGTAAACAGTGGATCTAGTCACGTGTGCAGGATGGAAACTAGAAGGGTGTAGATAAGTATAGCGATCAGTAGGTTTTCAGTACAGTGTGGTACTGATCAGGCCATCCTTGATCAGTACTGAAGTGTCCAGGAAATGTATCTCTTGCATGTTGTAATCGAGGCATAAGTTGATGGTGGGGTGTAGATTGTTAAAGTCTCTGTGGAATTCTCCTAGAGCCTCTGTACCATGGGTCCAAATCATAAAGATGTCATCAATGTATCTTAAGTAGAGGAGTGGTAATAGGGGACAAGAGCTGAGGAATCATTTTCCAGGTCAGCCATAAATATATTAGCATATTGTGGGGCCATGCGGGTGCCCATAGCAGTTCCACTAATCTGGAGGTATAAATTGTCCCCAAATCGGAAATAATTGTGTGTGAGAACAAAGTTACAGAGGTCAGACACAAGATTGGCTGTGGTGGCATCAGGGATGGTATTCCTGATTGCTTGTAATCCGTCTTTATGTGGAATATTAGTGTACAGAGCCTCTACATCCATTGTGGCAAGGATGGCGTTATCAGGAACTTTTCCGATGTTTTGTAATTTCCTCAGGAAGTCGGTGGGAACTTTCTGAGTCACTATAGGGGCTTGTCTGCATACTTGGCTCAGTCTAATTCTTGACCTTCCCCCACACCCCTCCACTCTCTGATTTGCTCACCTTGATTATCTTTTTCTGATTTGTCCACCTGATTACTGTTTTTGGTTCTCGGTGCCTTAAATATTGAGTCTGTTCTGGTCTGGCTATGGTCTGAAGAAGTGGGTCTGTCCCACGAAAGCTCACCTAATAAACCATTTTTCTAGTCTTTAAAGTGCTATTTGACTGCTTTTTGTTTTGATAGTGTATAGACTAGCACGGCTTCCTCTTTGTTACTATCCGTATATTTAGCTTACTGTGGGCCATGTTTTCACACACCTCTACATCTGTGCCTGTAATGTTGCCTGGCCAAGTTGCTGGGCTCTCAGTATTTGTTGTATTCCTAAAAATCATAATTTCCATATGCCTTTGCCAGATTCGCATGTGGGAATACAATTGGTTTCAAGAAACCCCAGCATTTGTGTGCACAGGTTTTGGACAGGAAAATTTACAGGAACAATTTTGACAGGCTGCTTTTGAAAAGACAGCTCTGTATTTGCCTGACTTTTGAGCCCCTGCTGCTGAGGCGTGAATCTGTCTGTACACTGGAAGTTCTGTTTCTAGACGGCCTGATCAGTGATCGTCCAACTTCATTTCCTCAGTCTTCCATCCTTGTGACTTGAGGGCCCATGTACACTCCAGCACTGAGACAGTCTTGTGAAGATTGCTGCCCAGATGCATGAGTGGGTTGGGAAAATTGATGGGGCCCGCAGTCAGTGTAATACTCAGGAGCAGTCAGTTCCATCCATTCTGGAGAGAGGGGAAGGGGCCCAGGGCCAGGCCACCTCCTGCTTTCGTCCAACCCCAGCTTAGACTAACTCCTGCAGAGCTGTGATGGCATTAAGACAAAGGAAAAAAGAGAGTTCCTATAGCTTTGCACTTACCTTTTATATGTTTCAGTCCAATAGCAGTTGTCCTGTCCTACTGTCCCAGGATGCAGTATGACCATGAGTCATCACCAGTGTCCCTGAATTCAGTGGCTATGTCTACAAGGCAGCCTAAACTTGAAATAGGCTATGCAATTTTGTTTGAAATAGGTTGTTTCAACATTTGGTGCTGTCTAAACAGCACCTTTACAGGCATCCTTTACTGCTCCTGCAAGAAGTTCAGGAACGCTGAAATAGCACGTCCATTATTTTGAATACTATTTTGAAATGATGGGTGCGTGTCAAAGGCACAGAGTAGCTATTTTGGAATACCGGAGGAGCCTCTCATGTAGACATAGCCTGTATGACTGTGAGTCATCAGCTAACAGCAGCTGGGACTTTGATCTTCTCTTGATGGGGCCTCTTTCTCTTTCTTGGGTGGATTCTTTTGCAGTGCCCAGCTTCTATTATTCTCTGGCCATTCAAGGTGCTGCTGGTTTTCTGGACAGGATGGCTTCAAGGGCTGATTCCATTGGGCACACACACACAAAAAAATTTCACACTTTCCTCACTCTCAGAAAGGAAAGCTCACTTAAGAAAAAACTTCTTTTACAATGGAACAACCAAGATTTCTTACAAGACTCATGGTATCTTTAAACAATTTCTTACTAACATAATATAGACCAAGCAGCTGCTACAAAACAAAGCTTATTAAATAAAATACAACTATATAGAACAAAACTACATCTACAAAACAAAGCTACCATTACAAAGCTTACAGGAAATTGCAGGACTTAAAACCAGCATTGACTGAAAGTTACAGAACTTGCATCTGCGTTGTACTGGTATGAGCAGAGGTTTTATGCAACAGGCATTACAACATAAAGACGTTGGTTGCAATCAGCTAGAAGTTTTCAGAGATAACGGTGTATGTTTGTCAGGTGGAGGTGCTGACATGTGGCTACCAGATGTGATGGAATGAACTGGACAAGAACCATGATACTAGGTGGTGTGACTGGGCAGAGGAATCAACCAAGCTAGTTGTGGCACCTTTGGTGGCCAGTTTCCAGTGCAGTTAAGAGAATAGAATGAATGGCTGCCAGCTGTGTTCCCTATAAGCTGAGCACTTGGGCATCCACTCAGGAGAGATTCCAGTGTCCTCCAGCTGCTTAGCCGAGCGCCCATAGCTACGTTTTTTGTTACAATTGGTGGTGCCCAGTAGCACCTGCTGTGGTGCGCACGGATGGAAAAGACTAGAGGGACATCAATAACTACACTGAATGCATAACACACTGCAGAACTCAGCACACAGTCTCTTTCATAGTCGATAGAAGTGTGGTTATTTCAAATTAAAATATTGGCATTACTAATGTTTCCTTTTAGCTGTGTCTACACGTGCACGCTACTTCGAAGTAGTGGCACTAACTACGAAATAGCGCCCGTCGCGGCTACACGCGTCGGGCGCTATTTCGAAGTTAACTTCAACATTAGGCAGCGAGACGTCGAAGTCGCTAACCTCATGAGGAGATAGGAATAGCGCCCTACTTCGACGTTCAGGACAGTGTAGACGATCCGCGTCCCACAACGTCGAAATTGCCGGGTCCTCCATGGCGGCCATCAGCTGGGGGGTTGAGAGACGCTCTCTCCAGCCCCTCAGCTCACTGGTGGCCGCGTGGAGTGGCCCCATAAAGGTCCCCTCCCCCGCCCTGACTGCAGGAAGCTGAGGCAACGTGCAGGCTCCTGCCTGCACACGCGGCGAGCCTGCACAGCTCTCAGCCCCTGACACCGGCTATGGCTGCCCAGCAGCCCCCCCAGCACCCCCAGGGGACCCCCCCCAAGGGGAGCCAGAGCAGCCAGGGCAGCCAGAGGACCAGCCAGTCTGGGAAGCGGCAGCGGGGCCCCTCCTGGACGGAGGCCAAGCTGCGGGACCTGCTGGGGCTCTGGAGCGAGGAGGAGGTGCTCCAGGTAATGGGGAGCAAGAGGCGGAATGCGGATGCGTTCGCTCGGCTGGCCGATGGCCTGGCTGCCCGGGGTCACCCTGCCCGCACTCCTGACCATGTCCGCAGTAAGGTCAAGGAGCTGCGGCAGAGTTATGCCCGGGCCCGGGACGCGGCCAGCCGATCTGGGGCCGCCCCCGTCACTTGCCCCTTTTACAGGGAGCTCAGGGACATCCTGGGCTCCCGGCACACCTCCTCCCCTCCGGCCACCCTTGACACCTCGGCTGACAAGCCCCAGCAGGCCCTGCAGCCGGAGTCCGCCCCGGAGGCAAGCCCCGCACCCCGGGGGCCCCCCCCGGAGGCCATCCCCGGGACATCGCGGCAGGAGGAGGAGGAGGAGGAGGAGGGGGGCTCCTCCTCCGCAGAATCCGGGCTGCAGATCCTCCTCCTGCCATCCCGGAGCAGCAGCAGGGCCTCCGACCCCCGGGGATCTCCGGACCGTGGGAGCGGACCCACAGGTAGGTACCCCTCTCTGGTGGACACCCTGGGGCTTGAGGGGCGGGGGTAACAGAGATGTGTCCAGGGCCCCCCACACGCTCACATGGCCATGGCCCCAAGGACACCAGGGCCATGGCCCTCACAGCACTGCAGCCATCAGCCCCTGCCCCCCCCCACCATGCATGACAGTGCCATGCCCCATCCCCGGGCCAGGGGGGAGCGGAACCTTGAGGGGCCCCCGGGCGGAGGGGGTGGGACACCCCGCAGCAGCAGCATGTGATGGAGTGGGGGGAGTGCCAAAGGGAGACTCAGGCTACATATGAGCCACCAGAGCCGAGGAGCTCCCAGGGCCAAAGGAGGATCCTGGCGCTACAGCTGGCAGGTGACACCTCTGCTCTGAGCAAACAGGAGGGAGGAGCCGAGCTGGCTTGGAATTGGGGGGCGAGGGCGGGGGACACAGGTAGAGGCTAGGGGAAGGGAGAGCTGGTAGGCAGCCAGCCAGAGGAGGGGGAAAGCTGCATCCCAGAGGGGCACCCCTTGGGGTCTTCTCCCCACGACGGGTTGGAAGGACTGTCTCTTCCGACAGCTGGTGCTGTCACTCCTGCCAGAAACTGGCCATCTGTGGCCTAAGAAAGCTCTCCTGCTGTCAGACCCTGCGGGGTGAAGTGAGAGTCGCTCCCACCAGGGGACGGGGTGCAGGGCAGGGGGACCCCTGAACCCCATCCATCACAGCAGCATCTCCCGGGGACGGGGATGGGGAACCTGCAGCACAGGGCGGGGGGGACAAAGGCCAAGGCTCGGGGCCGACACTAACGCCTGTCTCCATTCTTCTTCCCCCCCTCCTCTCCTGTGTCTTGCACCTGCACCTGCACCATCCGAAGGACCGGAAGAGAGCGCCGGCGAGGCCTCGGTTGTCCCGGAGATCCCTCCGGGACCCTCGTTCCAGGGCAGCCCCTCAGCGGAGGAACGACCGGCCCCGCGGAGGGCAAGACGGCGGACCCTGCGCCTGCTACCGGCGGCGGCAATGGACCCCCAGCTGCTGGCCATCCTCCGCCGGCAGCTGGAGGTGTCGAAGCAGCACCTCCGGCTGCAGGAGCAGGCGCTGGCCTGGCGCAAGGAGGCATGGGGGGCCTATATGCAGACATTCAACCGGCTGGTTGACTACCTGGCCCCCCATGCCGCGCCGGCCGAGCCACCGCCCGCCCTGCCTGCTCCTGCAGCCCCACCACCAGCTGCTCCAGCTGTCGCCGGGCCGTCCGCCGTCGCCCCACCACCTCCCCGCGAGGGCCACTGTGCCAAGGGACCCCTGGAGCCACCCGAGACTCACCGGCGCCGGTACCTTCCGGTTCAGCCCGCTCCCACCCAGCCACGGACCAGACTACAGGCCCGGCGGAGCTCCCGGCTGGGCACGCCCAGTGCTGGGCTGTAGGGGCGAGGGGCCCGGGACGTAGCCTCCCCCCCCTTGTTGGACATACTTTTGTTGGACTGCTTTATTTTGGTGCCCCTGTTTGCCCCGTCCCCCCTCTGTAAATAGTTCGCCCCATTCTCCTCCCTGCTTTGCTTTTTTGTTGATGGTGCACACTTTTTTATTTGCTTTGTGGTTGTATTGTTTTATTTGTACCCATCTTGATTTGCTTGAACGTTTGTCCCTCCTTCTTTTTGGTTTCTGTGTCAGATATTTATTTATTTAAAAAAAAAATTCGTTAAGACAAAAAAAACGTTTACGTTCACCCACAAGTTCGTGCTGTCATTTCTCCTGGACAAGTGGGGGGGGGGGCGGTGGGGTGCTCCATGGTGTGGGCGTTGGGGCAGGAGTGTGGGGGAGGAAGGGGCGGGCAGTAGGGGGCCTGAGCAGAGTTCACCCCGCGGCCTGTTGGTCGAAGTGGGCCCGCAGGGCCTCCCAGACCCGGGTCCCCTCTGGGTCCACCTGCCAACTGGGGGCAGCAGGTGGCTGCACGTGTGCCCTGCCAGCCTCCGCGGCCCAGCCCTGAAGAAAGCTCTCCCCCTTGCTCTCCACGAGGTTGTGCAGGGCGCAGCAGGCACCCACAATCTGGGGGATGTTGTTGGGGCTGGCATCCAGGCGGGTCAGGAGACATCGCCAGCGTCCCTTGAGGCGGCCAAATGAGCGCTCCACCACCTGGCGCGCACGGTTCAGGCGCTCGTTGAAGCGCTCCTGGCTGGCGGAGAGGTGGCCCGTGTAGGGGCGCATGAGCCACGGCCGGAGGGGGTAGGCCGCATCTGCGATGACGCAGAAGGGCATGGTGGCGTCCCCCAGAGGGATCTCCCGCTGGGGGATGTAGGTCCCCGCCTCCAGCCGGCGTCACAGGCCCGAGTTCCGAAAAACCCGGGCGTCGTGGGTGCTGCCAGGCCAGCCCACGTAAATGTCCTGGAACCGTCCCCGGCTGTCCACCAAGGCCTGCAGGATGACAGAATGGTAGCCCTTCCGATTGAGGTATCGGCCTCCGCTGTGGTGCGGGGCGCGGATGGGGATGTGAGTCCCATCCAGAGCCCCGAAGCAGTTGGGGAAGCCCAGGGTGGCAAAGGCGGCGACAGTGTCATGTGGGTCCCCCAGCCTCACGAGCCTGTGCAGGAGCATGGCGTTGATGGCACACACGACCTGCAGAGAAAGCACATGGGACAGCCCCAATGAGGGGTGAGCAGGGTGTGCGTGGCCCTGCCCTGCCCTGGCCCCCCCTGCCCTGCCCTGCCCTGCCCTGCCCTGGCCTGCCCTGCCCCCCCTGCCCTGCCCTGGCCCCCGTGCCCTGCCCTGGCCTGCCCTGGCCTGCCCTGCCCCCCCTGCCCTGCCCTGGCCCCCGTGCCCTGCCCTGCCCTGCCCTGCCCTGCCCTGGCCCCCCTGCTTTGCCCTGCCCTGGCCTGCCCTGCCCCCCCTGCCCTGCCCTGGCCCCCGTGCCCTGCCCTGCCCTGGCCTGCCCTGCCCCCCCTGCCCTGCCCTGGCCCCCGTGCCCTGCCCTGGCCCCCCTGCCCTGCCCTGGCCTCCCCCGTGGGTTCTCTTACCTCCATGAAGACAGCCCCAACGGTGGCCTTTCTGACACCAAACTGCTGCCCCACGGATCGGTAGCTGTCCGGAGTGGCCAGCTTCCAGACAGTGATGCCGACCCGTTTCTCCACAGGGAGGGCACGCCGCATGGCGGTGTCCCGGTGCCTGAGTGCGGGGGTGAGCCACTGGCACAGCTCCAGGAATGTCTGGCGGGTCATCCTGAAGTTCCTGAGCCAGTGGTCATCGTCCCACTCCCCAAGCACCAGCCGCTCCCACCAGTCGGTGCTGGTGGGGTAGCTCCACAGCCGCCGGCGTGTGAGGCGGGGGGTGGAGCGGGGTGCTGCAGGGGTAGGGGCTGAGCCCTGCTGCCCTGGGGGCATCTCCTCCTCTGGGGCAAGAAGATGCTCAGCTGCCTCCCACATGGCATGAGCCAGGGCAAGCCCTGCTCCTGCCGGGAGGGCTGGGTGGACCTCTAGCTGCTGCTGCTGCTGCTGCTGCTGCTGCTGCTGCTGCTGCTGCTGCTGGGGGTCCATGACTGCAGTGCCCGGGGTCTGTGTGCCTATATGGCTCCTCAGACCGCGTGCTGTGCAGGCTGAGTGTATGTGGGAGGGGCCCTTTAAGGGAGCGGCTAGCTGTTGCCCCGGAAGCGCTAGTCCGCCCGTTGACCCTGTCTGCAGCTGTGCCTGGCATCCCTATTTCGATGTGTGCTACTTGGGCATGTAGACGTTCCCTCGCTGCGCCTATTTCGATGTTGGGCTGAGCAACGTCGAAGCTGAACATCGACGTTGCCGGCCCTGGAGGACGTGTAGACGTTATTCATCGAAATAGGCTATTTCGATGTCGCAATATCGAAATAAGCAATTTCGATGTTGGCTGCACGTGTAGACGTAGCCTTTATCTTCAATTAGCTGTTATTAAACTTGACTGGCAAACAATCCTAATAGCTCTATCTGTTTTACTGAAATAATTGAATATGATATTAAATTGTTTTTAAATTCCAATCTTGAATAATCCAGAAAAAGCTCAAATCAACTTATTTTCTTTAAAATTAAAATTCACTTCAAAACTCTCTCTGAAATTCTGGGGGTGCTTATGTCTGAGGCATTGGCTCAATTTGCTTGTGATAGGTATTTCTTTATATACTCCTCTGAAACAGACATGATCATCTGATAGATGCATCAGCATCACCCATTTCCAGAATATACCCCAAAGTGTGTGCTTTGACATGTTTAATGGAAACTCCTAAATTAATCATTTAGAAAGAGATCTCCACTGAAAATAATTGAATTTAGTCCAAGTTATCCATTTGCCAGCATGCACTGTAATCAGTAGTCCCCCTACAAAATAAAAGTTACATTCGTACACTAATCTGTATCAGGCTGAGTGGCAGTTGTCTTAGGGACCACACAAGTATTCAAAGTACTCAGAAATAGTACTCTATATCTCTTTCTGGCTATTTATCAACCTGCAGGAGAAACAGCTTGATTCTTTTTTTGTTTTTTTTTATGGCTTATTTCAAAATAGGCTCTATTCCCTGTCCAACAGCCCCTATTTCAATATAGCTATTTTGAAATAGGTGCTGTTCCTCTTGAAATGAGGTTTACCGATTTTAAAATAAGACGGCCACTATTTTGAATTTAGTTCGAAATAGCAGTTTTTTCATGTAGGCTATTTATTTCTAAATAAATGCTAGTATTTCTAAATAATTTTGCTGTGTAGATCTACCCTGGGAATCAGCTTAAGTTAAATCGGTATAAAACACTCTTCATTTGATGCTAAGGCTGTGTCTACACTACAGCAATCTGTTGATAGAAGTTACTGTCAGAAGAGATCTTCTAGGAAAACTTCTATGGGCAGCTCACGTCCACACACAAAAGCAGATTGAAAGAGCAATCCACTTCATTGACTGCGAGCAGCCAGGCTGCCCGACCCCTCTCTTGACAGAACAGCCAACCGAAAACTCAGCAAACAGGACTGCCCAATGAACTGGAAGCCCTGTCTGTTGGCAGAGGGCCACCTGGAGCATCTACATGGCATCTTTCGTCATCAGAAACTGTCAATGCAAGCATTCTTCCTCATTCTGGAGAGGCAGAACGCTGTCAGCGGTGGTGCCAAGTTTTGTTGACAGACTGTCAACAAAACACCTTTGGTGTGTAGACAATCCATGGGTTTTGTTGACAAAAGCCAGGTTTTACCAACAAGCCTCTCTCGTGCAGACGAGGCCTAAGAATGGTTATGCAAGTTGCATCAATTTAACTTCCACGGTTTCTACAACTTCTGTGTGTAGACAAGGCCTAGGTCAAAGTTATACGTCTTGCATTTGGCTCTACAAGTGGTGATGTCCATGGTCACTCTTCTCAGCAAGGGGTGAACTCAATAGCCTAGAACTAGATTCATGTCCTATGAAATTTGTGTGTCAAGTGTGTTATGGCTAGTGATGGAAAAATTAGGCACTGTTTGCTCTAGTAGCTGTTTGGGCAGCCAGTAGAACACAAGACTCTTGGAACCTAGGAATGAGAACCAAATTAAAATGTCAGCTGCCCTAAATTACAAGTGATGTTGTAGAAGAGTAAAGTTCTCCTCAGTGCTTCCTCTGACTCCTCATCCAGGCATTAATTTTCATCAGGCCTTGAGAAAACTAGGGGAAGGTGGCCTTTACATTTGACGCAAAGGAGGTACACAATTCCTGGCACTTTAGCCTTTATTGTTCCACAAGTCCTCACAGTTGCTTTATAAAAAAAAAACCTTATAATCTGAGAGGAAAGGATTGTGCTTGTGGGGATAATGGCTTTTAGGGATAGGAAAGAGTGCATCATGTCAGTTTTTCTCTTTGTGCATGGCTTTTTGGAAGCAGGGCGAGAGTATTTGATGATCAAATACACCAAATACAGCAGAGACAGCCAAAGGAGATGTACAAACGAACACATCCATAATATTACTTTACAGTCAGTGCTACAAGAAAATAACTGCATTTGATCTGCTGCTACAAACAGAGCTGTGCAAATAACCAATTTTTTGGTTCAGTGGACACTTTAGCAAGCAGAGAATGGTTGTTTTCTCTTTTTGTCAGTGAATAAAGGTTGCTTTTTTTTCCCCCTTGTCTTTCCAGGGCATCCTTCCTTTCATATGCTTGTTCTTAATTATAAAACTTCATGTCTGAGGAATAAAATAGTCTATAGGTTTTGGCTTTTGAAGACATTGTGGGGCTTCTGGCCACCATTTCTCCTAGCCTGAGAACTGCACCTGTTGAGTCATCCTGTAAAAATGTGTCAGAAGTCTGAAAATTGCTGTCGTTGCCACCAAGAGGTCTTATATTTTTTTATCCTAGCTATTTCAACTTTGGTATTAAAAGATCCCCGTGACAATCGTAGAGATGCTGTACAAGAGAATGTCTGTTCCCTGGGTGGAAAGTAGCCCAGTTTCTATATTCTCAGCAATCGCTAAGCGACGGTCTCAATTTTCAGATTTGTGACAGATAAGGGAATTACCACTGTACTCTGCCTTTGCAGCCTGTAAATCTACTTGTGAGTCTTCCAACGTCATGCTGCTATCAAATCAGAAATGTGAAAGTAATTTACAGTTTCTACTTTAAGATCCCATTGAGGTTTAGGATGTGTCTTCAAATAAGACTTTCAGTCAGCAGGACTTGATGCTCTATAATTGTGCTCAATTTGCAGCTTTGTACAGCATTTCCTAAAGACCAAGAGCATCATATATACAACCTTATAATTGTTCTCAAACACTATTAATAAAAGGTAGTGCTCGGCAGGTACTAGGAATATTCACAAAAAATTATCATCACAACCCCCTCATCCTATATGTGAACTGGGAGAGATGAAATGATCCGTGTATTCCTATTAACTGCCTGTTTCGGTTTTGCTTTTGTCCACTACTCATGTGGGGGCTGTATGTTTTGTGGTGTGGGTTATGCCATAATAGATAGATTATGGTACAGACCCTGGTAGGGATATTTTCTCATTGTGCTGATGTCATAATATTAGATAAATATTAAGTAAAATGCCCATAAAGGCATGTGCCTGTCTGGTGGCTCAGTTCACAGAACATTGCATGTCCTCTTCTGCAGTGGGGCTCCTGCATTGTCAAAGCTGGAGCAGGAAGGTTTTTTATTTTATATAATAACATTTTGTGTTTAAAATGACTTTGGTGCAACTGATGTCTTCGTCTTTGCCATGCTCTGGGTTGGGTGCCCAAGTGTGGGCTCATGTTCTGTGACTGCCTGTTCCTCTTGAGGGTGCTCTAGATTGGGTACTTGGAGCATGGCTCTGTGTTTGCTGGCAAGCCACACTGCTCCTCTTCACAGAGCTCCACATGATGGCCTTAGATGAGATCTTCTCTCACATGACCATATAGCTGGCTGCCGTCATCCTATTTGTCAGACTCACAGGTAGCAAAATGGAGCCCAAGTTCTCATTCTGTGCCCACTTACTGGCCAGTATGTTCCTGGGGGCTGTCTGCTGTGCACATAGATCACTGGCTTATCTTCAATGCCAGGTGGCAAGAATGCTCGTGGACCTTTCCACCTTCAGACTTGCCATGATTGAAATGCAGACAACTGGTCTCCATTGTGAAGTATTTTTTATGTCAAACCTGTTAAGGGTGTTTTCTTGTTAGAAAAAAAATCCACTGGAAAACAAATTCCATCATGTACAACAAATACCCCCTCCAAGGTTTTCAGTAGCTTTTGAACTCTAGACCATCAGATCCTCATGTCTGTGCTACTCGAGCTAAAGGAATAACTGTTAGACTCAATGTGGACCAGAAGGTGTGAAAAATATTTTGCAAGAGAGTTACACAACTGTTTGCAGAGAGCAGCAGAATTTTAGCAATCAGGAATCCTAGGGCCTGTTTCTGGACTTAGGAAAGAAGTTTGGCGTAATGGTTAGATCACTTGTAATATACTGCATAGTTAACCCCCTGGATTTAACACATTCGTTCTGAGAGACTGTCTGATTAAGTGGGTAAGACATGCATCTGCCATATTTGAGAGCTATTTTATTTGGGTTCTATTCACAGGTCAGACAGAGGACAATTTATTGTGATACCAGAAAGAGATGGGCAGGAGAACCTTTATGCATATGCATAAATTGCTATTGTTTAATTATATTCAAATAGCTGTAAAGATTAGAGGGGTTTTTTCAATGTGAAACCTCAGTTGGAATCACAGCCACCATTCCATCTATAAAATGTTAAGCAAGGCTGAACATAGGAAATGTGAAATAGCTTATAAAACCAGTGTGTAGTGCTGTTCAATAAGACAAAACTGAGTTTGGTATGTTGTTCACAAATGCTACTACACTGATTTGTGAGGGGAAAATATATTTGTACGATAAATTAGAAACTAAGTACATTGAGAAGAAAATTTCTAAATTCCTTTCTTGCTGCTATGCAGACAAAGCTTACTGAAATCAAATACGCTTTAGAGATTTTTCCAGTAATAACAACAAAATCTCTCTAACAAGAGTATTTACTGCTTGCTTGCATTTCTGGATTAATTGAAGGGAAATAATGAGTTGAACAAAGCCAAAAACAGCAGTACCTCATACTGTTTTATCAATGTGTGGTAGTTCCAATTATTTCTTCTAGCAACTCAGAAGTGTTATCCCATCAGCAGACTTGTATTTATGGCAGAAAGTTTCTGTTCAAATGTTTCCACGAATTTGAGGTTGGTGTTTAGAGCTTGTTCTTGTCCTAACTCTGCTGTTTGGCCCTGGGATTAATTTAATCTCACATGGTTAATTTGTTTATTTGTATAACGGTTATATGAATTATTTACTTCACTGAGGCACAATGAAACTTAAATCATGTTTGGAAAATGCATCAAGACACTCCAATAAAAGCCCCAACAGAAGTAGGAGGTAATTTTGCCTCAGGTTTACATGTAGTAAGTATGTTTTAAAGAAGATGAAGTGATCATTAAGGCCCAGATCCTATAAACACTCATGCACATGTTTAGTTTTTGGCTTTGTCTACACTGGCAGAAGTAAAGAGATGTCCATTACAGCACTGCTCACAGAGCACTAAAACCACTGTGCTGTCCACACTATCCACTGCCGGCGCAGTAGCATGACTGCATTTGTGGCACTTACAGCAGCATTCGGAGCAGTGTACTCAAGGCAGAGATCCCACAGAGCATGTCCTCCTCTTCTGATGCTGAAGCTTGTGGGAAGGCGGCGGGGGGCGGGGAGGCTCACAGGGCAGCCTGGGTCCTGTCCAAATGCTTCTGTCTGTGTTCAGTGCCGTCTTCCAAAGGCTTTTGTGCTGTGCACTCTGCCTCCTCAGTCTGTGGGGAAAGGGATAGCTCAGTGGTTTGAGCATTGGCCTACTAAATCCAGAACTGTGAGTTTAACCCTAGAGGAGGCCATTTACGGATTGGGGCAAATAGATGGTGCTTGGTCCTGCCAAAAGGGCAGGGGACGGGACAAGATGACCTCCCAAGGTCCCTTCCAGCTCTAGGAGGTGTGTATTCTCCAATTACTTTATTTTTATCCTGCACTATTGAAGAAAATTCTGCTAGGTCTCATTAAGACATCACAAATGGCAGTCAGGTTGTTCCTTAGGCTGCAAAGAGACAATGAGGAGTCAGAAGCTGAGCTTGCCATGCGTTCCCATTCCACCGTGGAATGCTGCTTTTGGGGTCATGCACTGACTGGTGGGATCATATAAGCCGCATCTACATGCGCACGCTACTTCGAAGTAGCGGCACTAACTTCAACATAGCACCCGTCGCGGCTACACGCATCGGGCGCTATTTCGAAGTTAACTTCGACGTTACGCGGCGAGACGTCGAAGTCGCTAACCTCATGAGGGGATCGGAATAGCGCCCTACTTCGACGTTCAACGTCGAAGTAGGGACCGTGTAGGCGTTGCGCATCCCGCAACGTCGAAATTGCCGGGTCCTCCATGGCGGCCATCAGCTGGGGGGTTGAGAGACGCTCTCTCCAGCCCCTCAGCTCACTGGTGGCTGCGTGGAGCAGCCCCCTAAAGGTCCCCTCCCACTCCCTTCCTGTGCAGGAAGCTGAGGGAACGTGCAGGCTGCAGCCTGCACACGCGGCCAGCCTGCACCACCCTCAGCCCCCCACACAGCTGCGATGGCTGGCCAGCAGCCCCCCCAGTGCCCCCAGGGAACCCCCCCCCAAGGGAAGCCAGGGCAGCCAGGCTGGCAAGCGGCAGCGGGGCCCCTCCTGGAAGGAGGCCGAGCTGCGGGACCTGCTGGGGCTCTGGAGCGAGGAGGAGGTGCTCCAGGTAATGCGGAGCAAGAGGCGGAACGCGGATGCGTTCGCTCGGCTGGCCGACGGCCTGGCTGCCCGGGGTCACCCTGCCCGCACTCCTGACCATGTCAGGAGTAAGGTCAAGGAGGTGTGGCAGGGTTACTCCCGGGCCCGGGATGCGGCCAGCCGATCTGGGGCCGCCCCCGTCACTTGCCCCTTTTACAGGGAGCTCAGGGACATCCTGGGCCCCTGGCACACCTCCTCCCCTCCAGCCACCCTTGACACCTCGGCCGATGAGCCCCAGCAGGCCCTGCAGACGGAGTCCGCCCCGGAGGCCACCCCCGGGACATCGCGGCAGGAGGAGGAGGAGGAGGAGGAGGGGGGCTCCTCCTCTGCAGAATCCGGGCTGCAGATCCTCCTCCTGCCATCCCGGAGCAGCAGCCGGGCCTCCCCCCCCGGGGATCTCCAGACCATGGGAGTGGACCGACAGGTAGGTACCCCCCTCTGGTGTACACCCCTGGGCTTGAGGGGCGGGGGGTAATAGATATGTGTCCAGGGCCCCCCACATGCTCACATGGCCATGGCCCCAAGGACAGCAGGGCCATGGCCCTCACAGCACTGCATGAGCCCCTGCCCCCCACCACCCCGCATGATGGTGCCATGCCCCATCCCCGGGCCAGGGGGGAGTGGAACCTCGAGGGGCCCCCAGGAGGAGGGGGTGGGACACCCCGCAGCAGCAGCATGTGATGGAGTGGGGGGAGTGCCAAAGGGAAACTCAGGCTACATATGAGCAACAAGAGCGGAATAGCTCCCAGGGGCAAAGGAGGATCCTGGGGCTACAGCTGGCAGGTGACACCTCTGCCCTGAACAAACAGGAGGGAGGAGCCGAGCTGGCTTGGACTTGGGGGGCGAGGGCGGGGCCCACAGGTAGAGGCTAGGGGAAGGGAGAGCTGGAAGGCAGCCAGCCTGAGGAGGGGGAAAGCTGCATCCCAGAGGGGCACCCCTTGGGGTCTTCTCCCCAGGATGGGTTGGAAGGACTGTCTCTTCCGACAGCTCGTGCTGTCACTCCTGGGAGAAACTGGGCATCTGTGGCCTAAGAAACCTCTCCTGCTGTCAGACCCTGGGGGGTGAAGTGAGAGTCGCTCCCACCAGGGGACAGGTGCAGGGCAGGGGGACCCCTGAACCCCATCCATCACAGCAGCATCTCCCAGGGACGGGGATGGGGAACCTGCAGCACAGGGCTGGGGGGACAAAGGCCACGGCTCGGGGCCCACACTAACACCTGTCTCCATTCTTCTTCCCCCCCGTCTCTCCTGTGTCCTGCACCTGCACCATCAGAAGGACCGGAAGAGAGCGCCGGCGAGGTGTCAGTCGTCCCGGAGAGCCCTCCGGGACCATCGCTCCAGGCCAGCCCCTCGGCCGAGGACCGACCGGCCCCACGGCGGGCTAGACGGCGGACCCCGTGCCACCAACAGCCGACGGCGACGGACCCCCACCTGCTGGCCATCCACTGTCGGCAGCTGGAGGTCGCAGAGCAGCACCTCTAGCTGCAGAAGAGGGTGCTGGCCTGGCGCCAGGAGGCATGGGGGGCCTACATGGAGACATTTAACCGCTTGGTGGACTACCTGGCCCCACATGCCGCGCCAGCCGCCACATCGCCCGCCCTGCCTGCTCCTGCAGCCCCACCACCAGCTGCTCCGCCCATCGCCGTCCCGTCCGCTGTCGCCCCGCCACCCACCGGCGAGGGCCGGAGCGCCAAGGGACCCCTGGAGCCACCTGACACTCGCCGGCCACCGTACCTTCCGGTCTGGCCTGCCCCCACCCACCCACGGACCAGGCTGCGACCGCGGCGGGGCTCCCGGCCGCCAACGCCCAGTGCCGGGCTATAGGGGCGAGGGGCCCGGGACGTGGCCCCCCCCCTTGCATATAGTTGGACCCTGTTCTTTTCTGCCCCCGGTTTGCCCCGACCCCCCCATGTAAATAGTTCTCCCCTTTATCCTCCCTGGTTTCCTTTTGATTATTGAGGACTGTTGTTTCTTTGTATTGTTTTATTTTTGTACATATTGCTTTTGTTCAACATGTTTGTACATAGTTTTTGGTTTTTGGTTCAAATATTTATTTACAGTTACAAAAAAAAGGTTTGGAAAGAAAAAAAAAGTTTGAGTTCAGCCACAAGTGTGTGCTGTCATTTGTCCAGGACAAGTGGGAGGGGGGGTGCGGTGGGGTGCTCCATGGTGTAGGCGTTGGGGCAGGAGTGTGGTGGAGGAAGGGGCGGGCAGTAGGGGGCCTGGGCAGAGTTCACCCCGCAGCCTGTTCATCAAAGTGGGCCCGCAGGGCCTCCCAGACCCGGGTCCCCTCGGGGTCCACCTGCCGACTGGGGGCAGCAGGTGGCTGGATGTCTGCCCTGCCGGCCTCCACAGCCCAGCCCTGGAAAAAGGTCTCCCCCTTGCTCTCTACCAAATTGTGCAGGGCGCAGCAGGCACCCACAATCTGGGGGATGTTGTTGGGGCCTGCATCCAGGCGGGTCAGGAGACATCTCCAGTGTCCCTTCAGGCGGCCAAATGAGCGCTCCACCACCTGGCGCGCATGGTTCAGGCGCTGGTTGAAGCGCTCCTGGCTAGCGGAGAGATGGCCCGTGTAGGGGTGCATGAGCCACGGCCGGAGGGGGTAGGCCGAATCTGCGATGACACAGAAGGGCATGGTGGCGTCCCCCAGAGGGATCTCCCGCTGGGGGATGTAGGTCCCCGCCTCCAGCCGGCGGCACAGGCCCGAGTTCCGGAAAACCCAGGCGTCGTGGGTGCTGCCAGGCCAGCCCACATAAATGTCCTGGAAACGTCCCCGGCTGTCCACCAAGGCCTGCAGGACGACTGAATGGTAGCCCTTTCGATTCAGGTATCGTCCTCCACTGTGATGTGGGGCATGGATGGGGATGTGAGTCCCATCCAGAGCCCCGAAGCAGTTGGGGAAGCCCAGGGTGGCAAAGGCGGCGATGGTGGCATCTGGGTCCCCCAGCCTCATGAGCCTGTGCAGGAGCATGGCGTTGATGGCACGCACAACCTGCAGAGAAAGCACATGGGACAGCACCAATGAGGGGTGAGCAGGGTGTGCGTGGCCCTGCCCTGCCCTGCCCTGCCCTGCCCTGCCCTGCTCTGGCCCCCCTGCCCTGCCCTGCCCTGCCCTGCCCTGCCCTGCCCTGCCCTGGCCCCCCTGCCCTGCCCTGCCCTGGCCTCCCCTGCCCTGCCCTGCCCTCCCCCCGTGGGTTCGCTTACCTCCATGAGGACAGCCCCGACGGTGGCCTTGCCGACACCAAACTGCTGGCCCACGGATCGGTAGCTGTCTGGAGTGGCCAGCTTCCAGACAGCGATGCCGACCCGTTTCTGCACTGTGAGGGCGCGCTGCATGGCGGTGTCCTGGTGCCTGAGTGCGGGGGTGAGCCACTGGCACAGCTCCAGAAATGTCTGCCGGCTCATCCTGAAGTTCCTGAGCCAGCGGTCATCGTCCCACTCCCCAAGCACCAGCCGCTCCCACCAGTCGGTGCTGGTGGGGTAGCTCCACAGCCGCCGGCGTGTGAGGCGGGGGGGGCGGGGTGCTGCAGGGGTAGGAGTTGAGCCCTGCTGCCCTGGGGGCATCTCCTCCTCTGGGGCAAGGAGGTGCTCAGCAGCCTCCCACATGGCACGGAGCAGGGCAAGCCCTGCTCCTGCCGGGAGGGCTGGGTGGACCTCTGGCTGCTGCTGCTGCTGCTGCTGCTGCTGCTGCTGCTGCTGCTGCTGCTGCTGCTGGGGGACCATGAGTGCGGCGCCCGGGATCTGTGTGCCTATGGCTCCTCAGACCGCGTGCTGTGCAGGCTGCGTGTGTCTGGGAGGGGCCCTTTAAGGGAGCGGCTAGCTGTTGCCCCAGAAGCGCTAGTCCGCCCGGTGACCCTGTCTGCAGCTGTGCCTGGCATCCCTATTTCGATGTGTGCTACTTGGGCGTGTAGACGTTCCCTCGCTGCGCCTATTTCGATGTTGGGCTGCGCAACGTCGAAGTTCAACATCGACGTTGCCGGCCCTGGATGACGTGTAGACGCTATTCATCGAAATAGCCTATTTCCATGTCGCTACTTCGAAATTAGCTACTTCGATGTAGCGTGCACGTGTAGACGTAGCCATAGTCATGCAGGTCTGGGATGATGAGCTGCAGAACTTTTGGATGAGGAAAGCCACTTCAGTGGGACTGTGATGAGCTTCCCCCCACCCTGTACCACAAGGGCATGAGACTGATGGTAGAGAAGCACGGGGTTATTAGCACTGTGGAATCTGCATACTGCAGACAACTATGGATCAGTTTGGAGTGGGAAAGTCAACTGGACTCATGTTGATGGAAGTGTGCAGGGTCACCAATCACATTGTCTTCTGGAAGACCATGTGTTTGGGCAACATGTATGAAATTGTGGATGACTTTGCACTGATGGGCTTCCCAAACTGTGTAAGGGCAATAGATAGTGCACACATTCCAACTGTGGCACCAGACTCCCTAACCTCTGAGTGCATTAACCAGAAGGGGTATTTCACCATGGTTCTCCAGGCACTTGTGGATCACCGGGGGTGTTTCACAGATATTAATGCAGCCAGGCCTGGAACAGTGCATGGGACATTCACCTTACGGAACACTGGCCTGTCCGGGAAGCTGCAAGTGGGGACTTTCTTCCTAGATCAGATAACTGTGGAGGGAAGCTGTGTTCCTGGGAGACCCCACCTACCTCTTAATGAGGTGACTCATGAGGTCATTCTCTAGAGCCTTGACAGCAGTAAGGAGCAGTTCAACAAAAGGTTGAGAGGGAGCAGAATGACTGTCGAGGGCACTTTTGGCCAAACACCTCGTGCCCAATCCCACCCAGAGCCCATACTCCCAGTTGTAGCCCTCCCATTCTCCTGCCTCAACCCCCAGCCCCCTCCCACACTCTGGCTACGTCTACACGTGAAGCCTACATCGAAGTAGCCTATTTCGATGTGGCGACATCGAAATAGGCTATTTCGATGAATAACGTGTACACGTCCTCCATGGCTGGCAACGTCGATGTTCAACATCGACGTTGCGCAGCACCACATCGAAATAGGCACAGCAAGGGAACGTCTACACGCCACAGTAGCACACATCGAAATAAGGGTGCCAGGCACAGCTGCAGACAGGGTCACAGGGCGGACTCAACAGCCAGCTGCTCCCTTAAAGGGCCCCTTCCAGACACACTTGCACTAAACAGCACAAGATACACAGAGCCGACAACGAGTTGCAGACCCTGTGCATGCAGCATGAATCCCCCGCTGCAGCAGCAGCAGCCAGAAGCCCTGGGCTAAGGGCTGCTGCACATGGTGACCATAGAGCCCCGCACGGGCTGAAGAGACAGCGTCTCTCAACCCCCCAGCTGATGGCTGCCATGGAGGACCCCACAATTTCGACGTTGCGGGACGCGGATCGTCTACACGGTCCCTACTTCGACGTTGAACGTCGAAGTAGGGCGCTATTCCGATCCCCTCATGAGGTTAGCGACTTCGACGTCTCGCCGCCTAACGTCGAAGTTAACTTCGAAATAGCGCCAGACACGTGTAGCCGCGACGGGCGCTATTTCGAAGTTGGTGCCGCTACTTCGAAGTAGCGTGCACGTGTAGACACAGCTTCTCAGTCTAAATGAGAAACCCATTCTCTAGCTCCTATATTCATGGGTTATACTGTTTCCTTGGTCATTCTTTATTTGAATGTTAGATAACCATTCTGAAAGGATGTCTTCAGCAGCTTTTATTCAGTATTAAGGGAATTTCTATTTACTTTCAAACATACGTTTTGGGGCGGAGGGGATTCTTCTAGAATGAGTTCAGGATTTGTGAAGTATGCTAGATTCATAGCTACAAAGAAAGCAGATCTGCAGTCCTGCACCTTTACAAACAGCATACAGGGCTACATAGTGATTCAACCTTTTCTTCACCCCACTTGCCAATTTATTTCAGCCCTGCAGTATGAGGATCTCCTCTGTGGGTACAACGGTCTGCATAGCTAGTCCTTGGCCTTTATGTGTAGGACTGCCAAATCAGTGCCATTTTGTAGAGTATATTTTTGTGAAGTTTGCTAAGGGTGAAACGCTAATGCCATTGAAGTCAATGAGAGTTTTGCCATTGGTGTCACTGGGGCCAAGATGTTACCCAAGATCTAAACTGAGACTATCAATTCATTACATAGAGAGCATTCAATAGCTCCTTAGATCAGTGGTATCCAATAGTAATTCAAGGATAGACACACTTGTGGTTGTAATCCTTCCATATTTGCCAGAACCAACCCCCTCCATTCTAACAATGCCCTCCCCCTCCCCCAGAGCCAGCATTCCCTGCCCCTCCAACTTAACAATGCCCTCCCCCTAAGACAGGCACCCCCAGCCTCCCCCCACTCTAACAATGCCCTCCCCCTAAGACAGGCACCCCCAGCCCCCTCTACCCCACACA
The DNA here is from genome assembly GCF_033958435.1 of Carettochelys insculpta. Lineage (NCBI taxonomy): Eukaryota > Metazoa > Chordata > Testudines > Carettochelyidae > Carettochelys > Carettochelys insculpta. The sequence continues at coordinate 14,166,591 of NC_134148.1, forward strand.
CAAACTAAATGTGGCAACTCAGCAGAGCAGCCATGACAGGAGCGCCACACCAGGGCCCAAGCTATGGCCGCAGGAGCTGCTGCTACTGCTATGAGCTTGTCCCACCAAGTGATGGGGCGCGTGGGCAGAGGTGACTCCATGTGTGCAACTCTGAGGAGCTATGTTTAAAGGCTTCAAGAGGTGCATGCAGCTCCAGAGCCTGGAATCGCCACACTGCGGTGTCCTCCTTGCCACATGTGCCGAGTGGCAAACATATTGGACCCTGCAGTCTTAAATAATAAGTTCCTTGGCACATGAACAAACAACTGACTCTGTAAAGAAATAGAATTTATCCATCCGCTGAGAGAGTTTAATTTAAATCACCCATTCGTTGGCATTCATATTGGTCAGCAATTCCAGTTCTAAAGTACTGTGTTTCTTCCATCCATCAAGCTATTTTTAACATGTTATCTTTCCTGTCTTTTTTAGCCAGTTCATGTTGTGGATTTCTGTTTGATGCCGTGGTGATTTCCATGCTGTATCTGATTTTGCTGGGATGTGCACGTTTTTAGAATTCCATTTTATAAAGCTGTAGGCCAGAGCTTGCTTTGATCTTTTCAGCTATACTTTAGATCTTGAGGTGGATTCTGTGTGGCCAGTCAAAGCATTGCTGTGAGTGTTCAGTAATTCTACTGTTTAAAAAATTTACTGAGTAATAGGATAGCCTGAATAAATACTCCATTCCTATTTTTGCAAACAAGTCTGCCATAAGCAATTTAGCTTTCATCTCCATCCATCTCTGAGCTAGTTTTCCCTCACAGACAGCTCGTGTGTCATTTGTCATCTCTTCTCATGTCCATCTACGTGATATCTGCATGAATGCTCATCACAAGTCTTACTGGTTTAATACGATCACAGTCTGTGAAATTCTAGTTCTTGGTTCAGAATTTAATTTGTCCATTAAAAACTAACAATCTCTCTTGATTTACAGTTTGTTCAATAATATGTTCTGGCTATTAACTAATAGTTGGTTCCATTCATACACAGAAGCTCAAGCTAGTAGTTTGAGTGGGATTTTTCTTGTTTTATCCTTTTTTTTTAATCCCTGTACTATTTTAACATTTTTCTTACTTAACTGGGTCACATTCCCTACCGAGTTCTTAATTTCTGATCACTGTTTCTTTAATATTTTGCCCCTTCACACTACTGCAAAGCCTTTATTTTTTATAGAACTGGCATTTGCTCTGCTAATGAATGGCCTCCTTTTAAGAGAGATTACTGTCTGGTCCCTAGCCAGCTAATATTAATGTCTTGTTCAGCTCCTGCTGCTGTGCAGTTGTATATATGTTTTTTCAGAATACATTTGATCTCACATAATATTAATTGTGGTTCCTTATTTTTTTTTCTGTTGTCTTATACCACCTCTTATAATAACCAATTCTGCCATGAAGTTATATTCCCTCATCATCCCTTCTGGCCTCAGTACAGGGGGTTGGACTAGGTGACCTCTTGAGGTACAGCCCAACATTTCCATGGTTCTGTTACACTATCTTCATAAACATGTGTATACTTGTATAAATTTTGGTTCTGGGTCTATATCTTAAATGCTGCAAAGTTCTGGGGGGTTCTGTTAAACTTTTAAATAGAGAGTGCTCTGACATGCCAATGGATACCATATAAGAACCTACAGAAAAAAAAGTAGTTGCAAAATTCAACTTCTGTTGACAAGGGATTCAGATCCATCTATAAGTGAGAATTTCTCACATTTACTCAGTGCATTTGAGGTATGTCTTAACAAGCCACCATTAAGATGTGAAGTAGCCTTGTAATGTTTGGGTGGTCCAGTTCCAAAGACGAGGCAATGCCAAAGGAGTGAGCAGAGAAAAGTTGTTGTCTTCAGAGCTACATCCAGCTGTTTCTGCTGAGAAAGTACTTTTCTCAATCTCTGGAAGAAATGTAATCAATATTGACATCCAGGTATTTCTTTCAATTATATGGGCAAGTTCAGTGGTAGAACACTATGTATGTCAGATCCTTGGAAGTATGTAATGTATTTTGTCCTTAATGACAACTTCTTAACCATGTTTTATGCAGAGCTCAGGTCTTCCCAAGCATGCCAGTCAAAAACTGGAAACTATTCTGACATTGGCCTTTAGCAAAATTGTTTGGTTGATTTACATTACTGGCTTTTATATTCTAATGTAAATGATAACTGATACAATGTCCTATTTATATACATTTTTAAGTTTTTTTAAAAAGTTTCAAATTCTGTAGATCTAAATTAACATCAATTTTTCAAACCCATTTAAATCAGAGCATGAATTAGTTCTAATACAAATAACAGATCAGGTATTTCCTTATCTTCTAAGATAACGGATTCTAAAAGGAGAAGTTAGGCTATCATTAAAGTCAGGAATAAACAATGTTGGCCTTGAAGGGCAGGAGTAGTATAACTGTCTTTGGCAATGAGTGTTCCTTCCCTCTATGTGTGTGAGTATTTTTGTTTGAATGGGAAAATAAATGTAATTCATTCTCCAATCTCTTGTTCCTGTTCCCTGCAAGCACCTTTCTCCCCAGGTGGGGCAGCAAAGGGGGCAGTTGCCCTGTGGTCTGTGAATTCAAAGGGACCTGGCTCTGGTGGGTTCTTTAAATCATTGAGCCCTAGGACAACTGCACACTCGGGGCAGCTCTGAGGGCGTTAGGGGGCACAGCACTGCAGGTTGGATGGAGGGCAGCCTGCTCCTTCCTCACCCCTTCCATCCAAGGCCCCATCCCTTCCAAGAGGACAGAGTCAACCAGTCCCACCCACCCATCCCCCCTGCACACACATGTTGCCCTGGAGTTAAGGAGGCTGTTGGCTCCCCTGTACACAGGAAGTATGGCAGGCTAATGAAGAACATTATGGGAACCTCTCTAAGAGAGAGGAGAGATGCTATCTTTATCCGTTTAGTACGCGGTGCCTTTACATCAAATTTTTCACAAAACAAACTCCAAGACCCACAATCTTCCTATAGTACGAGTGCAGGCATCCATGAACACTGGCTTTTGAATAGCTGCATTTTCTCTGAGAGGAACATTTTTTTCATGCACTTGTGTTACCCAGTTGAACTCTGAATGTCAACTTTGGCTGAATGATATATTAGAAAGTCAATGACCTTTTACTTCCATGCAGTACTTACAAGACAAGTAACTCATCAATAAGTTTTTAGTCTTTACTGTGGAAGTTCATTTTTTCAATTTGTTCTATTATAGTAACATGCATAGTACATTCCGTGATTTATTTTGGTTTTTCTTACATAATTGTTTCTTCCCAAAATCTTTCCAAGGCATCTCTTATCATTTTAATAATTTTATATGGAGGACTGCGAAGTCCCAACATTAGAGAGACTGGGTGGATGAGAGAGTATAGTATATTGGACCACATTCTGTTGGTGAGGAAGATAAACTTGTTTCTCTAGTGTTCTTGGAACAGCCTGGCTACAACACTGCATGTTCCAACACAGGCATTTAGAACCACTGGTATATCAAGCATTATAGTACAAGTTAGATTATAATCTACAGATGTCCATTTTAGAGTGGGGAAAGCCAGACAGGCATATGCTCTCTTCCAGATCTTTGACTAAATCAAATAAATCCCATTTTAATTTTTCATTACAACCATTGAAATTAACCTCCTGTTTTGAATTATTGAACACCAATAATACAAATGTCTTGACAACTGCAGTGCCCATAATTGCCCAGATGCACCTATGAATTCACCTACTCTATCGAACCTGTGAATTCATGGTAAAAATCTGGGCCTGGTTTGGAATGCACAGCTCTTTACTACCTTTCCCCTGATAGCCTAGTTTCATTTTGTAGTGCTGCTCTGCACTGAAAATATTGCTGTGTAGCCTAAACTTTATGTATGAAACCATCAAATATCTGCCACTGAGTTACAATACTGTGCATTTCCATATTAACCATAGATCGTGAGTAATTAGAATTTAATTTTTTTTGTTTGCTTTAAGTTGAATGGCTAGTCATGTAAGGCTTGAGATAAATGAATACATGTTTAAGAGTTGATATGACCAGAATGTAGAAAATGATTTCACCCCTTGCATGAAATAGGCTTCCTTGAGAGTCAGCCTAGATTATTTTACAATTGATATCTGATGTCACTTATGCCATGCTTATTTGCCTAATCTAGACTAATGGGCTTCTGTTATCACCTTCAAATAGGTCAATAGATTAATAGCTAGACTGACTGTCTCCCTGAAGAAGAGGTCCAGTAGATGTTTCCGGGGGGGGCACGGTTCTTGTCTTTGGTAAGTTTACATTGGCTCTAGATATCATAAATCAAATATACCTTCACTATGCTTTGTATGTGTACGTGTACACCTAGTCGTGTATCTTTTTGCTTCAGCATGCAAATGGATCACATGCAGGGATAAGGAAGGAATTTTTGCCACTAAGTACAATTCTACACTCCTTGAATTTTTTATAGTATTATGGGCTTTTTTCATTCCTATGAAGTATCAAGTTCACAAGACTCTAAAGTAGATGAACCATTACCTTGTTCCAGTATGGCATAGCCTATGAATTAACCTTTGCCTTCTGCAATTTAGTCAAATTCTACCTGAGGGTTATACAAAACCCCAGTAAGAAGGTGCTGGGTTGCAGGGGTTTTTCAGACACCTTGAAGGCTTTTCCATAATTCAAAATACCCAAATTCTGACTATTTTAGGTATTGGTAATATTGATGTTTCTTTTAAAAAAGTTTCCCCAACACATTTCATAAGGTTGGCTTGATAACCTGAGGCAGCAAATGGCAGAGACTGGGCTCAGAAGCTATCTGTGATCAGCACTGCATTTAACTGAGTATGGTTAAACAGGGACCATTTTTCTTGTGCTTGTCACTTCATTATAGATTGAAACAGCTTCTTCATCTTTTATCAGCCTAGTTACTTACCATGGAGAGTAAGTGTTCTTATGCTGTCTAGTACAAGGTCCCCTGGCAGGACTGTTAACGCTGCCGAATTTTAAAAAAAAACCCTGCAAAATTCACACATAAAAGAATATCAGTAAAAATAACAGCTTAATTTAGGAAAACATTTTCTTTACTCTGAGCCTGGTTTTGCTTCTACTCCATGCACAAAACTTCCAGTGGTTTCACATGGATCAGCTGTAAGACCTCCCTTGCTGTTTGTTGGCTTATGACATGTGTCCTCCTTCCCATGGCTCATATGCATAACAGGTAAAGCCACCAATAACATGGACAGTGTCAGTTACATACATTTCAACAAGATCCCTAACAAAAAGGAACATAATCCTGCTTACCCTACTCTTGCCAGTTAAAAAACTTGCCTAACTAACTAGTCATTTCTGGACATTAACCCAAAAGGTTAACTTCACCAAAATCCATGAGAAAAAAATAAGCTCCAGAGCTAAGTTTTCTCCATCGAGGGCACCATGGTTGATGTGGCCTCACCAAAGCCAATGTCAAAACTCCAAGTGACTTCAACGGAACCAGGATTTCTCCCCAGAACTTCAGGATTTCTCCAGACAGTGACCTTTTCAGTGCCATCATCAAGAGCTCTTCAGCCAATTCCTTTAGATTGTTTTTGGAAACAAGAAATAAAGTGGTTTCTAAGACAACCAGGATCTAAACTATATGTGACTTGCCTGGAACTTCACCCAGAAACAAAAGTAGAAACTGACACTGCTTCAGAGTATGGTTATAATATGTGCCTTAAGAATCTGATCCAAAGTCTACTGAATGTGAATCTGTGGAAAGTCTTTCATTAACTTTAATGAACTTTAGGTCAGGCGCTAAATAAGAAATGCCTCTGAGCAAGTGGGCAGATGCACTGTGCACAGAGAGGATTCTTTCTGAACCCACAGGGGTACATATAATATGTGCTCAGTATGTAACTGTTTCAAATGGGGGTAGATTTAATAGTAAGTGACAAATATTGAGCCTAAACTTAATTTGGCATCCTCATTTCCCAGATGGGGGGCTAATCCTTCCCCTCTTATTTGGTTAAAACTGACATTGAAGTCCAGCACTGTGAAATCAGTGCAAGATTTGCACCAGTAAGAAATTTATGGTCTGGTCCTAAATGAATACTCTGTAAACTGGATTTATTGGTCTTAGAGAAGAAGATGCACTGAAAATGTTTCTTTGCCAATCAAAACCTGATATGGTGTTGATAGTACGTTGATGATGGGATGGAGTGTGTGGATTAAGGAACCTTGCAATGAGGCCAGAGTCTAACAGGCTACCTGTTTTTATGATATAGTGCAAAAAAGGGTGTAAATTAGATCACAGTTAAGTGTATTGGAGATGTGGCTTGTATGTATTGTCATTTGCCTATGCTCCACACAGCATACAAAGGTTTGAAGAAGAAGAAGAAGAAGAAGAAGACTGTATTCATAGCCTAAACAACAAGTAAGATGCATCATTTTGCAGGAAGTTAGAGCAGCAAAAAGAAATGCTAACCACAGATTGTGTCACACGACATTAGTAATCTATAAGTAATGGAAGATGCAGACGAAACTTTCATGGTAAATAAATTAGTTCAAATGGCCGCAGCAACAGGGGACTAAAATGTATGTGATATGTAAAGTATAAAGATCCATAATGGATGGTTTATTTACTGCTTTGGATATTTTAATACTGACATCTTGCGTAACTTCAAATTGTTCTAAAAAGGATTAGATATAATTAATGCAGTATGACCTCTTTTTCCCCCATTTTCAAAGAATGTAGAGCTGTACATCTAATGAGGACCCCTGAAAGGGCTAGTATGTCCAATTGTCTCAATTATGCAAATAACGTTGAAATTTAGCAGGAAGGAGGGGACACTTCAAATTAAAAGTTTCAGCTCTGCATTTAGCCTTTCTGCAGTGCTGACATTCTTCTAGTGGGTATAGCCACTGTTTAAGAGAGAAAAGAAGGTTTAACAAATTGGAGATTTGGGCACTATCAAAGTAGATTTGTTGTGCCTTGTTCCACCATGAGATGAAAATACCCTGTGGGCAGAGAGATGGGTCATGAGACTTCTAAAGGATTACCTTCAAAGGAGTCATGAGACTGGTTTGAACAAAGAAGCTGCTCACATGGTTATCATATGAGATTCTCTTCTTAAAGTGGTGGAAACCCATCTCCTAGGGAATTCTCAGGCACTTCAGAGAGGCTGAAAGTCCCAGCAGGAAGATAAGAGAGAAATATGAACAATAAAAGAATAGACTGAACAGAAACTGAGTTAAATTTAACTTGTTTCCATTACATGTAAATCATCTTTCCAAAATCAGAAACAAAACTTTCCAGCAACCAGCAGGTAGGACTTTTGACTTGTTTTAAAACTACTTTACTCTTGATTTTTCACTGTCCTCTATTGCAATTTCTTTCTAAAGATGATCAAATATTGTTGAGATTTAGGTTGAAAAGCTGCATGGATAATTATACTTAGTTGCGGTCTACAATTAAAAGTCCAATTACAATACTACAATTATGCTACTTCCTAAATTTTTCATTGCATAGTGTGAAGGAGGTGTAATTTGAATTGGGATTAGTATGAAGGGAAAGGGAGAACAGAGCAGCTTTCAAAATTAAATTTGTAAATAGTTGGAAATCTGTCTTTAAACTAAGTTTCAGAATAAGCCAGCTATATCTGTATGATAATAATGAGGAGAAATACTGTAGCTGATAGACAAGTATATATAATACATTTCCCCCAACCTAAGTGTGTAACTGCTAAGTTGGCACTTACAACAAATACAAATGGAATGCTAGTCTGGTTGGTGGTTGTTTTCTCTTATTCCCCATTTGGGCAAAAGTCAATCAACAGTCTTTCTGCTTTGGAACTCAGTGTTGGTTTCAATACTCACCCTCTGAGAACCAAACTTTCTTGTCCTTAAATGGGATGTATCAGATTCTGATGATGCTTGAGTATTAGGGAAGTCTGATAAGTGAACCAGGTATTATTCTGGTTCAGGCCTGCATTGCTGTCTGTCTGCCCTTACAAAGAGATGATGAATATTTACTTCACTAGTATCCTTTCTAGTTATGATGTTGCTGTATCCCGTGGACCAGGTGGTGTCTTCTCACAATAAAACACGTAAAAGGCGGCTCTAAGAGTCAGAAGTCTCAATGAGGATCAACTTACAACATCCCAGAAATGGCCATGGAGCTCAATCACAAAACTTGCAAATCTGGAGGATCCATGGTAGGATCCACGATAGGCCAGGCTCACCTTTTGTTATCCCACTTGTCAGCATGACTCCAATGCCGCTGTGCTACCAAAACCTACCCCTGGCCACGGTGGGTCCCAGGTGCCCCAGGAGGAGTTCCACAGAAAAGGTAATATTAACACCCCATGCAATTATCTTTTTCTTGTATTCTCCTATGGGGCCAGAGGGACAGCCCACCACTGCCACTGACTCACTATTCTTTGGAGTACATGTTGAGAGACTTATATGTCTGACTCTAGTGCTCTGGCTTTCCTGAGAGTACAGTGATGATTAATATACTCCACTGTGTATCAAATTTGCCATTATCTGTCAGTAATTTGAATTTTCATGACTCTTCAACTAATTTTTTACTGCAGAATGTGTTGATAAGATGTCATTTGTAGACAGATGCAGTAGTAAATATTTTAGAGCATATAAGTATTATTAATAATAATGTATTTCATTTGTTTATAACCAGTTTCTGTTATCTTTTGCTGAAGTTAAGGGGTATATTTTTCCTGTCTTCAGAAAATCTCTCTCTCTCTCATTGGATGCTCAACAAAAGTATGCCTTAACATACCAGAACATGCTGTATTCTGGTCACAGTGGGCCAAACCTATTGTGCCTGCTTAGTCCTTACTCAAACAAAACTCCTCTTGATATCAACCTCCATTTGCCACTAGGGAATTGTTAATTCAGTAAGGATTAAATAGAGGCTTGAATCCATATGCTGAAGCTTACATTTATTTAAATTTAAAAAAAAATTGTGAAATTTGTCTATTGCTTTCACTTTCCATGGTAATTACAAACCTGGAATTGTCACAATCCTTTATTATATAATTGAGAATTTTTGCTTGTTTTTATTTAATGAATTAATTATAGCCTCTCAAGAAAGAGTTTTAACCACTGAATTCCAGTGTTTCTACTGTGGCCACTAAAAGAATGTGGGGAGCGTTTCTGGCCTAGCACAGCAGCCTGAGGGTTAAATGATTTGGAAATTCCTTGTTTTCAAAATAACAAAACTCAGCAGGATGCAAAATGCAGCCAAGTCTACCATGACACATTCAATAATAGTTTATGTTATAGTTTATGTCTGTAAACTACTTGCTTTAGTAAGTGTAAAATTAGCCATAGCAAGTAGCAAATTCTCTACAGCCAGAATTATTTAGCAAACTTTTGCCTACAGATTCTTACTCTCAGGAAAAAGTACAGCATGGGCTACAACTGAGTGTTAATTTCCTAAGGGAACCAATTACCTAAACAGATTAAAGCCTGAATGTGTGTATATATATAAATATAGCGTGATGGGTGGAAATTTATGTGTTTACAACTTTTTCCCAGAGAAAGATCAATCTTGCATCATAGAGGGACTTGAGATTGAAGTTTAGTGCACTTAGGAACCATCATTATCAAAAAATGTTTTTAAATGTTTTAAACTATTTGAATGTAAATCGGAATTTTATGATGCAGTATTAAAAGGTATTCATATTTTACAGCATGCCTAACACTAACATTTACATCCCAGTATGCCTTGCGCTTCCTGCCCACCCTTTTAAAAATGAAATTGTAAATCCTTAAATAGAATTAATAATTCAAATATTGAATTTCCCCACTCATTATCATCCATGTAATGGTGGTGCTTGTGTATCCTGAGATCACAACAATGTGAGGATAGCTTAGGAGGAATACATACTCAGTGTACTACACAACTCCCACTAGTACTAATTAGATCTGTGCACTTAGGACCTTCTCTTGTAAATGCTTTGATGGGTAAGCCTTACACTCACAAATAGCCTCATTAAATTCAAGAGACTATTTCCATGTGCATAAGGGTTCGTAAGATCGGTGCCATTCTTCACTGTTGAATAAGGCATCCTACTCTAATCACTGAGGTGCAGCAACATGTAGTAGGAAATCTTGCAGCAGTATGAAAATTAACAATTTGCATTTACTTCTTGCCACCTTTTTTAATTGTTACAAGCTAAGCTAACACTCCAGATTTACCATATAGTGGCATCTTTTCTAATCTGTCAGCTTTTTCCTATGGTAGATTTACTTTTTAGCACACCGTTGTTCAGAGTGTCTTTTTTCCAAATATCTTCTCATATAAATGAAACAATGTGATTAATCCACTCACTTATTTCAATTTGGCGATTCTACCAGTGTATGCTTTGAATGAATTCTTGACCAAACATAAAAAAACCTGTATGTGTGTGTGCGTGTATACACATTTCCATGCATGCACGCACGTACGCACACACATAGTTTTTTGTGTTTGGTCAAAAATTCATACAAAGGATACACTGCTGGAATCACCAAAGTGAAATCTTATGCATCTATATCTATCTATCTATCTATCTAGATCTTCATGGATACCAGCTGGCAAAGCTTCATAAGTATCAGTGGAAACTGATATAGCTTCATTGTTGTCAGTGGACCTATGTTAGTTTATACCAGCTGAAGACACTGGGTTATTAAATTGCATTTTTAAAGATTATAAGGAGAGTCAGCATAAAATAATAAACTTCCAGAAGGCCATCTTTTCAGGAAATGTAGCCATAATGGAGAACACAAAGATACATTAAAATGCGCTGCAAAATCTGAAATCTGAAATCATAAAAACAGCATTTAAAACACCACGTGAATAAAACCTGAAATCTGACTCAAATGCACAGAACAGAAGATGTTGCAATTTAAGGTTATCCCTTTGCTTTATTTTGATATATCTTGCTGGATTGAAGAATTCAATTTTACAGCACTATATTCTGGAGCCTTGATTAGTGGGAAATCACCTCAGACAAAATGTAACCTTTTAAGAAAAATATCCTGCTTCATGAATGTCTGAAAACAATTATGTGAGGAGCCAGCATATTTGTACTATTTTGTCAGACATGAATAATAAGGTCTCAAAGAATATTATCTACAGGTTGAACGTCGCTAGTCTGGTACCCTCAGGACCTGACTGGTGTGGAAAGAGAGAATTTGGTGGGCCATGGGAGGTGGATATTGCCTAGTAGCATTACCAACACCTCCACTACTTATTGGGCTCCTCATGGCAGCTAAATAACAGCACAGAACACTGAGAGCCAGGGCTGGTGGCTATAAACAAATTTTATGGGACCACAGGAAACTTGGCTACACCCATGGTAAGTAGTCATGTGGCTAACTAAACTCATACCATATTATGGGTGTTGCTGGATGAGAGAGTGCCAGACTAGAGAGGTTCAATCTGTATCAGAGCCCACATGCAAGCCTGTATTACTGACTGGCTCATCAGAAGTCAAATAGCTGTTATTGCTAGACCTGTAGCCTCATCGTCTGCTTATAGTGTGACTTTTAGTTAACAGAGATTATTCCAGATATTTTAATATAATTTCACAGGGCCCTGTTCTGCCTTGGTTCTGAAGCTCCACTCTGAATCGCTAGAATTTTGTATGTGTGGGCCTGAGACTGCATGTATTAATTACTGCCATGATTTAGTATTTCAGCAGGGGGTGTAAGCAAGTGCAAAACATTAAGTACAGGAAAGTTACTTTAAAGTTGTGCACATGTCTAAGTATCTTGCTGAGTTGGAACCTCCATAAATATTGAGAATGTTTTGTCATTTAAAGCATAATATTTTAGGGGGTGCGTAGGATAGATTTTTCCACTTAATAGCCATGTCTACACGTGCACGCTACTTCGAAGTAGCGGCACTAACTTCGAAATAGCGCCCGTCACGGCTACACGCGCCGGCGCTATTTCGAAGTTAACTTCGACGTTAGGCGGTGAGACGTCGAAGTCGCTAACCCCATGAGGGGATGGGAATAGCGCCCTGCTTCGACGTTCAACGTTGAAGTAGGGACCGTGTAGTCGTTGCGCGTCCTGCAACTTCGAAATAGCGGGGTCCGCCATGGCGGCCATCAGCTGAGGGGTTGAGAGACGCTCTCTCTCCAGCCCCTGCGGGGCTCTATGGTCACCGTGGGCAGCAGCCCGTAGCCCAGGGCTTCTGGCTGCTGCTGCGGCAGCTGGGGATCCATGCTGCAGGCACAGGGTCTGCAACCAGTTGTCAGCTCTGTGGATCTTGTGTTGTTTAGTGCAACTGTGTCTGGGAGGGGCCCTTTAAGGGAGCGGCTTGCTGTTGAGTCCACCCTGTGACCCTGTCTGCAGCTGTGCCTGGCACCTTTATTTTGATGTGTGCTACTTTGGCGTGTAGACATTCCCTCGCAGCGCCTATTTCGATGTGGTGCCGCGCAACGTCGAAGTTGAACATCGACGTTGCCAGCCCTGGAGGACGTGTAGACGTTACTCATCGAAATAGCCTATTTCGATGTTGCTACATCGAAATAAGCTATTTCGATGTTGGCTTCATGTGTAGACGTAGCCAATATCTGCTACCCAGCTAACCTCATCATCATTGTCCTTTATGCCTACTGGTGTGTAGGGCAGTAACGAAGGTCCTCCCAGTGTGATTTATGCTCTTCATTTCTACTGTAGCAGTCTGGTGCCATCTTGTCTTGAGTCATCCTCATTTCTGCTTCCCTTCTGGAGTCCAATGCACAGCAGTCTTTGTGATGGAGCTTCCATCTTTCCTGAGCACTTGCCCAATCCATCTCCGGCATCTTAGTGATGGTGGCCATGTCAACTTGCTTGCACCATGCAAGCAGGTCCTGATTTGAAATTATTCTTGGCCAAAAAATATGGAGGATCCTCTGAAGGCTTCTGGTGTGAAAGATCAACAATTTGCTGAAGTCATATTCTGTCATCCGCCAACATTCTGATCCATATGATAATGTTAAGACACAGCTCTGATAAAACTTCAGTTTGGTACTGTGACAACTTCTAGCTAATCTAGCCTTTTGAAAGACCATGCAATATGAGCCTGCATTGAACACACTTTTTTGGAAACAATCATAATCACCTTTGGGCAGTACTACTCAGCTAGCTCCCTGCCCCTGCCAATCCCGCAGCTGGGGCTGCTGCAATGCTGGTACTCAGTACTGTCAAGTGCCAGCACAGAAAAAGCACTGCATTTGAGACAGTTTTCCTGTGATAGAGTGTATGTTGCAAAGACACTGTGTGCTACTGGTGGATGGGCTCTAATTAATATGTAGAACTCATTTCTGAGCCACTCTCTCTCTGTTCCCTTGATTCCACCTTGCAGCACAGGACACTTTATGACAGCATTATCATAGGTGAGGCTGGTCACTCTGCGTCTTATGAAGGTTGCTCAACACATCCCATTTTAAGACCCTGTTTTCAGATTATTTAATGTTGCCAAATTGAACCAGTCAGGCAAATTTTTGCATACTGAGTGTGCACATTGGGCTGATTTATTTTATTGTTATTTCAGCCAGGAAAGGTCAGTCTTTATGGGGACACAGCCAAGGCAAAATACTGTTTGCCCCATTAAAAAGTTCTGGCAACCTTGTCTTTGAAGAGCCCTAGCTCCCCACCACCACCCCCATATTTTGGAATTGGGTCTTAAATTTGATGGAAGGTGACTTTGCATCAGGGATGTATCTTTGGTTGTCCTCATGATAATCTGCCACTCCGCAATTGCACATCCTTACTCAAGACTTAGATGTAGCACCTAAAAATCACTGAACATTCCATTCTCATTTGTCATATCTCTTCTGTGGAGCTGTACCAGTTTACATCATTTGTTAAGCTGCCCTGAAACTAAGAGCGGTATGACACAAAGGCAGTGTGTGATGACCATTCAGCTCTGATTAATTCAGCTGGTCACTAAATGTCCCCGTTGCTCCATGCAAATATACAGTAACTGTAAATGAAACAGAGTGGGAAAAAAGTGAAGTATGGTATCTCTAGATAGGTTGCTTTATTCTTACATGTCCTTCTCTGCAGGCTCAGCTAATGTATACACAACGCAGGTACCCATGCTTCTTGCTGTCTTGACGCAAAACTTCAGTGAGAGTTTTACCTAAGTAAGGAAGAACGATCAAGCCCTTTAATTGTTTACTTGGACTTTCCAACACAGTCCAAATGACTTTGATTTCCTTTTACCAGCCAGCTGGAATGACTTGGGATTTCCTCCACAGGTCACTTACCAAGCATGAAAAATATTTGTTTACTAATTCAGTAGTACTGCACATCTCTGCTCCTGTACCTGCCTTTGTCTGAGTATGAACCTCAGGCTGCTGGGTGGGCTTTCAGTGAATGGCAACAAAGGAGTTGGCCTTTCTAACAGGGCTTATTGCTCAAATGTATGATTAACTATGGTTAACTGTTGGGCGTATTTTGAAGGCCCCGGACTTATTACCTATATGGTCTACATACTAAGCAACAATGGTCTCCATTCTCACTGCAGGATACAAGCTCCTCTCATTGATGGCAATGGGAACGACTCAAAACCCTGAAGTGAGAGAATAAAGCCCAATATTAATTAATGTTCTTTCCAGATAGAGCAGTACCTTTGAGGCTGGAAGACAAGAATTAGCAAAGGTTTTGTTTTGTTTTACTTTTAATTGAAGAGACACGTCAGTTTTCACAAAGGAGAACAAATATGCCACTGAGCATTTGAAATGCCTCTTTCCAAGAGTTAGTTTTGATAAGAGCATTTTGGGTTTGTAATAAGAAGCAGTTTTGAGTCTCAGTATGTTCAGAAAGTTTAGGTCTCACACTCTTGTGTTACTTACAGATCAATAGAAAACCTGCCGAGAGTTTGAGTGGTATGATCTTGCTTGCAATACCTATTTGTCTTGCAGCGTAAATACACCCATTGGCTCTTGGCCTGAAAACTGCAGTTAATCTGTCAGAATCCTTTCAAAACTCTTCTCTTCAGAAGCTGTTAAAAATACTTGGTTTTGCCAAACTCACTAGCGACAGTCTGCATGCTTATATGCTTCCAAGAAACCAAATAAATTCTCATCCAGAGTGATCATAGCAGCTTTTCAGAATTATGCAGAATTCATATAAAATAAGTGGGTAGGGTGTGAGTTTTCTGATGGTGGATGCGTCTGCTTAAGTATTTGCACTGGATTATAATCAAGCTCTGAGTAAGGAGATTAAAACAGACAAGGGCAGTGAAACTTCAAAGGCTGACCGAACATGCTTTGTGAGTTTTTATTCTGCTGATCTGTAATGCCTGCTTTTCCCTTCCTCTCATTAGCACAGAAAAATAAGCCAGCACTGTATCCAGTGTTATTTGTTCATAGTGCATTTGAGGGATGAGTGTGCAAGTTTTTTCAGCACAGTGGCAGATGACAGAATTTATTAAAAATAACTATAATGCAATGAATGCACAGCTGGGAGTTCAGATAGACTGTGGTGCTCACTTTAAAAGCTTAACTGCAAAAAATTTCCTTCCAAATACAAGTGATGTACAAAGACCCTTAGACTGCAGGTTGTGGCTCTGAATGGTGTAGGCTAGAGCAACACATGTCACTGAATCATATGTAACACCAACAGACCTAGCTTGCCAGTACTGGGAAGTGAACCTGTGATCATAGGGGCTAAAGCCCTGTGCTCTACCACATGAGCTTAAAACCAGCTGGCTCTTATCTATGGCTGTAAAGCAGAGACTTCACTCACCCTAGTATGAGGTTTCAGTGCCTCTGGGTACTACACATGGAATCCCAGGGCTGGAAGAGACCTCAGCAGGTCATTGAGTCCAGCCCCCCTCCCCAAAGCAGGACCAACCCTAACTGTGCATGTGAAACAGGCTGCTAGAGACACAGGATTAATAGTCTCTTATGGGAGGATGGTTATGTGAATGTGCCTGGATTTACCTCACACAAAAAATACAAGTCCAGTTAAAAATGTGATTTTATGTGTAGCACAAAGTACAAGTACCCATACACCTAAACACTGGCAAAACATGCTACTGGACCAGAAAACTGCATGTGTTGGCTGTAATCACTAGGTCTCACAGCATTCCTGAGTCTTGCAAAACCTCTGCATCCATCACTCAGTCTGCAGAACTCACTTCTTGCCAAGGGTTGATTCAGAAATGTTGACCATTTAACTAATGAAGGAAGCAGCAGCATATTACAGTGATAGCTCAGAAAAGTAAAAGGGAAATGCAGCATGTAAGGACAGAGTAGTTTTGCGTCAGTTGAATCAAAATCACCAGTTGTAATGTGCTTTAAAATACTGGCTGCTGCTGAGAGCATCATGCTTTCAAAATTATTGCAAAGTTTAAAAAGGGAACATTGAATTGGATTGTGGATATTTGTGGAGAGAGAAGCTGAAGCCTGGAAAACACAAGGGTTGATTACTCAGCTGGGAACTGTCAGTAAGAATGTCCTTCAACCATCTTAATTTGGCATCTGTGCAATCATGCAGTTGCAAAAGTCACTGAACCTTACAGAAAATCTTAGGCCTTCCTTCATAGTACACATGGTTTCAAAGGTTACAGTGGCTGTGAATCAGCTCTCTGTTCTCAGCACTGTGTTATGCCATATCAGCCACATGGCTCAAGAAGTCAGAGAGTGAACTGATTTCAAAACTCAGGAGAAATGATTTCTCTGCAACTGAGCTTCATGAATATCCAATGTCTTTGATGCCACAAACCTTCCAGCATAGTTGAGCTATGCTTCTGTTGGTGCTCTCGCAAGAGGCTTGCTGTCCTGTACAGCTGCACCAGAGATATACAGTGTTTATTGAAAATTTTGCAAAACAAGTATCCGTTGCAAGTAGCATATTGCAAGTACATGTATGGTGCCAAACCAATGCCTGGAAAGGAATAAGTCTAGGCTATAGTGAAACACAGCATTGTATCTAATGCCTGAGGGCTGCAAGCAACACCAAGTTTCTAATGCTAAGAAATGCCTGAAAACCTATTCCATGTGGTTCATGAAGCTGCAGTGAATTCCATTAGAATGCTGTTTAATGCATCCTTGACTTTTGCAGTGTTTTAAGATTGCATGAGTTCCATTCACTCGTAAATCCTGTTGCAATGATGGGAGGCAACTCTTATTGGGTACGCTGGTAACCTGTGTAAAAAATAAGATTGGGAATACAGGCTTTCCTGAATGGCCAGCTATCTCTCCTTTCTGGTTATTTAAGTAACTATTCTTTGCCAGCATGTTTTTGCCTCTGTGGGCAGTTTAGTGAATTCATCTCTCCAAGGACAAAATGTGAACTTCATCCTGAAGGCAGCTTTATCCATATCCCTGAATTGTGACTGGTTTAACATTTTATGCCTCTTTAAAATCAAAACAAGGTTTTGCCTTCTCAGGATCAAGGTTACAGATTTTGAGAATGGGAATTACAAGCCCAGAATTTGGGATCCTCGGGCATGCAGCTCTAGTTGAGCTGTGTGCTGTTCATTGTTTTCTAATCTAATTGAACTGTGCTGCTGCAATGGAATTTCTAATTGCATTGCACAGAGCTGTGACATTGTTTTAGCTTGTTTTCCATCCCTGTTTGAAAAACACTGTGAGTTCTGGTTTGCATTTGCAGGGAAAATGGTCCACACAATTCCAATTTATCTTCAGGACTATGTGCCCTGCTCCCCTGCTCCCGTCCACCACTGTGCCTTGGTAGAGCAGTTCATGTTTTCTCTGAGGCTATGTCTCTGCTATCTCGGAAGATCAATGCCCTCAGGATCAATCTTCTGGGGGTCGATTTTATGCATATGGTAGGGACACACTAAATTGGCCTCTCAGGGGTTGCAGTTGACCCCTGTACTCCTCACAAGGGGCGAGGAGTAAAGGAGGTCGATGGGCAAAACTCTCTCCCATTGACCTTCTTCAATAGGGATGGACAAGTTAGCTGAGCATAGATACGTCGATTCTAGCTACACAGTTGCCATAGCTAGAATTGCTTATCTGCAGTTGATTTTCTTTGCCTAGTGTAGGCGTTGCCTTAGTAGATGGGCTTGCTCTGTTATAGAGGAGGGAGTCTAACCTCCTGAAAAGAATATTGTAAATATCTCATTTGACAATGAAAACTATATTTTAAGAAAGAAACTAAGAGGTAGACGTTCTGCTGTATCAGCCACCCTGCAAATATATCAATATCTTCTTTCTTATTTCAGGGTCAAAAGGCTTGGATTGAGAAAACCTTTTCAAAAAGAGAATGCAGCTACATAATTGCCAACAGTAAGGATGTTAACAGGTGATGATTTCTGAGCTTTTACATCAGTAGGTAGAACAGTAGTTGTCACTGAAATCGGTAGCGTTGTTCTGAATTTACTTGATAGAGCTGAGAGCTGATTTTTATTCATTGTCCTGGACTGAAAGAAAGCAAGAAAGCAAAACTGGAACAGAGTGCTTACATAGACAGAGCAGCAGTGTGTGCTGGGCTGGGGCAGGAGAAGGGATTTCTAAAACAAATTACAGGAATATTCTGCTCATTAATTAGTCCATGTAAAAAATTGGAGTACACTGAAGTACCATAGTGTGCTTTAATATACCATTTGAAGCCAGGAGACTCAACACAGTGCACTACATTAATGTGCTTTAGAAACCTCACACATCCTGAAGTTCTCTATTCCACCTGTAGACAAGCTCATACACTCACCAGCCCTGCCTGGGCGGTGCTTGCAGATGTAGGCAGCATGTGGAGGGCTCCCTGAAGGGGTACCCAGGCACAGAGAGCCTATGGTCCCCACAGTCAGCTGCTTTGAGCAGCATGAGGGGCCGCAGCAGGCAAAAAGCCTGCCTGAAGGACGCACAGGGCTCCTGGCCAGGAGCTGCCTAAGGTAAGTGCCTCTTGGCTAGAGCCTACACCTCACATTCCATCCCCCCCGCCTCCCACCCCACCTCGCAGACCCCTGTCCCAGGTCACAACCAAAACCGTCTTTACTCCGCTCCTGTACCCATATCCCCCACCAGACCCTACATCCCAATCCTGTGCCCCAGGTCACAGCCCCCTCCTTCACCCAAGCTTCCTCCCAGACTCCTCACCCCCTCCTGTACCCCAGTCCCCTATCTCAATCTCTCTTCTCAACCCCACTTCCATCCCAGAATGCAGTCCTTGACCAGCTACCAAAGCCTTGGAATGGGTCCCACCACAAGTTATTGCCCAGCTTTACCTAAAGCACTAAGCACCACCTCTGGAAAGTGGGTTTTGTTGTGTGACTAGGTATTGCTCAGAGGTGGTGTATCAGTGACGCCCTGAAATTTCTATTAGCCAGGTGCAAAATAGGTAGGTATCATTTGTGTCTGAAATCTATTTTTTGTTTTATTTTGTGGGGAATTTGGTTTCTCTTTTTAAGGGGGACACTGTCAGATATTGGAGACAATATCATTGATCCAAAATCTTATTTTGGTTTCAGGTGCTGCTGTGGCCAGCTTATTAGTCAACATATTCCTGTTCCTCCAAGTACAGCTGCTAACAAAGATGGAGAGGAAACAAAGCAATTGGAACCTCAGCCAGAAAAATGGTCTGTCAGTAAACACACCCAAACGTGTCCAACAGATGCCTATGGAAATCTTGAGTTCCAGGGAGGTGGACATTCAAATAAGGCCATGGTAAGGAAAGGAACAGATACTATGGAAACTTCTGTCATCTAGCCCCCAGCTAAGCCAAGTTTGACAGTGGCTAGAGTCCCGTGACTTTCAGAAGAGCAGGTATAATAGATGTAGCTGCAGTCCAAGCTTTTGCACTCAGGCGTTCCTCCGTGCCTGGTCTCCATTACAGAAGGAGCCACTGCTGCAAATAATCCCTGTGCACAGCAGGGCTGACAGCTGCCATGGGCCTGGGGCAAGGTGGGAGAGGGGCCAGGCTCCACACCCCAGAAGAGGTGGGGCCAAGGGCAGTCAGATCTCAGTGCCACTTGGATTTCAGTCAGAGCAGCTCTGCCAACGGCACTTCAAAGGGGCCTGCAGCAAAGGCTACTACCGCTGCCAAAGTAGAAGCATTGGTGGCTGGAGCTCCAGGCCCCTTTGAAACACCAGGCCTGGGGGCAAATCCTTCCCCTTCTCCCCAGCTCCCTGGTTAGCTGGCCTGCCTGTGCACATTTGTCCCATGGCCTCTCTCTTTAAGACTGCCAAATGAGATATATTGGGGCAGGAGTGCTGAAATAATTTGTACTCTGGGGAGGTGCTGAGAGCTATTGAACTAAACTGTAAACCCTCTATGTAATGGAAACCACTCAAGCCTGGATCTCCTGCAGCACCCCCAGCAATTGTGTACTGGGTACAAAGGAGAACAATGAAGAGCAAAACTAAAAAAAGTTGCAGAAAATAAACCAGTGTGACTCTCCCATCCCCATTTAATAGAATTTTAGAAGTTTAAAAAGAAATTACCGTAAGGTCATGACTTTAGAAGTAAATATAATATAAAAAGCTATGCTTAAATAGTAGAAAAACTAAACAAATAATGAAATAGGTTAAAATGTTGCACAAGCCAACTACTGGCTATGTGGATAAGGACTCTTGTTTGGTAATTAAAATAGACTTGGATGAACCAAAGAAAACATCCTGATCTGTTTAGCGAGGTAATTTCACCCTGTTCAAATTCCTAACGAGAGCTTAGTACTCCCCTTTTCCAAGTCAAGTTGGAGTTTTTAAAATGGTGACCTTGGTTCCAAGGCCAGAAGGGACCACTGCAACCAGCTAGTGTGACCTCTCATATAGTATGGGTCACACAACTCCACCCCTATCCAAATTCCTAGAGCAGATCCTTGAAGAGAAGTACCCACTCTTGATTTTAAAAGTTGCCAGTGATGAAGAAACCACCATAACCCCTCATAAATTGTTCCACTGGTTAATGACTTTCACTAATAAAAATAATAAATCGTCCTGTGAGATATGAGAGACTAACAAATGTATTAGATCATGAGGATGCCTTGTTATTTATGAGACTACCAACTAACATAGCTAACTCTCTCAGACTGTTAAAAATGTATACCTTATTTCTAGTGTGAATTTGTCTAACTTCACCTTCCAGCACTGGAGCATGCATTATATCTTTCTCTGCTAGACTGAGTATCAAATACTCGTTCCCCATGTAATGAATGGCTTGTTCTCAGCTCCTCAGAAGAGGAGCGATTCAACTCAGCAGTTACAAGCAATCTAGAACCCTTGTTCATGTTAGGCTTGGGGGTCCTCAATTCTCAGTTAATGGAGGGATTAATGGAGAAAAAGCACTGTAATATTAAGGCACTGTTACAAACTATTTTGCAGTATATCCGTGTGTCATATGACACCAAACCAGATTCTCTGCTTCATCTCATGGTGAAAGACTGGCAATTGGAACTTCCCAAGCTTTTAATCTCTGTCCATGGTGGCCTCCAGAATTTTGAATTGCAACCTAAATTGAAACAAGTGTTTGGAAAAGGCCTGATCAAGGCTGCCATGACAACAGGAGCCTGGATTTTCACTGGAGGAGTTAGTACTGGTAAGAAATTACCATCTGTTGAATTTTTCTTATTGAGTAAATATTTCTACATGTGGTCTTTCTCAGTGATAGAAGACATGAAAGTGCATAAGTGGTACACAAAGTCATAAAACCAGAAGGAACTGCTGCAACCATCTCATCTGACCTCTTGCAGAACACAAGCCACAGGACTTTCCTGAATTAATTCCTGTTTGAACTGGAGCATATCTTTTGAAAAATATCTTATCTTAAAATTTTCCATTGATGGCATATTCACAGTGTTTGGTAATTTTGTTCCAAATATTTATTGTACTACCTGTAAAAAAATGTGTTCCTTACTTCTAGTCTGAATTTATCTAATTTCAAGTCCTGGCCTTTGCTTATAGTTACATCTTTATCTGTTAGGTTGTAGAGTTATCAAATTTCTTTTCCTCATGTTGGGATCTATAGACTGTGATCAACCCACCCTTTATATTCCCTTGCAACAAATCTTCTGTCGACAGATCGCAGCCAGGCCATAGGATAGATCGAAAGACTGATCCACTCTGTCAACAGAGAGCATCTGGACTGCCCAGCCACTCTATCAGCAAAACAGCCAACCAGAAACACAACAAAAAGAGGTGCCCAGTGTCCTGGAAGCCCTTTCTGTTGACAGTAGGCCCCCCAGAATGTCCAGACCAGCTTTTTGTCTACAGCTCTCTCTCAACCGTCAACAAAAGTGTTGTGTTCTGTTGACTTATTGTTGACAGAACTCCTTTGGGAATCTGGGTGCTCCATGTGTCTACACCATCCCTGATAGACATCTATCTAATCTGTTCTTAAATATCTCCAGCGAGGGAGATTCCACAACCTCCCTTGGCAACTTATTCCAGTACTTGACCACCCTGACAGTTAGGAACTTTTTCCTAATGTCCAACCTAAACTTCCCTTGCTGCAGTTTAAGTCCATTGCCTCTTGTTCTCTCCTCAGAGGCCAAGAAGAACAAGTTTTCTCCCTCCTACTTATGACGCCCTTTAAGATATCTGAAAACCGCTATCATGTCCCCCCTCAATCTTCTTTTTTCCAAGCTAAACAAGCCTAATTCTTTCAGCCTTTCTTCATAAGTCATGTTCTCCAGACCTTTTATCATTCTAGTTGCTCTTCTCTGGACCTTCTCTAATTTCTCCACATCTTTCTTGAATTGGGGTGCCCAGAATTGGACACAATATTCCAGCTGAGATGGGGCCAAGGGCAGAAGGAGCAGGCTGTAAGGCATTCAGCCTCCACTAGGCCCCATATTGCTCCCTCATAGTTGGGTGCAGCAGCCCTACAACACCAATTCAAAGAGGCCCAGAGCTCCAGCCACCACTGTTGCCAAAGAACAGCAGTGGCAGCTGGAGCTTTGGCCACTTTGATATGCCAGGCCCCAGGGCAATTGCCTTGAGGACTTGGGCTGAAAAGACTTCAGTCGAGCTTCATGAGGATGCAGCCATGTCCAAGACGATATAATAGCAGTGCCTAAGAAAGCAACTCAAATAAGGATGGTTTCTCTCCGTGGGCTCTATTACTACAAAGTATAATCAAACTGAAGCTACGCCTCCAAGGCCATTACTGACTCAGCTTCAGTTTTGGCTGCTTCACTGCATTTCTAGTTTCCTGGGCTTCCACGCAATAGCTGAATTATTGAACTTTCTCAAGCTAAAGTACAGTTGACTGAGTTTTCTTAGTGTATCATATATCATAAATGTTAGAAGTGGTAAAGACCTATTTGCTTATTAGACTCATCTCGTTTTCAGTGCAGGATTTACTTTCCCTTTGCATATGACCCAGTGCTTTATCCAACTCATTTATAAATTATTCAGAGAATGATTCTTCCATGTGTATCCTTGCAAGGCTGTCCTATTGTAAGGGTGTCAGCAAAATGAAGAGACAATATAGAATGAGGAGCAGTGTTAAAGTAGTGGTTTTGTAATTATTTCTAACATTTTTAAATATTTAAGTGGACCCTATCAACTTGAAATTCCCATTTCTCTGTAATGTCAAAAATTCTGTCTCTTTGAGTTACAAGTAGCACCTAAGACTGCTGGAACTCAAAAAAGTTGGCAAATTTTTTTTGCTATTTTTGGGTTTTTTTGTGTGTGTATTTCATAGTGCTATTCCCACTTGATGTGAAAACCCTTGTAAACAGAGTGTAAGGTGACTGAGAACTGGTTTTATAAAAAGGATTTTTTAAAAAATTTAAAAGATTTATTGGTGCTTTGTCAGAAACTAGAGGTTTCTCAGAAGAGTTTCTTAAAATGCGGGTGTCTTTTAAATATAGTACAGTATAAAGTTTGAAAACAGTCACTAAGTACTTGTTAGCACTTCAGCATAAGCCTCTGAAGAGTCAAGAATGATTTTAAACAAATTGTACCCTAGGAGTAATTCGCCATGTGGGAGATGCCTTGAAAGATCATTCATCCAAGTCCAGAGGACGAATCTGTGCCATAGGAATTGCACCATGGGGCATTGTGGAAAATAAGGAGGATCTGATTGGGAAAGATGTAAGTCTCTTCTCTAAGAAAACTTTCATGCAGTGCGATAGCAATTATGTAACAAAATGCAAGTTTCGTATGTTCACAGTTCCTGTCTACTTGTGTTTTTCCCCTGTTTCCAGCTTATTTCTAGAGCTGAAATTAATGTACATTATTGTAACTAATTCTCGATGTGGTTCTGCTCAAAGTAGTAGGAAAGTAGGAAGAAAGTAATGGTCGCATGTGGCATCTGCTCCATGTACAACAAGGAAAGAAGGAGATGGGTGTATTTGTCATGAGTATCCTGAAGGTTAATAGATATTTGTTGATGTTAGTCTTTAATATCAGCATATTGCACATGGCACTGTAATTTCCAATAGCTAATGTTGATGACATAAGGGACAATTTGGGCAAGCTATGAAGCATGTTCAGTTTTAGGACAGCAACGTATACCAAAGATGTATCCTAGATAGACATTGCCTATGTCTTTCTAGGAATCTGATTCCTCTTAAGAAACCATTTTGCAATAAAGATACACCGATGATGTATACATTTCACGTGCTGCCATATCAATAGAAAACAAGTACAGTGTGTGCTGCTGAAGAGGTACTAATGTAGTGCACATGGCAAGGGCCTGTTTTTGTGTACTGGAAAGTGCCGAGTTCTAATCTCAGTGCTGTATGGTGGAAGTTATGTGGATGTCCCTGGTGCCCATACATGAGCCACACGTGGGGTTCGCTACAGGTTGACACTTGGCTGTTGAATATGAATTACTCGGGGCTCCAGGTGTTAAGAAGAAAAAATTTGTCAAATTGGGTGAGGGAACTGAACAATACCATGGTTATGGAGAAGGTGTTTAGCATTTGTAAAGGCATACGTGAGAGATCCTTTTAGTTACTGGCTGGAAAGCTAAAGACAGTCTCTTCTTTATTTCAGATTATAAAGGCCCCTCTTGCTAGATTCTCTTCTTGGTGCTACATGTCATTATGTTGAAAACTGTGGCTGTGGGTTTGTCAAATGTTTATATAGTAGCAAGTAAAGCTTATTTCCCCCATCTTTATGTATGTATCCTTTTGACAGGTATCAAGAGTTTATCAAACAATGTCAAATCCTCTAAGCAAGCTGTGTGTTCTCAACAGTTCTCATACACACTTTATTCTAGCGGACAACGGCACACTTGGTAAATATGGAGCTGAAGTTAAATTGCGACGTCAACTGGAAAAACACATCTCCCTTCAGAAAATTAACACACGTAAGTACAGTGGGAGACTTCAGACACACAGTGATCATAATATATTGAATGAAGTAGACTTTTTAAAAAATAATTTTGTTGGATTGAAATTTAGATTTTTGTGCTATTTGGTGACCGGAGACTGAAACTTGATCAGATCAGTGTAAGTGAAACAAAAACATGTAATGTCTGATTACTAACAAAGAAGATTTGAATCTAACAGGATGGGAAACATAGAGTAAGGATCAGAAGAAGGAGGAAGGGAAAGTGAGGATAAAAGAGAGAAGGAAATTCAGATATACAAGACTTTAATTGAAAGAGACTCCTGATGAAAAAGGAAAAGATAAAGAAAAAGGAAGATAAAGATATTTTGTCTACTTCTAGCCAGTGTCCAGAAGCTTCACCAAATACCCACCAAGGAATCAAATTAATCATATTCACGTTAAGCAGCATGCTGTGAATCTCTGTGGTCCATATTTCCAAGAGTGTGTACTATTTTTTATTCCTCTTCATTTAGCTTTGTATCTCTTGAGTTCAACTTTGAATTTCAAAGTCAAAATTCTGCAACTCTTACAATGAATGTAACCAAAGATTTGAATTTTTAATGAATTTCTAACCTAGCAAAGCTCACCTTCTTTAAGGGTTTCACATGGAAAGTTTCATTCAGATTTGCTGTTTGTTTGTTTTTTCCCCAGTATTCATTCCTAAATCATTTATCAGCTTCATTTTATGTTATTTTTCTCAGGACTTGATCAATGATTTCTTTCTCCATTGAACCTTTTGTAACTTCCAGATCTCAAATGAATGCATCGATCAATGAAAGAACTGACTGAGCTGGTTTTCCTGTGGTTACCCAGCTGTAATTATTTTTATTCTACATAAGGCAAAGTGATTGAATAATATGTCAAAACAGGAGGTTAAATAGGGAATCTGCAACTGCATTCATCGATATGTCAGCTTTAAATTTGATTTGCTGCCTCATTGACGCTTTAGTCTCTTGAGTATATTATCAGAGGAATGGGTATACGTTTAAAATAAAAATAGAAAATATTAACTGGGGCTCCTGAGTTTGAAAATGTGGCACTCACGAGGTGTGGATTCCTAATCTCTGGCAGGAATTACTCAATTTTGTCCAATAAATATTAATAGTCATTGATGTTTCTCCTCTCACCCAAAAATCAATGAGAGGAAAAACTCCATCATTAATGAACAGTGACAGAGAGACTGCTGTGTTAGTCTGTATTCTATCAAAATAAAAAAACAGTCTAGTAGCACTTTAAAGACTAACAAAAAAATTGTTAGGTGATGAGCTCTCGTGGGACAGACCCACTTTTTCAGGTTCTGGTACGGCTATGATCTGAAGAAGTGGGTCTGTCCCGTGAAAGCTCATCAACTAATACATTATTTTGTTGGTCTTTAAAGTGCTACTTGACTGGAGGTTTTTTTGTTTGTTTGTTTCCATCATTAATAATTAACTTTACTTTTTAAGTAGTCTGTCATCCTGTGTGATGTGTGGCGTGGCAATATGTAGAAAATAAGAGAGAGAAGTTAATGTGAAATATTATTTTCAGAGATCTACCGAGACACAAATATTGGTATCTGCATCTGATCCATGCATATAAAACAGATATCCAGAGATTGGCAGGGCTCCAAATGTTATCTCTTTCTGTTACCCCTAAATTCATGAAGGTCTTATAAAATATTTTAAACCTTTGTAAAACCAGAGTTTTGTTAAAAAAAAATGACTTTGGTTTTATGTAAATTTCAGAGAACATGGAGATTTGTATCAGACACTCTGGTTTTACATATATAACAAGATTTTTATTTTTGTACCTGTAAGGAATTGCACTTTCAGTCTGTGGGCCATTTTTTATTCTCAATGGCAACCAAATGCCCAGTGTCTTTTCCAAGCAGAAAAGAGAATTTGGCCCATTAGTTTTCAAATAAGTAATAATTAGTATAAGTAAGGGGCATGTTTAATTTCAGAATTGAAAAAAATAAGGTGACGATTTTAAACAATCATTTAAAAATAAAAGCCTTCCTATAGTTGTAAAAAATCTTAATATTTTGCACCTCAGGTAATGCTGATAGCCACTAAGACCTCCTTCGCATTGTCATTTCTTAAGTGACAGGAAATAAAAACAGTAGTGGATCTAGCTGCTAAAGTGGGCTTTTTAAGGGTCTTTGGAAAACAAAACAAAGGAGACTGTCAGGTAAAGACTAAAGCACTTGTGTTGTTCATTAGCTATCCAAACATCCTGGCTGTGCTTTTGTCTTCTTTGTCTTGTGCAGATGTGCTGGGAAATGTGCGTACTAGTAAAGGAAAGCCTCTGTGCGAGGGAGAAGGAAATTTAGGGCGAGAGAGACAAGGTGTGCTGTGTACATTATTTGTAGGCACTTGTGGAGTTTGGTTGACATCCTTTTTTTTTTTAATTGCTGGCTGATCATTTCACCATTTATCAAGTTAAAATCTGTGGAATGCCTCAGTCCTGTTACTAGCAGCCAAATAATTTAAAAAATAATCACCCCCAAGTGCCACTGTTTATCACCCTTGCTGCGAGCCTGAGCAGGGATGTGGAAAGATTTAACAGACCTAAAGGCTGAACCAATTGCTGAGGTCCTTTCAGATCAGAGAAAGGATGCATCCATAGCACAGTGCAGGGAGGCTTAAACTACTGCTGTCCATGCTGTATCTGTTCTGCAAAGAGAGGAATTGAATCTACTGTGCTGCTGTTGTGGTGCCTTTCACAGTCTGTCAGTTAACTATTACAAAAGCTGATCCATTTACAGAAATTAAGAATGCTCTTGTCCGTGAAATCAGTAAACTTGCACCTAATGCTTTTTTGCCTTGTATTTTCTTGATTGGTAAGAGCTCTAGTGACCAAGATTCCAGTGACCATGTGACCTATGGGCTTCCCTTTGTCATCCTATGCCTGGAGATCATAGTGAGGCAGGGACAGCAAAGGGATGCTCAGCTGTCGTCTCTTACATCGGCCAGCCATTTCTGCTTCATGATAAAAAGAGTACTTTGATGCATCTATTTTAAGAGAAAGCATACGTGGAGGTTGTGTTAAGGACGATATGGTGCTTAAGTACCAAATGAGTCCAAAATAGCCAGAAGACAAGAGACTGCAGCCGTTAGAACAGTAATTGAGGTAATAAGGTGTTAGAGTTACTATAGCAGTTCTAGTGCAGATGGATTCTAACAAGATTCCCATGCCATTGAGATTGCAAAACAGTTCACCTACCACATGCATAAATAGACAGTGAGTACCAGGATGGCAGCATGGCAGCTAGGAGCTGTTTTGCTTGCTTGGTTTTGGGACTGTGGCGAGACATAGGCAATATCTTTCAAGACATCACACAATCTTGCTCACCTTCCATTTCCTTTCCTGCAGCTTCCATGCTGCTCTGCTTTGCTGGGAAGCTCTCACACAGAATTTGGACACGTTCACAGCATTCCACCTCTTGAAAATGGACCCAGTGCTGCTACTTGGGGGTTAATGACACACATGTTTGTTTTCTAGGACTGGGACAAGGTGTGCCTGTGGTGGGGCTGATAGTGGAAGGAGGTCCCAATGTGATTTCTATCGTCCTGGAATGTCTGCGAGAAGAACCCCCGCTCCCAGTTGTGATCTGTGATGGCAGTGGACGGGCATCTGACATTCTGTCTTTTGCACACAAATATTCTGAGGAAGGGGGGTAAGGTTTTGGGGATCCTTACCATGGCTTTGGACTGTTCAGAGCATCGCTGGTGTGATGCTACCTAGGTTGCCTATGTGTTGCCAGAAGAGGTGGTTGGAAAATTTGATGTGCTGGTACAAGCTGTCATTCGAGTTACAAAATTGAATTTTAAAAACAAAAGGGATAAAATGTTCGTGAAAATATTGTCCTGTTTTCCAACCAGCTCCAGGAGCCACTTTGATCCCAACTCAGGTGGCAGTGACCAGGTCTGCTAAAAGGGGATTGAAGAGGGCAAATGCCCCATGGCCCATTGATTTAAAGGGCCCTGAGCTCTGGCAGCAGGAGCACCTGGAGCCCAGAGTCCTTAAATCACTCCTTGATGCAATGGTATTTCAGCAGTGCAGCTTTTAGGGCTGCCTGGGGAGGTTTGGATGCTGCACGGTGTGCTCCTGGCAGGGGTCGTGGTGAGTGCTACAGTTCAGAAGGTGTTGAGGACTGGCAGCCCTTGACCCTGCCCCTTCTGCCCTCAGCCTTGCCCCTTGCAAGAACGTGGAGCTGAGGCCCCCCACAAACATCTTGCCCAAGGGCCCGACATGGCTGTCGACTCCCCTAGCAGTGACAAAAAGTTGTTAACACCTAATGGCTATTTTGTGGCCTCTGAACTAAGTTTGGCTGTCCCACCATGATCATTGTAAGTGTCACTGCCACATAATCCATCTCCACAAAATACACTATAATTTAGAATTTATTGGGATGTGCTAGCAGTGAGACTACGAACTACATCCTCGTCTGTACTACAGAATTACTTCAATGAGAACAATCCACAGCTGGCCCTGTGACAGAGTCAGCCCAACCAAAGGGCCAGTGTAGACAGCTCTGTGTCAACAGGATAACTTCTCCTCTGGCATAGCTACTGCTTCTCACAGAAGTAGATTAATGAAGCTGACAGGAGAACCTCTCTCCTGTTGGCTTAGAGAACCTTTGTTATAGCACTACAGCTTTGCAATCGTCGATGCAGCATTTAAAGCGTAGACCTGCCATAAATGGGGCCAAAGAATGATCCTCCATATCAGGACTGAGGTAGGTTTGGCAGCAGGCATTTATGAGTAGCTTGTGCTATTGCAGCTTGCGTTGCACCTGTTTGTTGGACAAATAGAGAACTTCATTCTCCAAGGGTGTCAAATAACACAAATGCTTTATCTTCACAAAAAAAAAAATGCATCTGTCTGAAATAGCTTGTCTTATAATTAAATTCTGGTGGAGGCAAGTCACGGTTGTTTTTACCTCAATGCATAAAATCTGTGCACTCTGCTCAACAGGAGGTTGAGCATGATTTGTTAAACTATAGTCTCTTGTCTCCACTAGGATTTACATCAAGATAGCTATTTTAGTGTAAAAGATGCACTTTTTAAATTTTGCCGTGAAGACATAGTCTAAGGCCTGGGTTCAGCTATATACTTAGTACCTATACATGTGCCTAACCTTAAGTCCTGCTAAGTCCCTTAAAGTTAAGGATTTGCATAAATATCATGCTGAATTAGGGCTAAATTCACACACTAGTTTTTTACATGGTAAAAATCTTATTTTCTCACCTCGCTCCAGCTGTTAATAGTTGTAACTCACCAACACATTTCTCACAGTTTTCCCTCCTTTGCCATCTTTCCAGTCTCCTCTAGTGTATTTACATTTAAATGAAACAACTTATCAGAAATCTATATGTTTGATAGCTCTCTTCTGCCTGGCTGTCTCTTGCAGTATGCATGATTCGATATCCAGGTTTATGATCAAGTGATGATGGTGAGAGAACTGTGCTTGATGAGCTGCAAACTTTAAAGTCCCTGCTTTCAGATAAAAGAGAATAATTTTGTGATGAGCTCTGAATTTATCTATATTTTGTAGCTTCAGATACTTTGCTGCTCTGAATGCCTGATGGTATTTGCTGTTCTTGAAATGGATGTGTTTGACAAAGAAACTGTAGAAGCTGAGATCTTGTGTTACTCAGACAGACCAAATCATTTAAACATTGCTGAAACATTTTTAACTTGACCTTTTTAATAATTTGTTTTATATTTTTCTTTAGACTGCATAGTTTTAAATAGTAGGTATGAGCTTGCAGGCTTCCCTAGACAAGAACTCAGTTTGTCACCCAATTCCAAACAGCAGGAAATCACAATACACCCATTCCCTCTTCCCAAAATCCCATTCCTTCAGCATTCTAAAGTGAAATTAAGGGTCTTGTAAAACGAGTTCTGGAGATATCTCTGGCAACTGAACTCCTTGGTTGATCCTCAAGGTGAGGTACAGAATAGGTGGCAGCAGTGGCCACTATCCATGAATGAAAAGATTTTTTCAGTTTCTTGCCATTCAGTTTTTGGCTCCTGTGTTAAGATTTTCAGACATCCACACATAAATCAGTTTTGGAGTTGATCTCATGAGAGTACTGTTAAGTCTTCTTTCATTAGTCCCATAATACTATGTCCTACACTACGAATAGCTGCATAAATGATATATTCTAAAACAAAACAGCAAAAATGGACTGATGCAAAAAGTTTTGGTTTTTTGTTTTAATGATGGAGTGTTATTTATATTATTTTTAATATTTTCTCTTTTTGTTCTCATTAGGATAATAAGTGAATCCCTAAGGGACCAGCTTCTAGTTACCATTCAAAAAACCTTCAACTACAGCCGGACCCAAGCACATCAGCTGTTTGTCATTCTCATGGAGTGTATGAAAAAGAAGGAACTTGTAAGTGCCATAACATTCATTCCCACAAAGGGGGCTCATGGTAGCACTTGGGAGGTGCACTGTCCCCATATGCCCGTGTCAAAATTTTAATCCTAAATGGGGTGAAAGGCCTTGAGCCAGAGCCTGGAGAGGAACAAGTATTCCAGGAGAGAAACCTAGGGCCAGTGCTCCAGCCTAGTGCTGAGAAAGAGCTTCTCAAAGGCAACCCAGAATAGGCAGCAAGGCTCAGAGAACGGTTTGAAGAGAAGTCCTAAAGGACAGAAGATCCATTCCGTAGCTTGTGCTTCTTAGCTCTCAAACCCTAGTGTGCTAAATAAACACCAAATCCTGTGGTTCTTATGATGTTTGTACTCACGCCTTACTCTGAACATTGCACAAAAACTGAAGTAAGGTGCTTCTAAATATTCAGCCCTAAGCAAATGCTACTCAGTGTAGTCAGTCTTCACTGGAGAGGAAGGTTGCTGTAGCAATCAAGGCACTATATTGGACTCAGAAAATCTAGGTGGAGTTTCCAGTTTTACTATATTATTTTATTTGTGCTAGGATAACATTTAGGAGCCTTAGTTGTGGACCAGGCTTTTCCTGTGCTTCATACATTGTGCATACACATAACAAGAAAGATGTTTCCTGCCCCAGAGAACTCACAATCTAGTAGATGCCCTGTTGGACTGGATGAATTGCATACTTCCTCTGTACTTCAATCCCCATCTGCAAAATGGGAACAGTAGTAACTCCTTTTTTCCCCACTCATTTGTTTTCCTTATCTGTTTAGATTGCATTCTCCTGAGGACAGGGATTGTTTCTTGAGATGTATGTAGAGCACCTAGAACACTGAGACTTTGATCTTATGTGAGTTCTCTAGGTGTTGCTATTCCAATACTAATTCTAATAATGGTTAAAATATTCTAATAATACATACTGATCAGTAATGCAGTTATTTAACAGATTATTCTTCTAATTTGTTTATTTTTATTGGGCATTCATTTAGAAACCATAAATCATCACATTCCTCTTACAGCATATAGAAGTACTTTTCAGCCAGCCGATGTGAGTGTATTAAATCTCACTCAGGACCTAAAAGGAAAACATCTTTAGATATTTTGGGATGACATAGAAGTGGTGCAGAGCAAAGAACATTTACAGATGTAAGGTGCTCTAGTCTAAGAATCAGTGGCATACTCTAGAATACTTTCATTGAAATCCAGATATTTATGTCCATTTTACTCTCCAGTTTAATTCCTCAGAAGCAGTATTTTCTAACTGAGCAGGATACTTTAAAGTACTTCAAGCACTGACTACAAGGAACTCAGTATACCTATATTCCTTCATCAAACTTCTTTTTCCAAATGTTTGCACAGTGTGTGTGTTCTTATCTTTTTCCTGTAAATGGGTTTAATAAAATGCAATGTAAAGTCCATTGTTCTTGCTGGGTTCAGCACTGCAAGATGCTGTGCACTCTGGCCCTGATCCAGCAAAGCACTCAAACACATGCATACACGTCTCATTGACTTCACTGGACTACGCTTGGACTTAAGTGGTTGGCTGGATCAAGGCCAAACTGCTCAGCATCCAGCAGGTTTGAGCCCTCTGTTTCCAATGAGGTATCTAATGAGACTCAGCTGATGGAGTCAGAAGAAATCTTGCCTTTCTTACAGTGCTTTGGCACTAGTGTTTCTAATGCCAACCCAGAAGGGCAGAGTCACAAATATGAAAAACTAAAGGGACAAAACATTAAATATGCTTTTCCCAAAACATTTTTCTTGTTTGGGGAGGAACTGATTACGGGTCAGATTGGTTCTCGTTTTAGCCACCTATCCCTTTGCAAAAGGGCTGCGAGCGATCGCCTTGGTAGTGTTTGTGGCTGGGGACACAGGGCGTGTTCTTTTTGTGAGCCTGCAAAGGCACAGTGTACCTCAGAGGAGGGGAGGGGGGCCAGAGAGGAGAGTGTGCTTGGTTTGAAGTGGGGTAATGAGCAGTACCAGCCAAAGCGTATATTCTCTACTCGTATATTTAGCCAGGAATTATGCCAACAGCAGCACATTCCTCCTGGAGCTCTCCACTGCCCCCAGTATAGGTCACTGACTGCATGTGCCAGCCACATCCATACCTACCTGCTTGGTGAAAGAGAGGGGTATTTTGAGAGGTGAAGCACAGGAAAGCAAGTTTGCAAAAGACTGTCCCAAAAAACATGCTTTGGGTATGTGTACGCTATGCGGAAGATCAACCTGGTCAGGGCTGGACTTCTGGGTTTTGATTTTGTGTGCTTGGGGGGATGCACAAAATCAAACTATCCAGCCTTTGACTCCCGTACTCCTCAATATCATGAGGAGTAAGGGAGATTGACAGGAGAAGTTCTCCTGTTGACCTGTCTCGTCAAGGATGGCCAGGTAAGTTGATTGCAGATAAAGTCACTTCTAGCTACGCAATTGTCTAGTGTAGACTTGGCCTTAGTTAGGACACTATTTTGCACTTTTAACTCAGTTGTAGATTTCACTGAGTAGAGAGAGTTGACTGGGGTCTTGCCTTCATCTGCTGATTTGGAATTTAAAAAATGCCAAATCACAGGGTGCTTCGTGCACAGAGTGCAAATTCAGACAATAAGCTCATTAGTCAGACAGTGGCTCTAGGGTTCAGCTAAGATGGTTTGCCCTCAGCAGAGCACTTACGTTGCTTGACAGGGCAAGTATTTTGCCCTGAATGATTCTTTGCTCATTTTGCTTCCTTTCCTGTAATGGACGTAACTTTTCCTACGCCTCTCCCCTCTGTTAAATCAGTGTCATTGTACCAAATACATTTTTTTTCTTTTCAAATGTACAAAACTGATACCAGTTTTACTGAAGGTTGAAAAAAATCACCATGCGTGAAGGCTGATTTTTTTTATACTGCAAAAAAAATGCTTCTGGAGGGAGAGGTCTGGCAACACTTTGTCTGCTATATGTGGAATTTAAACATTGTGACTATGTCTACGCTAGCACCCCCTTTCGAAAGGGGGATGCTAATGAGACACTTTGGGATATGCTGATGAGGCGCTGCAATGAATATGCAGTGCCTCATTAGCATAATGGCAGCCGCAGCACTTCAAAAGTGCCGCTTTTGATCACGCACAGCTCGTCCACATGGGGTCCTGTTCGAAACGATCCCACAGACTTCAAAATCACCTTATTCCTATTTGGTTATAGGAATAAGGGGATTTCAACGTCTGCAGGGTCCTTTCGAAAAGGACCCTGTGTAGACGAGCCATGTGCAATTGAAAGAGGCACTTTCGAAGTGCCGTGGCCACCCTTATGCTAATGAGGTGCTACATAGTCATTGCAGTGCCTCATTAGCATATCCTGAAGTGTCTCATTAGCATCCCCCTTTTGAAAGAGGGGTGCTAGTGTAGACATGGTCTGTGTGAAATACCATTCAATTATCAGATTATCTGTGTTTGAATCCTACATGACATTACTTTTCTACCTTTTCTTTCTTAAATGCAGAGCTTCACCCCGTTATTGTTTCTTAAAGGCAGAATTTGTTTTTGTAGTTTTGTAGCTATTAATGAGCAACTGAACCAAACATCAATACTCCTATCCAGTCTCCTATTACAGGAGATTGTCCCCAAGGTTCATCGACTATTGTACTTTTCCCCAATGTATTAATTCACATCGGCCGTGTCTACACGAGCCCCAAACTTCGAAATGGCCACGCAAATGACCATTTCAAAGTTTACTAATGAAGCGCTGAAATGCATATTCAGCGCTTCATTAGCATGCGGGCAGCCGCGGCACTTTGAAATTGACACGCCTCGCCGCCGCGCAGCTCTTCCCAACAGGGCTCCTTTTCGAAAGGACCCCGCCTACTTCAAAGTCCCCTTATTCCTATGAGCAGATGGGAATAAGGGGACTTCAAAGTAGGTGGGGTCCTTTCGAAAAGGAGCCCCCTCGGGATGAGCCGCGCGGCGGCAAGGCGCATCAATTTCGAAGTGCCACAGCCACCTGCATGCTAATGAGGTGCTGAATATGCATTTCAGCGCTTCATTAGTAAACTTCGAAATGGTCATTTGCGTGGCCATTTCGAAGTTTGGGGCTAGTGTAGACATGGCCATCTTAAACTTGTGTGAATGCTAACTTCAGTCAGAGAAATTTCATAATGGTTATTTCAGGTAGTAGTGGGAAATTTATAATGTAGTAAAATATTATAGATGGTTGTAAAACCATATGAAATTGGCACGATATTGACATGGGTTTTTGTCAAAATCTGAGGTGTCAGTGAAAAAAATTCACCAACATTTTAGAAAAGGACAAAGATATGAAATGTTCACTCTTTTTTATTTATCAAAATTAGAAATGCCTATGAAAAATTGAAGTTGCGAATTTTAAAAATTTTCAAACAGTATAGGTTGTGTCTAGACTAGCCCCGAACTTCAAAGGGAGCATGGTAATTAGGGTGTCAGGAGATTACTAAGGAAGTGCTGTGGTGCATGTACAGCACTTCCTTAGTCAAAATCTCTCCTGCAGCAATTTTGAAGTGTGAAACTTTGAAATGCCGGCTTGCGTGTAACCGCGGGTCAGCCGTGGGTACTTCAAAGTGCCCACGCTACTACGAAGTCTCTTTACTCCTCAAAATTTTGAGGAGTAAAGGGACTTAGGTGTAGTGCAGGTACTTCGAAGTACCCGCAGCTAAGCGCAAGCCGGCACTTTGAAGGTGCCACGGGGGAGATGCTGCATATGCACCCCAGCACTTCATTAGTAATCTCCTGACACCCTAATTACCATGCTCCTTTCGAAGTTCAGGGATAATCTAGACACAGCCATAGACAATTTGCGATTTGTCTGCTTTTTCCCTCTTCTCTCACAATATTTTATTCTCTCTGTTTCACTTCTTCATTCTTTCATTTCTTCCAAGTTATGTTCCCAAGTGCATTTGATCTTACTCTCTCCTTTAGATAACTGTGTTCCGTATGGGCTCTGAGGGACAACAGGACATTGAAATGTCTATTTTAACCGCTCTACTTAAAGGTGAGCTCTTATGCTAAAATGAAATAAGGATGAACAAACTAACTAGAAAAAATATATGCAATATAAACACTTTCTCTTTGTGGGTCACTCTAAGTGCCAAAGCTTTTGACTGTTCTGTTCTTATCAGTTCAGATTAGTAACCTCAAAGCATTTGGTGTTTTGGGTTCAGGACTGAAAAGAGAAGAGCCCAAAATGTGAGGTCTAGATCCAAACTTTTCTGTAGCTTTACCTCCAAGTTTCCACAGCTCTCTTCCTCCTCTTTGACTGGAAACACCAGAACAACCTTTCTCATGTTTGTGTGCCATGTTGTGACCGTGTTCGTCCCACATTAAAGGGACAAGTTTGATGAGATGCCTTTCAGAGGACTGACTTTTGCTGGTGAAAAGGACAAGCTTCTGAGCTGCACAGTGCTCGTCTTCAGGTTGGGAAATGTATGGAGTGTGCCACAGCTAAACACAAGGTGGAACAGGTTGTTTAGCATAAGTCATTCACATGCATTCTAAGGGATCATTCAAGGTGAAGTGGCCCATTAATACTACTGCAGTCAGAAGACAAAATGGTGTGAGGAGGGGAGGGGTTTAGTGGCTTCCCAAGTGTTATCTTTATTAAGGCCATGATTTTTAATATCTAACAAAATAATGAACTTAGGTACCAAGGCTCATCTTTTGAGTTTGGTGTGCAAGTTTCCTTTGAGGATGAGGATCGAGAGGTCAGATGTGGAGTGGCTGCTCAGTGGCAAAGGTTCACAAACCCTCGCAATAGAGGGTTTTCTTTTTTATCATTTTTCTGTGTGAGTTCATTCAAGATCATAATGATTGTCTGGTTTCGCCCACACAGTTGTTAATGGTCCAGTTAGTGAGCTGGGTGACATACATGACCTGTTGTGACCACCATGTGTAGGACCTAGGGACCTTGAAAGGGTTGTTGTGGAAGGTGCTGATCATTTCTAAGGCTGTGATTCTGTCAAGTCATGGACTCTCCATGACCACCATGATTTTTATAGCTGCAGTGGATGATGTGGCTGACTCAAGGACATCCAGGTAGATAGCTCTTGGCCAGCTGCTCAAGCACCCTATGGCCAGCCACACCAGCTCTGGGACCAGTCACAGGTGAGGTTCCTGGGGGCTGCTGCATGATCCTCTGCTTGGGTGGCCCCAGGCAGCTGGATGGCTGATTCTGGTGAGCACCTCAGCAGCAGTACTAGAATGGTCCCAGAGTGGCTGGCCCCAGGATAGATATATCTGGGGGCCAAGCAATAGGGCAGCCACTAGGAGTTTGGACCCCAATGTCAGCCACCCTGGGACTGCTGCTGGGGCACTCCCCAAACCCAGCTATCCTGGGATTGCTGATGGGGAGGCCCCTGAGCAGCTGTCCCCAGGGCCACCTGGGCAGCAGCTGGTGCCAGTAGCCTCAGGGGCCCCGGAGAAGCAGCAGTTGCAGCTGCTACCCCAGAGGCCTTCAGAGCAGTGATTCCTGGGGCCTTGGAACAGCAGGTGGCTGGTGGCAGCCAGCAGCCCATAGGATCCCCCAAACAGCAGCACCCTGCTCCCCCACTCCTCCAAGCTGCAGTGCCCCACAAGCTGCCAGGTTTTAGACAGAAGTATTCATATTGTAAAAATAATGAACAGTCACAGGCCGTAATACTTTGTTTATTGCCTGTGACCCATCCGTGACTTGTAGTAAAAATACCCATGATTAAATCTTGGCCTTAATCACTGTAGCTGTGGAGCAATGGCCGTAGATTTTGCATCTGTTGTTATGGCGAGGCCTGGTGGGTCTTGATCTGTGTGCAGCTTGCATCTGATGATGAATTTGGCAAGACTGAAGGCTAGAAGAGGTGGTTGAAGAGATTCTCCATTACGCATGGATCTTCAAAGGGAGAGAGCTTTATGGACTTTATTCAGAACTTTATTGACACTGATTTTTAGTGTCTTAACAAAGATACTGGATTTCTCTTTTATTACAACAATTTGTAATGCAACAAGACTGTAGTGTGTACACTGACATAATTAGGTTGATGTGAGCTGCCTTATGTCAGCCTTACTCTGTAGTATAGACCAAGACTGGGGCCTCACCAGTACCAGTCATACACCCAGGATTGCAGACAGAAATTCAGGGGCCCTGGAAATAGTGTGGGGAGAGGCAGCTCTGGGCCCTTCTAGAAGGGGCGTGGCCTCAGGCAGAAGGGATGGGCTGGAGGCTAGCTTCCCCAGCCCTTCTGCACTGCCTGAACTATGTGGCCAGGGGTTCCAGCAGCAATTTAAAAAGGCCCAGAGCTCTGGTTGCTGCTGCAGCTGCCTCCTTGCCCTCTGTCCCCCATTAGCCCTGTGACACCCATAGAGAGCTGCATGTTCTAGTAATACCTATGTCAATCTTAGGCTGCAAGCAGATGAGCTTGTCCTGTGACTGTAGAGGTGTAAATGGGTCACTTTACCCTGAGTGGTCTCTGACAGTGTTTATGAACTAAATGCTAAACAATCTGTTCTACTTTGTATTTAGCTGTGACACTCTATTTCCCAGAACTAAGGAAGAGTTCCAAATATCCCAATAGCTTGTCTTTTTCACCACCAGATTTTGGTCCAAAAGATATCTATCTGGTCTCCTGGGCCGTTTCTACACATGGCTAATAAATGGCCCAAAAATGCTAATGAGGCATGGATGTATATCTCCAGCACCTCATTAGCATAGGGTCACATGATTTGGAGTCCGGGAGAAGCTCTTCCGGACCCCAAAACAGCATGTAGAGGCGCTGCCCCTGGGGCATAAGAGGCTGCCAGCAAAGTGGGGGTATCACCAGCAGAATCACATTTACATGGCTTTTTTTGTGCCAGCAGCAGCATCTGCCGGTGAACAAATATGCAAACGAGCTGCCACTTGTATTTTTGAGACCGCCTACTTGCATACTGCTGCCAGTGGTTTGGGTCAGTGTAACCACAGCCAATGTGTTTTATCGACAGAAACTGTTGACAATGAAGGAGTGTAGACACTCCGGGGGCCATTTTGTCAACAGAGCCAATCAACAGATTGATCTGCTTTTATGTGTAGACAGGATCTGTTGACAGAAGTTTTGTTGGAACATCTCTTCCAACGGTAATTTTGTAGACCGAGGCTTCTAGTGTAGATGTAGCCTTAGTAAGGAGTGGGCATTTGTTAGGAAATGGCAGTAGCCCCTGAGACCACACTTAGCTTTTAGCTCCACAAAACTTGCAAAAATATATCCCAAATGCCACATAGCAAATGAATGAAATTTCATTTCCTGCTCAAGCAATCCCTTTTCCACGTCTCCTAATACATTCTTTTGGCCTTTACAAATGTCCCAACAAAAGTATGGTTTAAAAATTAAGTTTGGGTGTGGGGTATAAATTAGATGGGTAATGTGGCAATGGGGAATGATCTGGTTTAAGGGGTACAGCCAGTTCCCCTCTGTTCTGTCATTTCCAGGCATTCTAATGCCCGAGTCTTGTTTTTGCTGTTGGTTTTGAAGTGCATTGTTGTAAAGAAAGTAATGTGGGTTTGGACTGTTAGCTGGATTCCAGAGTACATTCTCAGCCTAAATGCTTTTACCACAAAGATTTCTGATTGCAAGATAATCCGAACTTTCTGAGATTGTTTGTTTGATGGCTTCTGACCATTTTTCTTTAACATTCAAACCATGTAAGGATGTACTTGATAGTGTATCACTAATGTTGATGAATAAGACAATATGAAAACCCTGGCTAAACTACGTAAGAGTCTAAGGTCCATTTCTGCGAGGAGCAGGGAACAAGAGAGGATTTTACTATTTCCAATTTTGGAAGCATTATTGGGCCAAATCCTCAGCTGGTGTAAAACATCAACATCCCCACTTGTCTTTAGACCAGCTGAAGCTTCGACCTAACCCCTCGGAGAATTAAATGACAATGATGTCCACACACTCATTCTATACATGAAGGGGAAATGGCAGATACTTTTGTTTGCTTAGGTACCAACGCATCTGCACCAGATCAGCTGAGCTTGGCATTGGCCTGGAACCGTGTGGACATTGCACGCAGCCAAATCTTTGTCTTTGGGCATCACTGGCCGGTAAGGCTGCTTTTCCTGGACAGATTGTTTTGCAATAATTTTCAATTAAGTGGTAAATATCCCTTCATTTGGTTTGCTTGGCAATAACAGTAGAGTTGAATTCTTTTGGTATGCATGAGGGTCTGATCTGGGTTACTCCATATGGACAGTTCGTTATAAAACATCACTAGTGTGCTGTTTGCAAAAAGTTAAGAAAAGCAAAACCTGTATGTTTTGGAAATGAAAATTAGCATAGCATTAGCAAATGAGTTTATTTGAGATGTTTCTTGAGACAAGGAGTTAAAATAGTGAAAATTAGATGGGGCCTGATTCATGCTGATGACATGTCCACACTAGAAACTTCAGTCAGCCTATGGTTGGACAACTTACATCCTCAGCACTAATCATGTCCTTCTGTTGGTGGTGTGCGTTCACATCAGGAGCACTTCCACGGACTTAAAAGGGGCAACGTGGGGTGC
The DNA here is from genome assembly GCF_033958435.1 of Carettochelys insculpta. Taxonomy (NCBI): domain Eukaryota; kingdom Metazoa; phylum Chordata; order Testudines; family Carettochelyidae; genus Carettochelys; species Carettochelys insculpta. The sequence goes on from NC_134148.1 coordinate 14,207,723, forward strand.
TGAGACCCTGGGCTCTCCACTCCACAGTACAACTCCCCAGAGGGAGCCAGGCCGTCTACCCCCACTTCCAGCACTCACGTCCCCCTTCCCCACTGCTGGTGCTAGACTTCTCTTCTTCCCCACCCACTCCCCAGGCTCCCAGGTGGCTCCTGGGTTCCCAGTGTGGAGCTGCGAGCCTTGGTGCAGCCAGACTCCCAGCCAAGAGTCTCTGGGTTCCGTACAGGGTGGCACTTGAATTCCCTGCTGGGACTCAGAAGCCTCTGAGCAGCAATTGGGCTCCAAGTAGGGCAGGCACAGCCCAGTTCGGAGCAGGGAGCTAGGGTGGGAGGGAGCCAGGCTCCAGCTGAAGTTCCCCACATGGCCTTCAGTGACAGCCTGGCTTGCCACACAGAGCCATGGTGAAACTGACAAGAATGACAGCCAGCAGCCAATGTGAGGCACACGGTATCTACTGGACAGTGCACCATCCCAACTCCTCTGACATGAGCCCTACGTCTGTTGTGGTGGTGGAGTTGTTATGTTGGTGTCATAGGGCACATACATTGGTGGGAGCAAGACAGTAGAGTGTACACAAATGCAATTAGGTTCATGTGCTCTGCCCTACATCAGCCTAAGTCTATAGTTCAGGTATTATACTCAGCAATGCCACTCACCTCACCCATAGTGAGCTAAGTATTCAAGAAAGACTTGCTGAGATCCCAGGCTGCAAGCTGGTGGTTAGATATTTGGCACTAACACACTACACAGTAAGGCTGGAAATTACTTAGGAGACTCCTTTGAAAAACCCAGTTTGAATTAATAGAACAAAATCATGACCACAAAGAGACCAGTCCTAAATATCAGGTCCTTTGCATGTGGAATCATGCAAAATGAGCTTAGGGGTTAGATTTTCAGAAGTGCCTAAGGCATGGGAATGGGTCTTGTGTCCCTGAAATCATATAAAGTGTGATACTGTGTCCATTGCAGTTAATGGCAAAGCTACTATTTACCTCAATGCAAGAAGATTGGATACGTCAGTGCTTTTGAATTTTGTACCCCAAAAGTAATTTGTGTAACTAAAAGCACCTTGTTTTAAGACTGTCTGGTGACTCAGCATGCTGATGCAGTTTGCTTAACTACCTGAGCCATCGGGAGTTAAATTGTTACAGTGCTCTGAGGAACCCAAGATTAAATAGGTCATAAGAGGTAAGTAAAGGTTTTTATAATGAGTTGTCTTTCTTAAGTTACGTACAATAATGGGGCCACTAAAATTCCACATCTATACTTTGTACTTCACTGAGGTTTGTTTCATTTAGAAACCTCAGTCGTTAAAAATCTAACAAATCTTCCTCTACACACTGTTTTGTTCGTTTCCTGAGAGCAGTGTGAGGTTTTCAATATTTGCAGTCCCTTAGAAGCAGTTTTATAAAGAGGATTTAGGGATCCTAAGTAATATATTATCACAAATCCATTTATTCAGAGGATATGTTCCAATTTCCACATTATTGTGTTTAGCTTCAAAAATACCAACTGGCAAACAAAACCTATTGCTACTTCGGCCTGTTTAATCTTTGTACTCTCCAACTGTTTGTGGAAATTCCAAGTCAATTGCAATTCGTTGTCATCTTAAATTCATTAACAAAACAAAAAGCAGTCAAGTAGCACTTTAAAGACTAGCAAAATAGTTTATTAGGTGAGCTTCCTCTCTGTTACTATTTAAATTCATTGAGATTGCCTTTGATGTAGAATAGTAGCAGAGAGGAAGCCGTGCTAGTCTATACACTATCAAAACAAAATTCGTGGGACAGACCCACTTCTTCAGACCATAGAACAGTCTGTTCTGGTCTGGCTACGGTCTGAAGAAGTGGGTCTGTCTCACGAAAGCTCACCTAATAAACTATTTTGCTAGTCTTTAAAGTGCTACTTGACTGCTTTTTGCCTTTGATGTAGTGTTTGCTGTCAATTTGCAGAGCCATTTGTGTCCTGGCTTGTGAATGTTAAGCAAAAGTTTGTGGCCTTGATCCCACAGTTCTTTGCACAATGAACTAAGTGGTTGCTGTCTAGCCTAAATATTTATGTAAATTATGTCTGAGGACAAGGGTGCAGACTTCCAAACTGGCAGGAAGTAGTCTCAAAAAATTTCAGCTAAAACTTTTAAAAATGAAAAATGCACATTGGGTGACATTGAAACATTTTGTGAATTCAAGTTGGTTTTACCAAATTGTTGGTGTAAGAAAAAAAATTGAAAAAAATGGATTTTTCCAAATTGAAATTATTTTTCTTTCAATTTTTTCTTTAATATTTAAGAAATATTAAGAAGTTAAATGGTCAATTTCTAAACATATTGTGTTCCATCTGGAATGAATTTTTTCAGCTTTTTGAAATTGCTGATTAACTGAAAATTTAGTTATTTGTGCGTGTAATAGGAAGAAGCCCTTGTATCAGAGATCTGACATGAGGCAGGATCTGCTTATAGAATTTGGTTAGAAAAGGGCTGAGATTGTAGAACTAAACATTCATAAGCCGTGCTAGTCACAAAGTTGTTACACATCCTAATGTCAAGTGGTACCAGCACATCCTGTTGTTAAGGAAGGTACAAAAAGATTCTACAGAGATGACAGTAACACACTGATCTCTCCTAAAAGATACGGTCAGAATGATGCTACATAATAGAAGGCAGCAGAAATGTAGCACTGCCAAATTTGTCCACATATTTACTCTGGGGATACCATCACTGGAGCTAACCATGTTAGTTACAAGATCAAAGGCACATTCTCATGCACTTCCAGCAATGTTATATATGCTATTATGTGCCAACAATGCCCTGACACTATGTACTGTCATACCCCAAGATACACCCATTCGGGTTATGAGAATTCAGGTTTACAAGGAGTTTGATTTAAAACCCCTACCTCATCTTACGAGGCATTTCCTCGAATTTACAAGGACCAATTTCAATTTTGTGCACCTCAGCGGGACGCGGACGCCCTACAGCAGGAGAAAGGCTGCGGCTCCAGGCAACGGCTGCCCACAGCTGCATCCCACCCGATGCGTCTCTCCGCAGCACCTGGCAGCGGTTTCCTGGAGCCCCAGCCCAGCCTTTACCTGTGGCTGGTCTGGGCTCCGCCTTGACTCTGCAGCGGTGGCGTGCCCCAGCCCAGCCGGAGACCGCGAGCTCCCAGGTGCTCCCACGAGATGTGGCTGCTGGGTGCACAGCCCATCCCGGCCCTGCCCCTGCCGCTAGCTTCCCGGGCGGCTAGGGGGCCACCACTGCCCACCCTGTGCAGCTGTGTCTCAGGCACCGCTTGCTGCCTGTGGCGTTGCTTTGCATTAAGTGCCTCGGCCGCTGCTAGCGGGGCCTCTCCGCCGCGCAGCCGTGCACAAGCCCCTTGCCAACTGGGAGACTCCTGTGCCTGCCTAGCTCCCCATGCAGCCAGCCCCTGGCACTGCCCTCTCCCTACTTACCCTAAGCTGCACTGAGGCCGGGCTACCTCCCCATGCCCTGCTCTGCCCTGCTTGCCCCCTTGCACCGGCCCCGCTTCTGCAGCCGCGGGCAGCTACACAGCTTTGCACCCCCCTCCCAGGCGCTCTTCGATTTCTGTTCCCCTGTCGCTGCAGGTAAACAGACATTGTAGAGTAATTAATGAAGGGAAAATGCCTTGTTAGGCTGTGTTATGATAACTAATCTTAACTATTGTGTTCATTTTAATGGGATTTGGTGTTGTTTTAGTGTAAATAGGTGTAAATTTTGGGGCTCAGGAACACACAAAATTTTTTCCCATTGAAATTAATGGTAATTACAGTTTTGACTTACAAGAATTCACCCTAAGAGGAGTTTTTCAGGAATGAATTACCCTCATAAGGCGGGAGAAGACTGTACACTGGACAGACTGGGCAAAACCTTCTCCAAAGAATGAATGGACATACAGCAGACATCAAGAAACTCAATACACATAAGCCTGTCAGTGAACACTTCAATGGAGTGGGCCATTCTGTTAAAGACCTGAGAATTTGTGTCGTGCAATATAGAGAATTTAACAACAGATTAGAGAGTGAGATTTCTGAGTTACAGTACATATTCAAATTCAACACGTGGTATGAACAAAGACATCAACTACCTCACGCATTACAAAGACTGCTTCCCTTCCTATGATACTTGTAATTATCTCAGACTGAACAATTAACATCCCCCCGCCTCTCACCCCACTCCTTCTATCCTATTTGATTTGTCAGTTTTTATTGCAATTTTTTTCTTTTTGGTCCTCTGTACTTATAAACGTCTGTCTGTATGGGAAATGAGATCAGTCTGATGAAGTGGGTTGGTCTCATCATAAATCACTTTGTTAGTCTTCAAAGTGCTACATTTCTGCTGCTTTGTTTCACTGGAGTACAGACTAACATGGCTACCTCTCTGTTACCGTGCTACATAATAGAGATGTTTTGATTGAACCAACATGTACAAGGTGCTGGCAATGTCACGGGGTAGTAATTAAAGTAATGATGTCAGCGGCATAGACAACTAGTGTGGAGATAGCAGGCGGTGGGAGGCCACTGGCCACATGCCCCACCCCTCCTCTCCTGTCCCTGTTCTGCCAATGCCTCAGGGAATGAATCCCTGTATGAATTTGTTGTGTGGTGCTCCTCCTTCCATACCCAGAAGCAGCATGGTGCTGACAGTGCTGGGGCCGGGGGGAGCGATGCTGGTGGGTGGGTGTGGCCCCCTGTGTACTCCCCACATGTTGCCAATGATCAGAGGGGCAGTACTAACTTTTTGGATCAGGCTGTAAAAATGTATCACAAAGGAAGCGTCTTTGTCTGGCCTAGGGAAGAAGGGATAATCTCACTGTTCACTGAGCTGGTCTCAGTATTAGTGGTCCTGTACATTCTGCAGAATACTAATATTAGTACCATGCTTCATCAGCAATAAACCTGGCTGAGTGCCTTTGTCCCTAATTGGGTGTTAATGGTTGTTAGGTGAGTTGTTCAGGGTCTGCCATGAGAGCTCTCTGCACAGGGCTGGGGCCAGCACGCAGAGAATACACCCACACACAGCCAGAAATCTATCCGTGTCTAAGCACAGTCCAGTTTTAGCCTCAAGCATGTCTGTCTTCATACTCCCAAGAGCTCAGGTTAAAATGGAGAAGGGTGGTGTGGAGAATAGGTGCGTTTGGAGGGACATGAACATAACCATAGTCGTAGCATGTAAGTGTGCCGCTTATGTTCAAACATCTGTCCTAGGCCTTTGTCTGTAGAACTACGTATGGGTCAGTTGATGGCCATACGGAATTTTTATTAAGCTGGTCCCTTCTGTTCTTTGTCTGCTTGTTGCGTTTACTTTGCCGTTCCACTGGTCCCCACATATGTTTAAAAAGTGACAAGAAGGTAAAGCGTCAGGCACATATTCAACACCTAGTCGTACTTAGCCATTGTACCTTATCTCAAGACATTCACTGGAGTTCAAGATTTACCTACCTATTGCAAAAGCTGGTGGGGTCCCACTGTTCAATGTTATTGTGCACCTCCGAAATAAAGAATCATGCAAATGGTTATGGAGGGAGTTATTTGCGTGCAGGGAATGAAGCCCTGAATGAATTTGTTGTGTGGTGCTCCTCATTTTGGATCTTTCTCTCACGTTAGGTCTCAGTTTGGGCCTTGGTGTTTTTGAAAAGTTTGCCACTACAGATAAGGATGGTTGAAAAGGCAATGCCTAGTATACAGTGATTTCTCTGCCTATTCCTTATGTCTGTGTCTACACTTACCAAAAACTTTGAAATGGCCATGCTAATGGGCAGATTGAAGAATACTAATGAGGTGCTGAAATGCATATTCAGCACCTCATTAGCATGCCACCAGCCAAGGCACTTCAAAATAGCCGCATTTCACTCCTCCTCCACTGGGAGGTCCTTTTCGAAAGGACCTCACCAACATCAAAATCCCCTTATTCCTCTGAGCTCATATTCCTATGAGCAATTTTGAAGTTCTGTGGCCGGCAGCATGCATATTCAGCACCTCATTACTATTCTTTGCTCTGGCCATTCGCATGGCCTTTTTGAAGTTTTTGGTAAGTGCAGACACAGCCTATATGTTACTCTGTATTTCTGAGCACAGCTGGTATCAAACCTAGGATGTCTAGACCTTAAAGCATAATCTTCTATACTGCTTAAGCTGAAAGCCTCAGCTCTGTTAGCTAAGTCTGTATGGGACTCATCACTCTGTAAAAAAGCACCATGAAGTCCTGTGGCACCTTACAGACTAACAGATATTTTGGAACATAAGCTTTCATGGGCAAAGACCTGCTTCATCAGATGCATGTGGCCCAACCACCGCTAGAGGGAGACAGCATTCCAGCCCAAGTGCAGGTAGGTGACACACAGCACCATTGTAAAAGAGAGATTAGATTCAATAGAACATTCCACTGATGTGCAATCCTCCGATTGCCTTAACAATTGACTCTATTATCTTAATATTTGTGCATTATTAATTGTAGCCCTTAGGAAGCCTTACAGCAACTGATGGCACAGCACCTGAGAAAGAAAAGAAATCCCCGTCAGCCCAAACTAAAGCAGCCAGAGGGAAAGGAAAAGGGAAAAAAAAGGGAGGAAAAGTGAAAGAAGAGCCGGAAGAAGAAACAGATCCACGGAAACTTGAACTACTAAACTGGGTAAGATGAAAGTTTCATCTTTCTTCCAGTTGCTGTTCTGTACCTTGTTTAACCCCCCCTCTGCCCCCTATATTTTCGTCTCAGTTTATGTGTGCACACACCCAGCCTGCCCCCCAAAATAAAATATAATTACCAAGGCAGAACTAATTCTTAAATCTTCTAGGGCTTTGTCAAAATGATGCAAAGAGACATAAAAAGAAAGTAAGTTCTGGTGAGGGGTATACTGATGACATGAATATTTTGAGCTGTTGGGGACCTTTTATCTAATACATATTTTAGAAAGTTTGATCAAGAACTCCTCTTATATCAAATTCAGAATACAGCTTCCTCTTATCATACCTTAGAGCAACCTAAGGATTTGGCTGTGCCAGGAAAACAGGATGTGCTTGGAATGAGATTCTCTCTCATAAAACCAAACTGACAAGAGACAATCATCAAATCAAGTACCGTCCTCAAAATTGATAAGTGAGCAAATGTTTCAAGAGCCTGAATCAAGCCATGAAACTAGGATGAACCTGGACTAGGAATGCTTCTCAATAAACCTTACAGAAAAGAGATAAAAGAGGAATTTGAAGTAGTGCTCTGTTCTGGCACAGCTAAATCAAAGCTTAAGGTAGGAAAAAAGAAGGAAATGTTATTGGGAACCACATTAACTGTAGCCTCCTTTTGTTAAAACATATCAAATAGTAAAAGTTTATAAAGATGAAAAGAAAAATATACTTGATGGAATTCCCATTTAAAATAATACACTAAAAATATGAGACATTAAAAATTAACAATCCTTTTTTTAAGAAATACAAAACAAAAATTAACTCCATAAAAATAACACTGGTTTGTTTGAAAAACAATCAAAGAACATCAGGTAAATCTTCTAGTGTGTTTTATAAGTGCCTTCTTAATAATTATAGGTAAATTGCATAGAAATACATATAGCTAAGGTCACACAAGCTGGTGATTTTCAGTTGCTATTAATATTTCTGCTTTTTCCAATCTCTTTTCTTCTGGACTGAAATTTTCCAAGATTGTTTTCAGTTCAGGAGCAACTTGTTTTAGAAAGTTAGAACCAAACTGATTAAACCATATTTGGGAACAGAGTAGCCGTGTCTACACGTGCACGCTACTTCGAAGTAGCGGCACTAACTTCGAAATAGCGCCCGTCACGGCTACACGTGTTGGGCGCTATTTTGATGTTAACATCAACGTTAGGCGGCGAGACGTCGAAGCCGCTAACCCCATGAGGGGATGGGAATAGCGCCCTACTTCGACATTCAACGTCGAAGTAGGGCACATGTAGACGATCCGCGTCCCGCAACATCGAAATAGCGGGGTCCGCCATGGTGGCCATCAGCTGAGGGGTTGAGAGACGCTCTCTCTCCAGCCCCTGCGGGGCTCTATGGTCACCGTGTGCAGCAGCGCTGGGGATCCATGCTGCATGCACAGGGTCTGCAACCAGTTGTCGGCTCTGTGGATCTTGTGTTGTTTAGTGCAACTGTGTCTGGGAGGGGCCCTTTAAGGGAGCGGCTTGCTGTTGAGTCCGCTCTGTGACCCTGTCTGCAGCTGTGCCTGGCACCCTTATTTCGATGTGTGCTACTTTGGCGTGTAGACGTTCCCTCGCAGCGCCTATTTCGATGTGGTGCTGCGCAACGTCGATGTTGAACGTCGATGTTGCCAGCCCTGGAGGACGTGTAGACGTTATTCATCGAAATAGCCTATTTCGATGTTGCTACATCGAAATAAGCTACTTCGATGTAGGCTTCACGTGTAGATGTAGCTAAAGAGTGGGAAAAGATATCCTTTTCCATTATGAAAAAATGGTCCTTTGAATGTGTTTTTAGCTCATCAGTGTCTGGTGGCAGGGAGGGACGGAGAGACTTAATATTTAATGTTTTGAATTTCCTGTGAGTTTATTTTAATTTTTTTTTGAAAGTGGAATATTCTGTTGGGTTGTTCACATGTTTGGCCATATTAAGCGAGATCTTGTATGTTTTCTGACATGTGTTCCTTGTAAGCTGAGCACTTGAGTGGCTACCCAGGAGAGATGCAGGTGCCACCCAGCTGATGAGAAGAGTGCCCATAGGTACCCACTGTAGGCACCACGTGTTTCTATTTGTGGTGCACATCTGCACATGTCTTGGTGCATATAACAAAATTTATTCTGCCCTGGATGGAAAATGTTAGAGTTTAGTAATTGCTGGTAGTGTATCTCAGACTTACTTGCCCAGGGTCTGCACTATGTTCTCTGTGCTCAACTTTCAGGTGAATTCCCTGGAGCAGGCAATGCTGGACGCCCTGGTACTGGATCGAGTTGACTTTGTGAAACTCCTGATTGAAAATGGAGTGAACATGCAACACTTCCTCACTATTCCTCGACTAGAAGAGCTTTATAATACTGTGAGTGAGCAGTGATTCTGCTATAGACTGCAGCATCTCCCACTCTGGGGTTCAAGGTTATGTCCTTTTTCACTTCCTTTCCATCCCGCCCCCGCTGTCCCAATAATTGGCACAGAAATATTCCAAGTGGTATTTTCACTTTATACTTCTGCAGTTAAAGGGGAAAAAAACTGGGAGCAATGAGGGGCCGGGAGAGGTGCACATCACTAGAAGGAGTTCCTGTAATTCTTGATATACCCAGAGTATTTTAAATGACTACACCTAGAGCAGCTTTTAAATGTTCCTATGGTTTATCATATAAATATAGAATCATAGAACTGGAAGGAACTTCAAGAGGTCATCAAGTCCAGTCCCCTGCATTCATGGTAGGACCAAGCACCATCTAGACCATCCCTGACAAGTTTAACCTGTTCTTAAAAATCTCCAGTGATGAAGATTACAAAACCTCCTTAGGCAATTTATTCCAGTGTTTAACCACCCTGACATTGAGGAAGTTTCTCCTAATGTTCAGCCTAAGCTACTTGTGTTTCAGCTTAAGCCGCTTATTTCTTTTCCTACCCTCAGAGGTTATTGAGAACAATTTTTCTCCCTCCTCCTTGTAACAACCTTTTAGTTACTTGAGAGCTGTTACCATGTCCTCTTTCAGTATTCTCTTTTCCAGAGTAAACAAACCAGTTCTTTTAATCTTCTCTCACAGGACACATTTTCTAGACATTTAATCATTTTTATTGCTCTTCTTGGGACCCACTCCAATTTGCTCACCTCTTTCCTGAAATGTCGCACTCAGAACTGGATACAGTACTCCAGTTGATGCCATAGTGGCTGTTGGATATTTTGAAACAAATTACTAAATAATTGAAAGTAGCATGATTATTTTGTGGTATTTTGACCAATTATGTATGCAGAATTTTAAAATACTGGGCACAGAATTTTTAATTTTTGCCATAGAATTCCCTTGGGAGTAGATCCTGTAGAGGTGCAGAGCCGACATAACCTACTTCCACATCCCCTCTCTCTGCTTCTAATGTGGAAGGTGTGGCCAAAAGTAAAAGGCCACTGCCAAGGCATCCCTGTACCTTGAGATTTCCAGGTGGGAATTACAGCCACTTATAGCTGTTGGCAGCCTGTACAAGTTATGGTAACGATGGCTCCTGTTAACTTGTATCTCAAGTACCAAAGGCTAGCCGTGTTAGTCTGTATCTGCAAAAACAATGAGAAGTCCTGTGGCACCTTAGAGACTAACGGATTGTTTTTGGAGCTTAAGCTTTCATGGGTAAAGACCCGCTTCTTCAGACTACATGCGCCATGACTACATGGATCTGGCGAAGTGGGTCTTTGCCCACAAAAGTGTATGCTCCAAGAAAATATGTTAGTCTATAAGGTGCCACAGGACTTCTCATTTTTGTCTCTGAAGATTGAACCATCCCTAGCATGATAGCAGCACAAAGCATGGATTCTATTAGGCTATGTCTACACTAGCACCTGCCTTTCGAAAGGGAGATGCTAATGAGACACTTCGGCAGATGCTAATGAGGCGCTGACATGAGTATGCCACACTTCATTAGCATAATGCTGGCTGCGGTGATTCAAAAGTGCCGCTTTCGAATTGCATGCAGCACATGTTGACGGGGGCCTTTTGAAAGGAACCCCCTGTCTTTGAAAGCCCCTCATTCCTAAAACCAAATCGCCGTGGCTGGCGTTTTGCTGGTCCCATTAGCATTAGCATCTGCCAAAGTGTCTCATTAGCATCCCCCTTTCAAAAGGCAGGGGGCTAGTGTAGACATAGCCTTAGTGACTTGTTCCTTTTGGCCAGTTATGCCTTCCATATTTTTTAGCTATGAAGAAAACAGTAATAATAATCAAGTGCCGCTCTGCTAATGAACAAAAATGAGGGTTCTGGGACTTCATATCCAGCTCTCTAATGTGTTGCAGAAATGGCACTTCTTTAATCAAAGGGGGAAATTAAACACCTCTCAAAATGTGTATCTCTTTCAGAGACTGGGTCCGCCAAATACACTACATTTGCTAGTCAGGGATGTGAAAAAGGTAAGTTTTTATACTATTTCCAGATATTGGGATTTTTTTTCATGATTGTTTTTAATTATTCTAATCAATGGGGAGATCTGACATAATGAAAATGGAAAATAACGTTTTTAAGGAGAGGGAAGTTAAACCATTAGTAGTGTAAGATACTCCGAGCAGCTTTAAATGTACTTAATTTCTTTTCATATCAAAAGAAGCTTAACAACATTACATTGGGAAAATATTTCCATGCAAAATTACAGAATCAGAGATGTTAGAGAGAAAAAAATTACTTACTCCGTTATCCAGTCCATCCACATGCCAGTGCAGGACTGTTGCTTGTTGTGTGTTTACTAATGTGTTTTTCAGACTCTCAAGCAATGTTATGTCCACTGCTTCCCTCAGGAGAACGCCACTTCTACTCTTCAGAGTTTGAAATCATAAATGTGTTTATTCATTACCATCCACTGCATGTAAATTTATTGTAAGACTTCATGTTAGATTCACTGTATTTGACAGATTTTGCATACGCCATTTTGCTATGCTGCATTCCTATTGCAAGGAACACTCCATCTGATTTAGTGAGAGTTCCTTGTGAAAATATTTGTAGGACTGGGTTCATGTATAATTCATAATGATCCATCTCAGAGTTTAATTCTTACCCTATTTTTCTTTTTTTTCACATTTTCCAATGATACTAACTCTCTCCTGTGTATTTTTCCTCTTTGTCCGTCCATCTTTCTCCTCCTGGTCATCGCATTGCCATGGCTCACACTCATTCAGCGCCAAGCTCGGGGATTTGGTTGGGTTAACATGGAGGTGATTTATTTCCTTAGAATGTAACTCTTTCATCATTGTTTACTGCTAAGTGCTGTTCTAGATTAAACCTAGGTGTTGTGTGCAAAATTATACATTTAGAACAGAGAAACATAGAATTTGGTCAAAGACCTGGGGCTTTTACTGTAACTGTCCAATCTCTAAGAATATGACAATATAGGTTACACAACCCTCTTATTTGCCACGTATGGACTGCAGATTAACCCAAAACTCTATGTAGGTGATAGGTTGGGAATTGTAGATAATTATGAAAAGGGGAAAAATATTATCCCTACAGTAAAAGCTCCAGTATATACTGACACCTTTCACAAGAAGGAAACGTGTGTATCAGCACACAACAGGTAATTGCTAGCTTTTTAAAAACCCAGGACCATAAAAAAAATCTGACTTTTCCTGATATCAACAGAATAATCAAAACAAATCCTAACGTATTTGTTTGATTTCCTATCCTACGCTTGATCCACAGTCTACTGAATCAGTGACAAGTCTTATCAGTGATTTTATTTGGGGACATATTTAAAGTCTGTTGAACTATTACATTTATCTTCAGAACACATTATACTGTCTAATACAGATAATTTTCTCTTTGATTTCCCTGAGGAATCCCACAATTTTTAATACTTTTTAAATTTGTAACTGTCACTTTTTATTTTAAAACACAGAGACTTACATTAGGAGAATGAGTAAATTAAATATAGGAGTTCTCTGGTTTTAATTCAGGTTCTTATGCTTATGCTCATCACCATCACATCTGAGCACCTATTATACTATACAGTTTGCAAGCACTATTATGTCCTTCGTAATTCAATATGCTTAGTATATTTATAATTTATCAAATGTATTAAATTTGCTTATTATCCTTGACTGCATAAAATTATTGGTGATAATATTTATACATGTGGAATATAAGCAGAATGATGATATCTCACTAAATCACTGCACAGAACATAAGTATTCAAGCAGAATATTAGTGGAAATGTAATGGCAATAAAATGCTGATTTGGATTTTATTGAAGTGTACAGGAAAAAAACCCATCCACTCTGTTATACAAACGGCCAGACTTAACCCATCTCAAAGGCAAAATTAATTCTTGCATGAATAAAACCTTAAAATAGACAAAGCTGTTCAGATTAGTTTGCAGATCAAAACCCCATTCAAACATACAGGCACAAATGCTTATACAAATATAATGTTATTAATTCAGTTCAAAGAACTTAAAGCCACTGGGGGCCATCCTGCAAGCCCTGTCTCCCACGAGAAGTCCCATTGATTTCAGAGGAACTGCTCATGCATGTGAAGAGTACTTTCATCTGTAAGATTCTGTGGAACCCAGCCTCAGAGCTTTTTTTTAAACACTTCACTTTTATTTTTGAATTAAAATGATTTCAGATTAATTTCTCAGCACCATATACCTCATGTAAGATTGGTCATAGCTTTAATCTTCCAGTCGTGAGACATGCACACTAAAATTAAGCAAGTTATCTGTAAAATGAAAACCTATCGAATGTCCATGGAGCATGTAACCAACAGAATGGGTCTAAATCTTCAGCAGTGTTCCCTGTAGGTTGTGCACTTGTGCAGCCAGTCAGGAAAGATTCAAATGCTGCCCAGCTAATTAACAGAGCACCCATAGCTAGTTTTTTGTTTCTCCTGGTGGTACACATTTGTGCATGCACATATAAAATTATTCTGCACATGGCTGGTAAAAATCTGCAAATGGGTGGAAAAGATTAGAGGGAACATTGATTTTCAGCTGCATTTATTTATGAAAAATATTGTGATTATATCTATTTTTATCAGAAATATGTTTATATATAAAGCTCTTGTCATCTTCCCTTGCCTGATACAGTTACTCTTCCATTACACATTATTGAACTACTGCAAATAACTCTTCAGTTACAAACAGTGTGTTTTTTGTGACAGTACTTGCCAGTACTGAGTACCAGCACCTTAGCAGCCCCAGCTATGGGATCGGCTTGGGGCAGGGGGCAAAAAGCCAGCTATGTAGTAGCACCTCTTTTTTTTTTTAAACAAAAAAAAACACTGGTTATAGCCAAGTTACCAACAACCACTGCTGAAATTCTACTCTGAGATACACAGACAGTGGTCATGAGAGAATCTGGCCCCAAGTAAAAAATTTTCTTGACTGGATTTATTAATAATAAAATACTAATGTCTACCACATGAGTATAAATGTGGATTCTTGCCTATAGCCAGGGCAACTCTTATTCTATATACTTAATTTTTGCTTTATGTGCTAAAAGTACATTTTGTATTTTGTAGGGAAATCTTCCACCGGATTATCATATCAGTCTGATAGATATTGGTCTTGTACTTGAATACCTCATGGGTGGAGCTTATCGCTGCAACTATACTCGTAAAAGTTTTCGGACCCTTTACAATAATTTATTTGGACCAAAGAGGGTAAGAATGAACTAATGTTGTATAACCCATAGTGCTGATAATACAAATAGCTAATTCTTCACTTCTTCAGTCTCGTGAACCACTGTGTGTCCATTTGATCTTCATTTAACAGCCTGTCACGTTAACATGAGGGTAATGCAAAATATCTGAGCTGAAAAACGAAGTCCCAGTATATGCTTATTATGTTGTGGAACTATGTGCTTTCCATGCTTCTTGATAATTAACAATCCAAGTATTTCTAACTATGATGTTATGTGTGTGTTTAGCCATTCCTAGTTTTAATTGGTGAGCATGACCTTCCAAAGTTTTGTAACTGCATAAAATAAGTATATCGAATAAACACAGGGATAAACTACAAACTAGTGAGTATGTAATTGTAGCAATCCATGGATCCAATCCTGATAAACCAAAGAGCCATGTCAAAAGAGGAACAGCTTTAGAAATATTTACTACCAATCCTATAAAAGATTGCGTCCAAGAGTAAGGGCTTATCTCCCAAAATAGTCCCTTGACAGAATATATTATTGATCATGAAGCTAATGGAATATAAAGAAGAGTCGTTTTAAGAAAATACAATAGAACAAACATTTTCATTTGTAAGCAGGGGAAAAAGATAAGAAACTAGGTTTCACTCATGGCTTGTTTCTCATAGATGCCTCTGATTAAATGGGCCGCCTTGTATTTAAATCAAGGGATGACTTCCTTTGGGTTTTTTCTTCCAAAATGTAGTTGCAGGTAAAGTTTCAGTCAGGTAATGTTGCTATCTGTGCAAATGAAACACCTGCTTTCTCTGACATGCCTCCCTCTTCACATTTTCCCTTCGGCCTAATTAACTTTTTTTTTCTTTTCTCTTTTAAATATGCAGCCAAAAGCGCTTAAACTTTTAGGAATGGAGGTAAGTTGTATTATTTTTCTTATAACTAGGAAAAAACACCTTTCCACATCATTCTGAGTGTTTCCTGTTTTATATTGCTTTGCTATCAGTTCATATCTGGCTGGGATCTTCTCTTTTACAGACTTCTAATGAAACACCAGCACCCTGCTTTATATTTCATGTCGTGAATTCTTCACACATCTTTGCTCACATAGTCCTCAAGCAGATTTTTGGCAGTATTATGTAACTATACACTCCCATGTCGTAAAATATTTCATATAAAATCCTTTTAGATAGGAACACAAAGAACATAGTGACAAAAGATAACACTGAAGCTGAGTAATTAATAGTCAGTTCCTCTTTACCTGTAAAATGCAGTTTACTCATGGAAGATTGAGTAATGTCTACCTCAAGCATTACCTATATAGCTATGCTGCACGCCGAAGTGTAAAGGAGGCTGCATCCACCCTTGTCACTGTGGTCTACAGCTACGCGCTACAGCAAAAGGCTCCAGCAGTGTGAAGGGAAGGTTCTTGTGGAGGGGAGGCAGTGAGAAACTATGGTGCTAAAGGCAGCAGCACAGATGTGGGAGGCATGATTTGGGCATGTAGAGAGCCGTGTAGGGTTAACCCTTGGGTTAAGGTGTGTAACCCTGCTCTTCTCATGCAGACCTGCACACGTGACATAGACAGACCCTTACATAGGGCAGACTGAGAAATGGCTCTCTCAGACAAGTTAATGGTTGCCACTGCCCTCTGTTCCAGGTAATCCTTCCCACCGCAGGCCAAGCTTGCCAGGGAGGGAATCTTCGAGCCTAGCTGGGGTGAGGATGCTGCTCAGGAGCATATGCTGGGAGGAAGCTGAACTGAGGGGGTGGTTTTGACACTGCAGCAGGCGGTGAGTGTGGGGAGAGGGAGGCTATGGGCAGGCAGTTCCCAGCTGCTGCTGGCCACTGTCCCAGATAATCCCCAGCCAGGCTGGATGGGGAGGCAGCCAGGGATCAGGGTTGGGGCAGACTGGGGAAGGGGCAGGGCAGCCCATTTGGGAGGATGTGAATACACCTCTCAGATCCCCCTGTGTGGGGGCCTTAGTAGTGAACACCTCAGAAATCATGTGGACCTGAACCAGAATCCCAAGTCTGAGACCTGCTCTGTCCATTCCAGACCTCCAGGGGAGTTTAGGTTTGAAACCAAATGTTGTACCTGGGGCCTGTCTCTCGAATGGTCCAAATGAGAACCGTGATTCAGATTCCAGCAAACTCTGATGGCAGAGCTAAACATTTCTAATAGATACCTTAGAACATACCAGTTAGATATTTAGTACTTGCAAAGATTAGGACCTTTGAATATGTAAGTAAACTTGTATTATCCCTGTGGGAACAGAGTTTTATGTTCAAGCTAGCATCAGTTATAAAATAGACATACCCAAGGCCTATGAGTCCAGATTTAATGCATCCAAGGGTACTGAAGGAACTGGCAGATGTCATTGCAGAGACTTCAGCTATTATCTTTGACAACTCGTGGTGATTGGGAGAGGTCCCAGATGATTGGGAGAAAGCAAATGTAGTGCTCATCTTTAAAAAAGGAAAGAAGGACAATACAGGGAACTATAGACTGGTCGGCCTTACCTTAGTCCCCGGAAAAATCATGAAGGGAATCCTCAAGGAATCCATTTTGGAGCTCTTGGAAGAGGGGAAAGTGATCAAGAGTAGTCAATATGGATTCACCAAGGGCAAGTCATGCCTGACCAATCTGATTAGCTTCTATAATGAGGTAACTGGCTCTGTGGACATAGAGAAGCCAATGGATGTGATATAACTTGACTTTAGCAAAGCTTTTGATGCAGTTTCCCTCAACATTCTTGCCCATAAGTTAAGGAAGTATGGATTGGATACATGGACTGTAAGATGGCTAGAAAGCTGGCTAGATGGTTGGGCCCAATGGATAGCGATAAATTTCTCAATGTCTTGTTGGCAGTTGGTTTTAAGTGGAGTGCCCCAAGAGTTCTAGGGCCGGTATTGTTCAATATCTTTATTAATGACCTGGATAAGGGGATGGATTGCACCCTCAGCAAATTTGTGGATGACACTAAGCTAGGGGGACAGGTAGATATGTTGGAGGTAGGGAAAAGGTCCAGAGTGACCTAGATAAATTGGAGGATTGAACCAAAAGAAATCTGATGAGGTTCAACAAGGAAAAGTGCAGAGTCCTGCACTGGCGACAAAAGAATCCCAAGCATTATTACAGGCTGGGGACCAACTGGTTAAGTTGCTGAGCAGCAGAAAAGGACCTGGGGATTACAGTGGAGGAGATGCTGGATATGAGTCAACAGTGTGCCCTTGTAGCCAAGAAGGCTAATGGCATATTGGGGTGCATTAGGAGGAGCATTTCCAACAGATCTAGATAAGTTATTATTCCCCTAAATTTGGCACAGATGAGGCCACATCTGGAGTACTGTGTCTGGTTTTGGGCCCCCCAGTACAGGAAGGATATGAATGCATTGAAACGGGTTCAGTGGAGGGCAAAGAAAATTGTTAGGGTACTGGAGGACATGACCTATGAGGAGAAGCTGAGGGATTTGGAGTTATTTAGTTTGCAGAAGAGAAGAGTGTGGGGCAATTTGATAGCAGCCTTCAATTTCATGAAGGGGGGCTCTAAAAAGGATGGAGAGAAGCCGTTGTCAGTAGTGGTGTTTGGCAGAACACGGAGCAATGGTCTGAAGCTACAGAGGGGGAGGTGTAGGTTGAATTTTAGGAAAAACTATTTCACCAGGAGAGTGGTGAAGAACTGGAATGCGTTAACAAGAGAGGTGGTGGAATCTCCATTCCTAGATGTTTTTAAGTCCTGGTTTGACATAGTAATAGCTGGGATAATTTAGTTAGGGTTGATCCTGCTTTAGGCTGGGGGCTGGACTAGATGACCTCCCAAGGTCCCTTTCAGGTCTAGGATTCTATGATTCTGTTTCCCACAGCAGATAAGCAGCTTTCTTCTGTATGAAGCAGATGTAAATTGACCTTAATTTTCCTCTCAGATCTACTTCATATTTTCTAACAGCTTCCGGGCAAAGTGCTAATGTTACAGATGGGAGGAAACAACCTGAAGAGATGTGGTCTCATTTATATATTGAGAAGTTGGGCTCTGAGATACATAGCCTTATTCACATGCAGGTTACTCTGTATTTTCCAAGAACACATTTGGACGTTTTTATGCTTTCCTTCAGTAACAAATGCTTTACACAGAACAAGTTGAAGTATTTTGAAAATTTAACTCTGTTTTCCCCATTTTGCCATTGGTACAGTTTTATCTAAAAGAAATGAAGAAAAATAAAATCAAAAAAAATTCGAAGAAATGCTTTGAAAGCTTGTGTGGGAAGCAGAGGGAATATTAACTTCCTTCATTTCCAGTTCTTTTATTTTATTTACTCTTAACAATAAATTTGGTATTTTGCAGTAATTGCTTTTTCTTTTCTGTAAAAAAAATGCAATTCTGGTCTTCTGATTGGATATGACACTTGCATGTGTATGTGCAGCCTTTTTCTTGAAAGACATCTTTTTTTTTTCTGAATGCATGTGAATAATGACCACCGCCATTTCTAAAACAGCGGTTAGCTTCTCCCTTCCTCAAATTGTTAGCTAGTAGGAAGAAGAGATTTTTTTTAAAGAATAGCTGAAAACGTCTGCTTGGAATTTCATTTGATTCTGAATTTTCATATATAGTTCATACTGGTGCATACTTCCTTAAAATAATCTTGGGCTCTTTGCTTACACAAGAATTGATGTTATAAAGTGTTTATCACCACTACTTGTACGCCATCTGATAGTGAGCTCAAACCCTAAAAATTATCAATAGCTCTATCTCTATATATGCAGTATTCTTCCAACATTGTTTAATCCCTAATTTTCCAAATCATGGCTTTTCTCCCTTTAGGATCCTGCTCCACTGTCTGTATCTCCCTTCCGTTACTTCCATGTTGGTTCCTGTAGTAATGGCCTATCCTCCTTATCCTTTTAGGAAATGGGATAGTTATATCTTCAGTTTGTACTACATACGTATGAGGAGATTCCTTATTCAAAGGTGAACATTCCCTTTAGTATCTTAACTGTGTTCTTAAGGACTCTGCCTGCCTTTTCCCTTTGCCTGTTTCTGTTCTCTTCATCTGCATATTGGTCTAAAAATTGCTTTGATGGCTGATATGAATAATTATTCTGCAGTAATAGAGACAGAACATATCAAATCAGAAACTACAGTGGAACCAAATTATAGTGAAGTTCTACTGACAATTCGATAAAAAAAAAATCCTGAGTTGTTTCAGTTCACTGCAAAGTAATCACTGCAATTATACATGCAGTCATACTCAGCTTATACGATAACTGGTCTTGTAAAGTGATTACTTTAATATAATAGGGTTCTAATGTATTTGTTGAATGCTAGTGACACATAATAAAGCATGCAAGTGATGGTCCTTTTAACCCAGGAGTGCTAACCTGTGCATGATCTGTGGATAAGGTATTGTTTCACTATTTTGTTACTATTGGCATATTTTGGAGAAACAAATCAGCAATTATACTCCAAAACATGATGTGAATCAAGACTTTAAGCTGCTTGTTAGTGGGAAGTTCATATTTTCCTTTGACAATCCAAATAGTCTTCAAAACATGTATTTTCCTGCATGGAGTAGGTATTGCAATAGCTTTCAGAATTCAGGGGCAAGAATTTTGTTTTCTTTTCTTTAGGATGATGAGCCTCCAACCAAAGGGAAGAAGAAGAAGAAGAAGAAAAAGAAAAAGGAGGAAGAGATAGATATCGATGTGGATGACCCAGAAGTCAGTCGTTTTCAATACCCATTTCATGAACTCATGGTATGGGCAGTGCTGATGAAAAGGCAGAAGATGGCACTATTTCTTTGGCAGCGAGGGGAGGAGACCATGGCTAAGGCACTTGTGGCATGTAAACTGTACAAATCCATGGCCCACGAGTCTTCAGAGAGTGAACTGGTGGATGACATCTCTCAGGATTTGGACAACAACTCAAAGTTAGTTCTCTGGAGTGTTGCACGTGGCTAGTTGTATGTATGGGGCCATGTGGTCAGCTCAGTGTTATTTTTGAGCAATTGCAATTAATTTTAAGATGGTGAGTTGCAGGGATGATTGTGTGGCCCATTTAACTGACCAACTTTATTTTCTGAGGATATAAATACAAGGCTGGAATGTAGGCACTTGGAGTCTATAGCCTTAGGAAAATTGCGTAACCTCTCTGCCTCAGTTTCCTTCTTTATCAAACAAATATTCACTAGGCCAGGATTAACTGATGTACCTGAATTCTCTGAAGAGGTAAACTTTGGTCTATTAAGTAAGTATTATCATACTCTAACAAGAACTGTGAAAAAAGTTGACATATTTGAAGAAAGGTGATTAAAAATAAAAATAAGTTTGAAGGGAATGAAAATTACAAGTTACTCTAGGCACTCTACTTCATTTTGTTAATCACTGTGCCTTAATGCCTTTTTAGTTTAACAAATTTCTTCAAAATTTTAAAAGGTAATTGTATTTTAATAACTGTCCTTAGTTGTTTGTTTACAGAAAGACAATTACAACTTCTGTAGCACCTTTAATCAAAGGCTCAAAAAATGTACAAGCAATAGTGACATTTCTAGTTAATAGCTTCTTAAGCACCATAGTTAATTAATAATCATTTATATCTATTGTGCAGAGCTTTTGCATGCCACCATAAATCATGATGGAGTTCCAGTTATGTTTGATGTTGTATAAATACATGGGAAAACACTCTGCCCAAAAGGATTTACAATCAAATTTAAGGGAATACTATAGTTTTTAAGCAAAACTAGTCAGGTTCTTTTTTTGCATGTCTTCTCTTTTTCAGAGACTTTGGCCAGCTAGCTGTTGAACTGTTAGACCAATCCTATAAACATGACGAACAGGTTGCCATGAAATTACTGACCTATGAACTGAAAAATTGGAGTAACTCCACCTGTCTAAAACTTGCTGTGGCAGCTAAACACAGAGACTTCATAGCTCACACCTGCAGCCAGATGTTATTAACAGACATGTGGATGGGGCGGCTGCGCATGCGAAAAAACCCAGGCCTTAAGGTATTTCCTTGACACTGATGTTGGAGATTGAAGATACAAATGTCTCATATCGTCTTGCAACCTATTATATTTATTCATATAAACACAGAGCCCCCTAATTACAGCAATGTCTTTCTTATATTAAACTATTTCTGTTGACCTCTACCCTCAGAATATTTAAGTGACAATATCCCCATGGCAGAGGGGTATTGGGGGACCATAAAAGGCTTAGTGTGTTTTGCATCAGGAAGCAAAGTCAAAGCATTTGATATAGACTAAAGATGTTCATTTTAAGCTTATATCCCGACCTTGAGAATTAGCTATGTGACTTGAGGAGCCAAAAGACATTCATCAGGCTCAGCTACTACTGTAGTGTAGGCCACGTAATAAAGGATGAGAGAGAGCAAACCACATGTGACGGATGCTATTCACATCTCTTAATGCATTACTGGAAGGAACTCAGACGCTACAGTGAAGAGGGTGGTATAAGAATCCATGTAGGAAAGTATAAAGTAGAATAATGGGGAAAAATACATTTTTTAGAAAGAATCTTCTCTTGTTTTGAGGACTTGAACACTTGTTCTGCTGATTTCTCTGTGTTTCCATTGATGAGGAACCTACCCTTGAAGAACTGCTAAAAATGAATAATGTTGAGAGGGTGGCAAAAGGGAGGAATATGATACACACAGTGTGAAGACTGTTTTGGTGTTGCTTGTGAGGAGGAAAATGTATAATTAGGTGAAATCCTTCTCTCATCATATAAGCTACGTCTACATGGGGATGCTACATCGAAATAGCTTATTTCAATGTAGCGAAATCAAAATAAGCTATTTTGATGAATAGCGTCTACACGTCCTCCAGGGCTGGTGCCGTCGACGTTCAACGTCGACGTTGGGCAGCACTACATCGAAGTAGGCACTGCAGGGGAGCGTCTACACACCAAAGCAGCCCACATCGAAATAAGGGTGCCAGGCACAGCTGTAGACAGGGTCACAAGGCGGACTAGCACTTCCGGGACAACAGCAAGTCGCTCCCTTAAAGGGCCCCTCCCAGACACACGCAGCCTGCACAGCACATGGTCTGCAGAGCCACAAGCACACACACCCCGTGGAAGCAGTATGGACCCGCAGCAGCAGCAGCAGCAGCAGCAGGAGCCAGAGGTCCACACACCCACCCCTGCAGGAGCAGTGCTTGCCCTGCTTAGTGCCATGCAGGAGGCAGCTGATCATGTTTTATTTGTAGAAGAGGAGCTGCCCCCAGGGGATGAGGAAGCAGCCCCAGACCTTGCTGCCCTCCGACCCCTCCCCCCCGCCTCACACGCCGCCAGCTGTGGAGCTACCCCACCAGCACCGACTGGTGGGAGCGGCTGGTGCTCTGCGAGTGGGACAACGACCGCTGGCTCCAGAATTTCCGCATGAGCCGGCAGACGTTCCTGGAGCTCTGCCAGTGGCTCACCCCTGCCTTACGGCACCAGGACACCTCCATGCGATGTGCCCTCACCGTCGAGAAATGGGTTGGCATCGCTGTTTGGAAGCTGGCCACTCCAGACAGCTACCAAACCGTAGGGCAGCAGTTCGGCATGGGCAAGGCCACTGCCGGGGCTGTCCTCATGGAGGTAAGAGGACCCGGGGTGGGGGGGGAGCCCTGGCGGGGGGAGCCCAGGGGAGGGAGCCCTTGGGGGAGCCTGAGGTGGGGGAGCCCGGGGGTGGAGGGCCAGACACACCCTGCACACCCCTCACTGGTGCTCTCTCATGTCCTTCCCCTGCAGGTCGTCCACGCAATCAATGCCCTGCTCCTCCACAGGCTCGTGCGGCTTGGGGACCCGGATGCCGCCATCGCGGGGTTTGCCAGCCTGGGCTTCCCAAATTGCTTTGGGGCTCTGGATGGGACCCATATCCCCATCCGTGCCCCGGAGCACAGCGGAGGACACTTCCTCAATGGGAAGGGATACCATTCCGTGGTCCTCCAGGCCTTGGTGGACAGCTGGGGCCACTTCCTGGACATTTATGTTGGCTGGCCTGGCAGCACCCATGACGCCCCGGTATTCAGAAATTCGGGCCTGTGCCACCGGCTGGAGGTGGAGACCTACATCCCCCAGCAGGAGATCCCTGTGGGGGACACCACCATGCTCCTCTGCGTTGTCGCAGATGCAGCGTTCCCCCTCCGGCCCTGGCTCATGCACCCTTACACGGGCCATCTCACAGCCAGTCAGGAGCGGTTCAACACGCACTTGAACCATGTGCGCCAGGTGGTAGAGCGCACTTTTGGTAGAGGGCACTTTCGGACCTGCCCCGACACCCACACCACAGAGCACCCAAGAGCACACCCCCCCCACTTTTCTTTGAAATAAATGGAAATGTTGTTTCAAACCAAACAGTGCAACCTCTTATTATTAACATAGAAAAAAAGGGGGGAACTATTTACATCGGGGGGCAGGTAGCAAAACAGAGGTCCAACAAAAACTATATACAAATGGGGGATATGTACAAAGGGGGGGGCCATGTCCTTGGCCCTGCACCCTAATGTCCAGCGCTCAGTGTTGGAGGGCGCGACCCTCACCTCAGCCGGAGCCCTGGTCGAGGCTGAGTGGAGGCCGGGAGAACCAGCAAATACAGCCGGCCGGTGTCCGCAGGCCCATGGTCCCCCTCGGCGGCAGGCCCCAGGGTGCTGACGGTGGAGGGACGGCAGGCGGAGCGGCGGGTGGCGCGGCGGGCAGAGTGCCGGGTGGCGCAGCGGGTGGCGGGGGGGCAAGGTGTTGTGCTATGCACTCAAAGGTGCACATGAAGGCCCCCCAAGCCTCCTGGCGCCAGGCCAGTGCTTGCTCTTGGAGCTCCAGCCGCTGCTCCTCCACCCGCAGGCGCCACTCCGACACCTCCAGCTGACGCCAGAGTGTCGCGAGCAGCTGGGGGTCCATGGCCGTCTGCGGTTGGCTCCACCGTCGGCCTCGTCCTGGGGCTGGTCGGTGCTCCGCCGAGGGGCTGGCCTGCTGGGATGGCCACGGTGGGCTCTCCGGGACAACGGACACCTCACTGGCGCTCTCCGGGCCCTCCGATGGTGCAGCTGTGGAACACGGGAAGAAGAGTGGAGACAGCCGTTAGTGTGGGCCCTGACCCGTGGCCCTTGTCCCCCCACCCCTCTGCTGCTGGTTCCCCATCCCCATCCCCGGGAGATGCTGATGATGATGATGGGTGTCCCCCCCGCCAACGGGGGACCCTAGGTTCCGCTCCCCCCATCCCCAGGGATGGGGCATGGCACTGTCCTGTTGAGGGGCAGGGGCTGATGCACTCTTCTGAGTTACATGCCACTGCTGTCCTTGGGGCCATGGTCATCTGGGCATGTGGAGGGCCCTGGTCATGTCTCTTGTCCCCGCCCCTTAACCCCGGGGGTGTGCACCGGGGGGGTACATACCTGACGGTCCGCACCCACAGTCAGGGGACACCCACTGGGCAGACGCCCTGCTGGAGCTCCAGGACGGGAGGGCAATGCAGAGCCCCCTGTCGCTGGAGCAGTCCCCCTCCTCCTCCTCTGGCATCCCGGGGTGGGCTCCTGGGGGGGCCCCTGGGGTGCAGGGCTTGCCTCCAGGGCAGACTCCGTCTCCGGGGCCTGCTGGGGCTCATCGACCGATGTGTCAAGAGTGGCCAGGGGGAAGGAGGTGTACCGGGGGCCCAGGATGGCCCTGAGCTCCCTGTAAAAGGGGCAAGTGACGGGGGCGGCCCCAGATCGGCTGGCCGCATCCCAGGCCTGGGCGTAACCCTGCCGCAGCTCCTTAACCTTACTTCTGACGTGGTCAGGAGTGCGGGCAGGGTGACCCCAGGCAGCCAGGCGCTTGGCCAGCCGAGAGAACGCATCTGTGTTCCACCTCTTGCTCCCCATTACCTGGAGCACCTCCTCCTCGCCACAGAGTCCCAGCAGGTCTCGGATCTCGGCCTCTGTCCAGGAGGGGCCCCGCTGCCTCTTCCCCGGCTGGCTGCCAGCCTGGGAGCCCTGGGTCCCCTTGGGCGGGTGCCCTGGGGGTGCTTGGGGGGGCTGGCTGGCTGCCATCGAAGCGGGGTGTTGGGCTGCAGCTGCTGCAGGCGTGCAGGCTGAGCGCGTGGCAGTGCTGCTGCCTGCATGTGCTCTCAGCTTCCTGCGCAGGGGGCAGGGAGCTTTAAGGGGCTGCTGCACGCAGCGACCATAGAGCTCAAGGGCTGGAAAGAGCGTCTCTCAACCCCTCAGCTGATGGCCACCATGGCGGACCCCGCTATTTCGATGTTGCAGGACGCGGATCGTCTACACGTGCCCTACTTCGATGTTCAACGTCGAAGTAGGGCGCTATTCCCATCTCCTGTTGGGGATAGCAACTTCGACGTCTCACCGCCTTACGTCGATTTCAACGTCGAAATAGCGCTCGCCACGTGTGGACGTGGCGGGCGCTATTTCGAAGTAGCCAGCTCGTGTAGACGCAGCTATAGTGTAATCACTGCCTTCCACTTGCAAGCCTGCCACTTTGGTGTAATCTCCAATCCATCTCTCATATCTCATTTACAGTTGATGTTTCCCACCATAACGTATATAAAATCCATCTGGCTTTTTTCTTCTCCTGACAAAATCCTGATCCATTCTTTTTTCTTTTTCTCTCCTTGACTTGTCTCATCTTCAACTGTCTGACTTTCCACTTTTCCACTTGAATTACTCAAAATTTTGAGTTAAATCCATTGATCCAGTGATCCTCTCCTGTCTTTCAGATCACACCTCTCCCTTTTTAAATCTATTCACTGACTTCCCTTCCTCTTCCATGCAAAATTCAGCCTTCTCCAGTCTTCCAGTTCTATCCTCTTCATCTGTATATATCCCCGACCATCTGTTCTTATTCCTCCCTCCGGATTTTCCTTTTTATCTCCTGCTCCAACTCTTTCTATATTCCTTCTCCATTCTCTCTGTCATGCTTAGAAAGCTATCCCAGTTGTTGTCTGCCAAGATTCACCTGCTTACTTTTTCAAAACTCTTCTGAGAACCCACCTGTTTCAGATAAGAATTTAACTGATAACCCTTAAGATAGTAAGAACCTGCTCCCTTCACCATTCTGCTGCATATTATTCCACTGAATTTCGCTGTTCAGCTCTGTTCTGCAACACTTCTGATGTGTTTTATTGCAATACATCTACAGAGAAGTCTGACAGAGCAAGCTCCATGTTATAACTTAAATCTCTATGCAATGCCATATGTGACACTGGTGCTTTGTAAATACTGATTACTTCACTCCCTGTATATTGGATGTTCTTCAGATGATTGCAACAAAAGAAATCATTTTGTTTAAAAAATCTAATAAGCAATGATGCATTGAACAATGATACATCTCTTCTTGCACAGGTTATAATGGGAATTCTCTTCCCACCCACCATCCTGTTCCTTGAGTTTCGCACATCCGATGATTTCTCCTATCAGACATCAAGAGAAAATGAAGATGGAAAAGAAAAAGAAGAGGAAAATGCGGTTGGTACTATACTTTGAGAAAGTTCTTAATGTTTGGTATTCCCAAATTGCCTACAGTTATACCATTGGCCACTTCAGATTGAAATCTACACATTTTGCAGGCCACCGGCCTGTATACAAACCAAAATCCCTCTATATTAGAGTACTGAAAGTGTGTGGACCAGATTCCCAACTGTTGTAAGCTGATGTAGTGCTATTGAAGTCCATGGAGGTATGCTAATTTACAACAGCTGAGTACCTGACCTTGTATTTTTTTAAAGCACAATGGAACATGGTAATAAGAGAATACAGTCTTTTTGTTTAGAAAGAAGCATGCTGTAGTTGGTAGATGATTGAGCATCACAACGGAAAGAACCTCTCTCAGGTGACACATTGGTGACAAGCTGCCCATTTCCTTCTTCCAGGATGCAAATGCTGATACAGTCTCCCGAAAAGGAGATGAAGAGAATGGCAACAAAAAGCAACGGAGCCTTCCAATTGGAAAAAAGATCTACGAATTTTATAATGCACCTATTGTAAAGTTCTGGTTTTACACGGTATGGCACCTTGACATTTGATTATTAACAATTTCTCACATTATATTAATTTAAAACAAGATAAAGGGAAAACATCTCAATAGATAGTTTAAAGAACAGATATAAACAAATACACTTTGGCCTTGGTATCTGTTTCTCTTATGAATTTACACTGTCCCTAGCGTTGCTGCACCTGACCACAGAACACAATTTTCAACACACATAGTTTATTAAAACTGAAAATGCATAGTTTATTAAAACCATTAAAACTGAAAGTGATATGGATAAACTCTTTTAAATTGTTTTCACCATTTCTGTGCTCCTTTACTGGATCTAATTTGTTTGAATACCAGAAAGTTCAAAAATCTCCTCATTCTGGATTTCCAGCTTGGGACACCTGTGGCCATTATTTCCCATTTGAGTTTTATTAAAATGCTGTGAAGTATCGACATGGAAAGAAATATTTAATAATGGTCTCTTCAGTCTGGCAGACAAAGGAATATCATGATCCAATGGCTGGAAAATGAAGGTGGACAAACTCAGACTGGAAATCAGGAGTCATTTTTTAACAGTGATGATGATTAACCATTGGACCAATTTTCTAAAGGTCACGGTGGACTCTCCCTCGCTGGCAATTTTAAAATCAAATTTGGGTGTGTTTTTGTTCTAAAAGATCTGCTCCAGAAATTATTTTGGGGAAGTTCTGTGGCTTGTGCTTATGGAGGAGGTCAGATGCTCACAATGGTCCCTTCTGGCCTCAGTAGCTGTGAAACTTGAATCTCCAAAATGAGAGAACAGTTATAAATGTTTGGGCCTGAATAGTAAGATGTGTTTCCACTTATTTATAGTTATGTTCTGTACTATATACATTGCAAACTTCTTGGAAATGACTTTGTGTGCAAATTTTGGAGGGATTTCGAGTAACTAAATGCTACCTGTTATGCCATGGTCAAAACAGCTCCTATGTTGCAGTCCCGCACACAAATGCATTAAGTGCATACACATAAAAGGTTCTTTTTTCCAGCTATCATACCTGGCTTACCTAATGCTGTTCAATTATATAATCTTGGTGCGGATGGACCGCTGGCCCTCACTCCAAGAATGGATTGTCATCTCCTATATTGTGACTCTGGCTTTAGAGAAAGTAAGAGAGGTAATGTGGATCATGCCAATAGTGGCTCTTTTACATAATCATAGGGAAGAAATTGTCATTTATATACAAATGCTGAAGTGGGGCAGGAGAAGAGGGGGCCTAGAGAAGTAGTGTAGACAGGGGGCAAATCTTGCATCAGGCAGAAGATTCCCTTCTCATCACCTCCTGCAGGAGACTTCAGTCACTGTCCACTCCAGGTCTCTCAGAACGCTTGGTGCTCTGAACAAAAAAAAGAGACATTAGGTCAGTTTCCTAAACTCACTGCCCCTTTCCTACATGTATCTCCCTGAGAGGGCATGAGGATATAAAGTCTCCTTTTAGCACGTGTTACATTCATCCGTTATTGCGTGCAGTGAAGAGGCTGGAGGGGAGGAGGGCATTTACATGTAAATTAGCAGTAGCATTTAATCCATTATCATCTTCGCTCTTACAGATTAGTAGCACTGCGCAAAAGCCCCATTGCCAAATCAACACGCCCCACTGTAGTTCCCTCCCTGTCTGTTCCCCCTTCAGCCCACCATGTTCCCAAAATAAACACCTCGTAGAATTTTGGTTTGGACATACTTGTGGACAAAAAGCTCATGGGTCACAACAGCTGGTACATTCGGTTAAATAAAAGTTGGGTTGCAACAGAATGATTGAATGGAACACGAGAGTAACCTTTGCAGCCCATCAGGCTGCCCTCTGTCCCACCACCATTATTTTAAAAATGTGCTTCACAGATCTTTTTCAGGATTTGTTTCCCTTTGCTTTCAGATTTTGATGTCAGAGCCAGGCAAGCTGAGCCAGAAAATAAAAGTCTGGCTGCAGGAATACTGGAACATCACCGATCTGGTGGCTATTTCAATATTTATAATTGGAGCAATTCTTCGCCTACAGAACCAGCCTTACATGGGTTATGGAAGAGTCATCTACTGTGTGGATATCATTTTCTGGTACATTCGGGTACTGGATATCTTCGGTGTGAACAAGTATTTGGGACCCTATGTCATGATGATTGGGAAAATGGTTAGTACCACTGTAGTTAGAGGCTTTCTTTACA
Organism: Carettochelys insculpta; assembly: GCF_033958435.1. Taxonomy (NCBI): domain Eukaryota; kingdom Metazoa; phylum Chordata; order Testudines; family Carettochelyidae; genus Carettochelys; species Carettochelys insculpta. The sequence goes on from NC_134148.1 coordinate 14,237,181, forward strand.
GATGCACCTTAAACTATATGAGTGCGTCTCCTCTAGCCGTCTACTTCGAAGGAGTTGGCACAACGTTGAAATAGTACATGTCACATCTATACGCACCGTGCGCTATTTCGACGTTGAAATCGACGTTAGGCGACGAGACATCAAAATCGCTATTCCTATCCAAAGATGGGAATAGCGCCCTACTTCAACGTTCAACATCAAAGTAGGGCATGTGTAGAGGATCTGTGTCCCGCTACGTCAAAATGACAGGGTCCTTCATGGCGGCCATCAGCTGAGGGGTTGAGAGACGCTCCGGCCAGCTCCTGTGGGGCTCTATGGTCACCACGTGCAGCAGCCCTTAGCCCAGGGCTTCTGGCTGCTGCTGCTGTTGCTGCAGCTGGGGGTCCATGCTGCGTGCACGGGGTCTGCAACCGGTTGTCGGCTCTGTGGATCTCGTGCTGTCCAGGCCGAGTGTGTCTGGGAGGGGCCCTTTAAGGGAGCAGCTTGGGGCTTTGCTGGCCCCTTATTTTGACAGGGAGCACTTTTGTGTGTGGACGCTCCACATTTCCTTCCGGGGCGGCTCCTTTTGACGTTCTCCATCACTACTTCCACGTTGAATGTCGATGGCACCAGCTCTGGAGGACGTTTAGATGATACGCGTCGAAGTAGCCTATTTCGATATTCTTATGTCGAAATAGGCTACTTCGACATAGTGTGCTAGTGTAGACGTAGCCTCTACAAAATCAGATTTGGCAAAGTAAAATCATTTCATGTTCTAGATTCCAAACCTGCAGCTGTTGCTCACCTGATTTGCTTTGTGAGTAAGGGCTGCAGAATGACAGTGTTAACATTGACTAATGAAGTACATACCCCTAGAGATTTTGGGTTACACTGATAACAGCCTTATTGTAAGAAAGAGAATTTATTAAACTATTCAGTACCCCGTATCCTTCTCACCCTGCTTCCGGTCCTATTCAGAATAGCCTACTTCAGTGTGAGTCTGAGTGAAACATTTGAGCCACTAGAGGGTATTTTAGCATATTTCCCTTCAGAAAAGTGGGAATTCAAATTTATAAGCTCTAAGTCCATTTCTCAGAGGCGCTTTTAGGGTCTTCAACTCCCACTACCTTCACATAGAGTAGTGGTTGCTCAGGCTGGGAATGGGAGGGGCCTTGTGGCTCTTAGTATCAGGGCTAAACTGGCTTCCCTCTATCAAAGCACAACATTAAACCTCCATCCAGTTAATGGGACTAATACACCTGGAGCTTCATGCTGCCAATTTTTTAGAAATAGGCTCCCATAAAATTATCCTCCTTAGACGGTAATAAACCCAGTATAAGGGACACACATACTCACAAAGATGAGGTAAGCAGATCTGGGGAGTTCACCTGATATTCCCCTTTAAATGACTCTAAGGGTGCATCTACACTAGCAAGTACGTTCAAAATTAGGATCGGAAGACTGAGTTCTTTTGCAAGAAGCCGTGGCGTGTCTACACTGACATGGCGCTCTTTCGAAATTAACTGCGAAAGAACTCCCTCCTGCTTTCGCAGTTGGTCCTCCGCTCCTGGGATGGGAAAAGCGCCCTCTTTCGAAAGACAATTTAGAAAGAGAGCAAGTGTAGATGCTCCGTGACCCACTCTTTCCATGGCCGCGATCACCTGACAGGCAGCGGCGCCGCTCACAGCAGAAGCGCAGCCCTATGACTCCAGCGTCCGGCCTCCTCTTAGCATGCAGGCTCCCAGAAGCCCTCAGGCAGGAAGCTGAGCATGTGCAGGCAGCAGGGAGCCCACGCTGCCACCCATACAGCTCCCAGCCGCGACGACCTGGGGGAAGCCCCAGCCCCTCCGGCACCATGGCCAGCAGCCTGGACTCCTGCCCATCCCAGGGGCCTTCCAGGGACCGGGGGGAGTCCTCCCAGGAGGAGAGCCAGCCCCTCAAGCATCAGGCCCTGTCCTGGACTGAGGCTGAGCAGCAGGACCTCCTCGACCTGTGGGAAGATGAGGAGGTCCTGCAGCAGATGGGGGTATGGCGCGGGAATGCCACAGCGTTCGAGTGCCTGGCTAAGGGCCTCACCAGCCGAGATCACCCCACTCGGACCCCGGACCAGGTGAGGTCCAAGGTCAAGGAGCTCCGGCAGGGGTACTGCCGGGCTCAGGACACGGCCAGGCGGTCAGGGACAACTCCCACCAGCTGCCTCTACAATCGAAAACTGGACCACCTCCTTGGACTCAAGGAGGAGGGTCCCCCGGTCGTGTACCTGGACACCACCGACCCCCCTGACCGAGCCAGAGGAGACAGGGACGGGGACCGAAGGGGAGGACCAGCCCGGACCACCGGCCACCCACAGGCACCCCCAAAGGATCCAGGACATGAGCGATAATGAGGGCTTGAACGAGGGGGCCCTCGTCATTGATGTCCCTTCGGGCCTATCCAGCCTGGCCCCTCTGCCTGCACCTTGCCTGATTTCCTGGAGGGACCCACAGGTATGTACAGCGCACGCTGGTGGCTGCAGAGCCAGGGAAGGGGGTGCACAGTGCCGCCCGGGGTGGCCGCAGCCCGCCCACGGGGATATCAGACCCAGGGAATGGGCAGGCCACATGGTCCCACCGCCCCGGCCTCACAGGGCTGACTTGTGGCACCCAGCACCACGTGGGCTGGACAGTACCATGGGCCGCCAGGCTGCAGAGGGACCGAGGGAGGTAGAGGAGAGCCAGTACTCCCACAACCCAGACAGGGAACCCCGGAAGCGGACCCTGCAGGACCTCCAGGATGGGGTGGGAGGGACGGGGGGCGGGTGTTCAGGGGGTCCCTTGCTGGGACTAATGGCCCATTCCTCTCCCCTTTTGTCGCCACAGCTCCAGCAGCTGGACCAGTCTCGCGACAGGCCCGGGGAGCCCAACAACGGAAGGCAAAAGAGAGCGGCCCAGGCCTCGGAAGGGGTCACCGCAGGTCCCTCCACTGGTGCCACCAGGCCGGGGAGGAGGCGGCAGGGGACACGGCCCACATGGCCACCCTCATGGAGCTGACGGGCGTCATGTGGGAGTGGCTTGCCATGGAGGGGCAGGCCTGGGACCAGGTGGTGTTTGACTTGGACGCCCTCACCCAAGCTGTGGTCAGCCACCTGCCCCCCACCGCCGCTCCATCACGGGTCACTCCCGCACCCGCAACCCCCGTCGCCCCTCCACTGTCCCTAGCACCCCCCTCACCCATGTATCCCCCCTCCCTCCCAGTGGTTCCCCGCCTGCCCCAATCCCACAGCCCCCTGCCTCCCCCATAATGGCCCCCCCCGAGGAGGCCGACCACGAGGCCCTGCTCCCTCCTCACCTACCCGCGACCAGCCTCATCCACCTGGCCCACACCCTGCTGGCCAGGGCTGGCCAGGTGGAGGCCAAGACCTCAGTCCCCCTGTCCACCTGTGCTGAGCCCGGCACAGGCGCGGGGACCGTGCTCTAGCCGCCACCCCCCCCACCTCCCTGTGCCACCAGTCCCAGCCTGGCCCCAGTGGGGCCCCAGACATGTGGCGGAAGGGGTGGGCAATGGAGCTTCTGGACATCAAGCCCCCCTGGAGGGGTGAGGCCCCCCCACTCTGGTCCCCTGTTCACCCTCCCATGAAAATAGTTCTCCCAGTTCACCATCCCCCCAAATGTGTATATAGTTCCCTCTGGATAATGAGAGGTGCAGTTTTTTCATATAGTAAACAATTTATTTTTATGGTTTACCCTGTGTCTCCCAAGCATGTGTGTTGGTGGGTGTGTGTGCATGTGCAGGGTGCGGGGGGTAGTGTGTGTGGGGGGGGGAGAATGTGCAGGGGGGTTACCATGGCCCCCCCACTCAAAAGTCTGGTGCAGAGCCTCCCTTAGAGGCACCCCATCTTGCTGGACCCGGTGGCACAGGGCGGCATGGGGCTGCTCATCCCCGCGCCCCGCCTCAGCGGCCCACCGCTGCATTAGGGCTCGTGTTTTGCCTCCACCAGGTTATGGAGGGTGCAGCAGGTCCCGACCACCGCCGGGATGTTGGGGAGGCCCACCTCCAGCCTGGTGCAGAGGCATCTAAAATGCCCCTTGAGGCGGCCAAACACCCGCTCGACGGTGTTCCGGACACGGTTCAGCCACTCATTAAAAGGGTCCTGGCTCAGCTCCTGGCTTCACCCTCCATTGTATGGCCGCATCAGGCAGGCCTGCAGGGGGTAGGCCATGTCTTCCATGATGCAGGGCGGCATCATTGTGTCCCCAATGGGGAGCTCCCGCCGGGGGATGAAGGTCCCCTCGGCCATACGACGTCCCAGTCCTGAGTTCCTGAAGACCCTCGCGTCATGGGCGCGGCCAGACCAGCCCACGTAGATGTCCTCGAACTGGCCGTTGGCGTTAACCAGGGTCTGCAGGACCACCGAGCGGTAGCCCTTGTGATTCATGTAGGCCCTGCAGCTATGCTCCGGGGCCCGGATGGTGATGTGAGTGCCATCCAGGGCCCAAAGCAGTTGCGGAAGCCCAGCTCCTGGAATCCCCGGATGGCGTCGTCCAGGTCCCCGACACGCACCAGCTACCTCAGGAGCACCTTGTTGATCACCTGGCCAACCTGCAGGGTATAGGGGGGCACACTCGTGAGTGTGGGGTGGGGTGAGGCTTGCCCACCCGTGCCCGTCCCCATCCCTGCCCCGGGGTGCCTGCCCTTCTCCCGACAGTGCCTGTCGCCAGGCTGCCCCTCGCCCCCTGCATGCAGTCTAGGTGTGAGCTGGGCATGGCTTACCTTGAAGAGGACAGCCCCGTCAGTGGCTTTGCCCACCCCAACCTGGTGGCCAATGGATCAGTAACTGTCCAGGATGGCCATCTTCCATAGGGCAATAGCCACCCTTTTGTGCAGGGGGATTGCCGGCCTCAGGTATGTGTCCTGGTGCTGGAAGACTGGGGCAAGCCAGTGGCACAACTCCAGGAATGTTCCCTTGGTCATCCCGAAGTTCTGTAGCCAATGGGTGTCGCCCCAGTCCTCCAGCACCAGCCGGTCCCACCAGTCACCGCTTGTGGGGAAGCTCCACAGGTGGCGGATGACCCGGGGGATCAGCTGGGGATGTTGTGCCCTGAGGATGGCATCCAGGAGGGTGGCTAGTGTGGGGACCACCCGGAGCTGCTGCAGCACGGCAGCCAGGACCGCAGCCAGGGTGCTGGCCATGGCTGCAATGGCGGGGGGGCCTGCTCGGGATCCATGGGGCCCGGGATGCCTCCTCCAATGTCTCTCTCGCTCTCTTTCTTGCTCTCATGCTGCCTGGGAACAGGGTTGCTGGCCCTCAGAGTGTGCAGGCTGAGGTACGGGCAGGGGGGGACATTAAGGGGATAGTGGGTGGTGACCCTGGAAGGGCTCATCCATCATGCGACCCTACCCATGGCGCTTCCTGCCCCTGCTCTTTCGAAAGAGCGCCCCGGCGTGTGCGGATGCGCTCTCTTGAAACTGTGCTGGGGGCCTTTTGAAAGAATGGACCGGCCCTTCTTTCCCCACTGGTGTGTGTGGGCACTCCGTTTCAAAAGACCATCTTTTGATGTTCTCTTTCGAAAGACGTTCTTTCAAAACAGAACTGTAGTGTAGACGCAGCCTAACTGTAACTAAGAAAGGAAATAAAACTACAATGCAGACTTCTGCTAATGTGAATTTTGCTGAAGCATAAGTAGCTATGAAAATTTCGCCCTCTGTTCCTAGAAAACGTACTGAGTATGTTCATGGTACAAAGGGCATTTAATACGGGGGGTGGGGGTGAGGAGCTTCTTTTAGCACTTCGAGATGAAAAAGCCATTCACCTGGTGCAATGTGGTATATTCCAAAATCCAAAATGTTGCTCTTCAGAATTATTTGCGCAGGGGTGACTTAGCAGCATACAGAGAGGAAAAGCGCCAGTGGCAGCAGAGAAGTCATCGCATCTTTCCCTCCAAGTCAACAGCAGAATTTTAAGAAAAGCCACTGCCCAATAACATGTCCTTACCTGTGTGTTCCGGGACAGCCCGGCTAGAAAGAATTCAAAAATATACTCTTGTCGTGGCCCAAGCACTTCTGCAAAGATGCTCACTCTGCCTTTTTTGTGTGTGAAAATAAGTACATTATTGATTTGCTGCATAAATGTACACCACACCAGACAAGGCACAGAAAAGTACATATGCCCAGAGCTTCCACTGTGACTGAGCAGCACACAAACTTACTAAGGAGAGGTGCATCCAAGCTGGCTTTGCACAACCCAGAGCCTGGGACTGTGAAGGCTGCTCTGACTTGAACAAATACCTGCCCAAGGGCCATTATAGCAGTAAGAGCTTGCCAGGACATAGTAATGCCCTCTAATCTAGCAGTTAACACTGTGCTCTGCTCTGCTGATTAGATGAGAGGTCAGTTGGCAGGGCAGGATAACGTCCTTTTAGTTGACGAACCTATTATCTGTTTAACTGGATTTTGGATGCTGCTTTTCTACATTTTGTTTTCAGCTCAGGAGCAGTAATTGGAACAGCATAATAACTGGGAAACAACTGGTTTGGGGGATTTTTTTTATTCTCATAAATCTTTTAGATTTTTCCCACACACATTCCAATACACATGTTCTTTCTTGTATGTAACCGCTGATAATAACAGACATATTTGTATGGTCCTTTTGTCCAGATGGTCGACATGCTGTACTTTGTGGTCATCATGCTTGTGGTTCTGATGAGTTTTGGAGTAGCCCGCCAAGCTATCTTGCACCCAGATGAGGAGCCCTCTTGGAGACTAGCCCGCAACATCTTCTATATGCCCTACTGGATGATCTATGGAGAGGTGTTTGCAGACCAGATAGACCGTAAGAGTAGAATTCATAGTAAGATTCTGTTTCCTGTTTCTGAGGCAGATGATCAGATCCAAATTAATGAAAATGACTGCTTTTAATTTGGAATTAGTGTGTTTGTCTTCGGTTGCTTTGGTGGCAAATTCCAGACTACTAAGCATTGCTTTCTCCTCCCGCCTCCAGAGTACAAAGGGGGGTGTACTTTAACCACCAGCATATGTTCTAATTCAGTTCCTGTTGAGTGTGATGCAGTCTGAAACACTCCCCAGTCTTAGATGTTAAACATGTCACCTCTGTGATCCATTTTCTCATATGGTTCAAGATGAGATAATCCTTGGGTTACTCTTGAACCTGGTTGGCTCATCACCAGACTCTGATTCAGGAAAGCACTTAAGCACAAGCTTAATTTCTAAATTCATGTTAAACCCTGTTGACTTCAGTGAGCCTCAGACATGTGCCTTCCTGAAATGGGGTCTGTAAGAGTTAACTGTGGGGTCATAGGCCTGCACATGCTCTTGAGCAAGGAGTCTCAAACTTTTCAGTACAGAGCCCCCACCCCTTAGCAGATATGTCAAGGGCAGGGTGGTCACAACACCCTGACTACTGGTTATGACACCCAGGTTTAGAACACATGTTCCAAGGATATTTTATGTGATCTGTAACTTTTGATACCAGCCCTTTGTCACATCAGTCTGGGTATATCACAAAGGTTCTGACTCCCTTCATTTCTGGGGTCTATTAAAATATGAGTCCCACCAGCTGGAGGGAAAGATGCAACTTTGGGAATGCAGATGCTTGTTGTTAACAAAGGAATGAGACAGAGGAGCAAGAAACAGAAAAAATAATAAAAAATTGTAATACAAAGTAATGTGGAAATCATATTTTGACTGCTTACAAAATGAAACATTACCAAAATGGCCCTTTGCTCTGATTTCATGGCTCAGCGACACACTGAACTTAGGAAGGCTGCAATCTAGAGCAATAATTCCATTCTGTTAACTCTATTCATCATGATCAAAAGTTGAGGAGGAGTAGGCGTACAATCTAGGAGGAAAGAGAGAGAACTATTTCCAAATATATCATATCTCTGTCCTCTACCCTTATAAGGTAACAGCTTTGCTTTTGCCAACTTAAACCTAGGATGAGCCACTCTTTGGAGTTGTAAAGCCTAACCCTCAACAGAGCAGCAAAGTTAACAATTTAGAACAGAGTTTCTGCCCTAACTCTAGATTCCTTTGATTGTGTGTTTCAATTAGATTCTTATTGCATTACATTACATTATTTTGTAACTGTTTGCCTTCTGGTTTTTCCCACTTATACTAAGGTTTATGTGGTTTAAATATTAGTGGTCAGAACTCCTTGCCACATGAGAGAAGGAAATAGCAATATGGGCTATGCCATTAATCTAGTTCCTGCAGTTTCATTTTAGTAGTGAGGTTTTCTGATAGGACACCAAAACACTCTTTTCTTCCTTTTTCTCATAACTCATGATATTATTGTATTTACATGTGAAATTATTCTTGGAAATAGTTGAGTTAACCCAGTTGCCCATTGCATGCTGCCCCAGCTTCTAAGTTTTCTGCATAAATTGGGATATCTCTTAGATGAGTTGGTAAGACAGAAATTGAGGAGATTCCTAGAGTGTGTGTGGTTCACAGTATGTACACAAATCCCAACTCACCTTGAACACAGATGTTAAAAGCAACAGCCAAGTTTCTTGTAGACAGGTCTTCTTTCTCAAAAGTCAGCCAAACCATGCATTGTTCTCCCCCCTACAGTCAGTAGCAGCTCTAGCTGTCTCTTTCTTTATGTGAACTGTCCTAGCTCCAATCTGTTTTCAATTGTACCTCAACTATACACCGTAAACACCCATCGTGAGAAACTCCTGTCTCACAAAGTGGATAACCTCTGGCCTAACAGGAAAGATAAGTTGCACAGATAGGTTATCTGCAAAAGAGATTTTCCAGTTATACGATTATAGTTAAACCAATGCAATTATTTTTATATAACTCACCATGGCCGTGTCTACACGTGCCCCAAACTTCGAAATGGCCATGCAAATGGCCATTTCGAAGTTTACTAATGAAGCGCTGAAATGCATATTCAGCGCTTCATTAGCATGCGGGCTGCCGCGGCGCTTCGAAATTGACGCTCCTTGCTGCCACGCAGCGCGTCCAGACGGGGCTCCTTTTCGAAAGGGCGCCGCCTACTTTGAAGTCCCCTTATTCCCATGAGCTCATATGAACACTTCTTATTTCAGAATAAGAATGGTTTTACTCTGCTCAGCTTAAGCCATTTCTCAAGTGACAAATAAAAGTAGAACAACCCACACACACACACTTTTATACTGAAATAAGAACATTCATGGGGTAAGTGATAGCAATTAAGTTATATCTGTTTAAAATTCACACATTTACCTTAAACAGGTATAACTTTCCGAAATAAACAAGCCCTACTTAGTAAGGTTCAAAAAGGATAGGTTTCAGTCCAAGGATATGTCTATATTCAACCAGCATTTGATGCTCTGCAATCAATCTTTCAGAGTTCGTTTTTGCCACACGTATGAAGACATGGCAAAATCAATCCCTCTGGGCTTGGCCATCAAACCTGGTACTCCATGCTATTGCATGGAGTAAAAGATGTTGGCATAAGCCTGAAGAGCCCCAGGCTATACTAGGGCAGAAAGTCTATTCTGATAATGTTGATTCTAGCTATGCTGATGGTGTAGCCAGAACTGCATATCTGGGATCAACTTTGTTCCCCGTGTAGACCAGGCCCAAGCTATCTATGGCTGGAAGCAAGCTCCACATCACAGTTCACCTGAGTATGACTACAGTAAGCATTCCAGCCAATATGTCAAATACTGTGAGATTGTTTTGCCAATGCCCTGAAGTGTGAATGATTTATGGAAAAGTATCATCAAGTTTCCATTCAGTTCATGTATTGCTTTACTGATTCATCCTTTGTCCCAACTGTATATCAAAAATAAAACTCTGCATCACTGTAGTCAAAGGGAGCTTTTGCCATTGACTTCATTGGAGCCGGGATTTGCTCTCAGGATGATATTCACACCAATGCAGAAAAGCCACAGAAGCATGAAATCAGAAGCACTTTGTACCCAGCAGGATCAAGTTCATAAGCTGCAAGAGGGCCTCTCTGCCATCCTATAAGTAAGAAGGCTCTCTTCCAAGTTATTTAAGGACAAGAACACCAGTATCCATAATGATAATCAAATTTGATTTTCATTCTATTCAATACACTTGCAAGAGCTCAGTATCATAGCTATTGGCCTTTTAATATAGAATGATAATAGGAATGGAAGCAGCTGGCAAAGTCAGTGCCAGGACTCTGCCTCCAGGAAACAGGAGGAAAATTGTTTCCAAAATAGCTGAAAGAATAATTTTGTCTGTTAACTTTGTGTTGTTTTATGTTTGTGATGTCTGTCAGTTGTGTTTACTGAAATATCTTGTATATCTAAATGATCATCTGCCAGCAGCATTTTGCAGTTTATTTTTCCCGTCATGACTTTACTGCCATTTGTAGCATTTGGGAAAGACAAAGTGAAAAGGAAATTGTAGAACGTACTCTAATAAAGCTGTTGTTTCTCTATTGCTCTGATATTTTTTAAGTTGCTTGTCTTTTCTTGGCAGCAAAACAGCTACTGTATTGTCAATCATTTGTTTTCTTTTTTCCACTCTATTGTTCTGTTTGTTTTCTTTCCTTTTTTTTCGCTTTCGAATTGCTGTGTAGTCTATGCCATGGAAATTAATCGTAAGTCTATGTGGGGAGTTGATTATCTCATTTAGTTAAATGCATTCATTAGTCTTTTTTCTTTCCTGGATATTGGTATTTTAATTATAGCGTTCTGAAAAAAATTCAGACATAAGATTGATTGTTCTACTGAATTGATTTCAAGTATCAGAGAAGCAGGGAATTGTTTTAATAAGAAAAACTGTTTGGGGACTACTTTATTGGTTTGCAATCAAGTGCCATGAGCTATAACCATAATGATCCTTATTAAATTATATTAGATGAGATGTGGCACACAGAGAATTTAATTTCCTTTGATTACCAAAATTCTGCATTAACATTTATAAACCTACTTGGGCAATCTGTTTGTTTTTGAGATGTATTTGACTTTTCATGTCCAGTTTCCACATGATAACCAGAAATGCAGAAGTATATAATTTGGTGCCACGTTTGTAAGTCAAGTCTGAACTTTGCTTAAATATGGTTCCTGATAAACCAGGAATAAATCAACACTAAGCTGATTTCAAATCATTTTAAAAATTATCTTCAAAAGAGGTTGTGAATGTTTGGTTTTCCTGAACGCTTTTAAAGTAAATTGCTCCAATTTATGGTAGCAAACGAAATCTTACAAAAAATACTGCTGAAAAGACTGGTCACTGTTTAGCATTCCACCTAGTGGTGTTTGCAAGATCAAGCCCCAGTTTGAAACCAAATGAACTGAACAGTAAGGTAAGAATAAATGTAGGGATTGTCTAAATGGTGAGGTAATACACTCCACAAGGGTGTGATTTCTAAGGTGTACCAACTTGATGCACTTTAACTGGTTTGTGTAGACCTGCTGATGTGCATTCGAATGTGGTACTATTTCGAGTTGTTAAAAGTGCACTGGGGGGGCTCTTTAATGCACGTTAGTGGGGTCCACACAGATCAATTAATGCACAGTATGTTAATATACATTTAGAAATCACCTGCAGCCCCATGCATAAAACCCATTATCATACAGACAAGCCCTTAATTTTCAAACATGGTTCATGGGCCATTTTCTTCAAAAGTGACTAGTGACTTTGGGTGCCTGCCTGGAGATATCGTGAAAAGCTAAGATTTTCAGAACTCATGGCCCACCTGCTGGCCCTTTTTAGGTGTCTTCCCACACGTTTGCCTCTTTTTCTTTGGTCTTGATTTTAGTCTCTGTGGCCGTGTCTACACAAGTCCCAAACTTTGAAATGGCCACACAAATGGCCATTTCGAAGTTTACTAATGAAGCGCTGAAATGCACATTCAGTGCTTCATTAGCATGCAGGCGGCTGCGGCGCTTCGAAATTGACGCGCCTCGCCGCCGCGCGGCTCGTCCTGACGGGGCTCCTTTTCAAAAGGACCCCGCCTACTTCGAAGTCCCCTTATTCCCATCAGCTCATGGGAATAAGGGGACTTCGAAGTAGGCGGGGTCCTTTCAAAAAGGAGCCCCCTCTGGACGAGAAGTGCGGCAGCAAGCCGCGTCAATTTCGAAGCGCCGCAGCCGCCCGCATGCTAATGAAGCGCTGAATATTCATTTCAGCGCTTCATTAGTAAACTTCGAAATGGCTATTTGCGTGGCCATTTCGAAGTTTGGGGCTCATGTAGACGTAGCCTGTATAGTTTTAATTCTTGCTGATGAATACTCCCAATCCTGCATTGAACATGTTAGGAGCTGGCCCATTGACAAAGAACTTACAGGCTAAGTGGGAGTTTTGAAACATAAGAAGTTTAAATATCTAGCCTATGGCTTTATTACAGTGCTTGCAGCAGTACCACACCAATGCAGCTGGGCCATGTAGCGCTGACAGGAGAGAGTTCTCCCTTCAACTTAATTATTCCAGTCCCTGCGGGCAGCAGTAGCTACCTTGGCTGGAGAAGCTCACCTGCTGACGTAATACTGCCTACACCAGCTCCTGGGTCAATGTTCACATCCCATGAACGACATAACTTGTACCATCTTAATCTGTGGTGTACATATAGCCCAAGTTTCCTTGTCCTCCAGCAAGTTGGGATTTCCCCACCTGGGCTACGTCCTCCACTTTTAAGTGGTTCTTTTTCTGTTTTGGTATTAAAAGGGTTACATGGGCTTAGACTTAGGCGATCTCTTCCCAGATCCAGTTTTGTTACAAGTCATGCCTCTCTGGTCCAGCACCGTCAGGACCGGTCTGGCACCAAATCAGAGAATCTGCTGGACAAGAGGCAGTCAATGCCAGCCCCTCTGCTGCTGCCGGCTGCTGTGCCCTCTCTGTCAGCAGCAGAGGGGTCGGCATTGAGACAGCAGGGCCTGGGGGAAGAGGGACCCTTCATGGGAAGAGGCCAGATGGCAGCAGAGACTCCACAGCCACCCTGCCTCTTTGAGTGTCCCCATGTCCCTGCTTTTCTGTCTCCCTCCACAAGCTTGAGCGCTATCAATGAGCTCTTGTGGCACTCCAGAAGTTCTGGGAGGATGGGGAAGAAGCTGCTTTCCCCTGTAAGTTCTCCGGCCCAGGAGCATGCCGGGGGATGCTGGACCACAGATGTTGCTGGACTGCAGAAGTCTGGACTGTAGAGGTTCAACCAGTGGGTAGGACAGCTGCCATGGGCCCTGGGGAGAGGGGCCAGCTCTGTGGCCCAGAAGGGGTGGGGCCAAAAATGGAAGGGTCAAGGCCAAGGGCAGCTCTCAGCACTGCCTGGACTATGGCACTGGGGCCTCCCCCGACCCCGCCGCCAACTACCTTACAGCCACTTGCTGCCAGAGCAACACTGCCATGGCACGTCAGAGGGGCAAAGTGGCAGTGGCTAGAGCTCCAGACCCCATTGAAATGCCTTCTCCTCCCCCGCCCATCAGCAGGCTTGGGTCAAACCTGTATTGAAAAAATAAATCCAAATGTCCTAAGGGCTAAATTCTAACCTCAGTTACAGCATTGCACACATGGGATAACTATTCACTGTGGGTACGGCTACAACTGCATTCCTCTTTCGAAAAAGGTATGCAAATGAGATATATTGGAAGTGCAAATGAGATATAAATTTCCATATTTGGAGTATCATTTGCATGTTATAATTTCGAAAGGGCTTCTTTCAAAAGAAGAAAGCCAGTGTAGATGTTGCTCTTTGGAACGTAAACCCCATCTTTGAAAGAATCCTTCTTCCCATTAAATAAAGGGAAGAAGGAGTCTTTTGAAGATAGGTTTACTTTTGAAAGAGCAGCGTCTACAATGGCTTTCTTCTTTCAAAAGAAGCTCTTTTGAAATTACAATATGCAAATGAGGTGGTGAATATACAAATTTATACTTCATTTGCATTTTCGATTTACCTTATTTGCATGCCTCTTTCGAAAGTGGAATGCAAGTGTAGACACACCCTGTGAGGGGAGGTTATTTTGCATTCATGTGGTGTACCTGGCAGCTGATTTTGGCCCGGAAACTCCATTTGGTTCTACTGGAAATAAACTTTGAACCTATTTGTCCTACCAGATCTATTCTTTACCTAAATATGACCTGTGCTCCAAATGCCAGCCAAGCACAAAAAAGTAAACCTTCAATTGTCTCTTCAGCTCCTTGTGGAGATAATCTTTATGATGAGGATGGTAAACGTCTCCCTCCGTGCATTCCGGGGGCCTGGCTCACTCCTGCTATCATGGCTTGTTACCTGCTGGTAGCAAACATTCTGCTGGTAAACCTGCTGATTGCTGTCTTCAAGTAAGTGCTTCCCTCTCTGATTGTTAACTTAGCTTTCTCATTGTCCTAATACTAATATGAAAGGCCTGTGAGAGCCTATCAGCAGGACTGTGCTATGGTGTGACAAACAGACAGCAATTTGTGACTTTGTACACAGACCCAAGTCTAATTGTTCTGTAAATAGGAGTGACAAATACTTGAGTTTGATTTAAAGTCAGTTTACATTTCAGGATTGTTGTGATAATTGGGCCTACCAATTCTCCTGATAGTGCGCTCTCCTGAACTGTCACAATAGCCTGTCACAAATGGGGACAGGTATACAGAGCCTTCCTGCCCACAGAACAAGGTGGGGTGGCCACCTCTGGCCCTGCACTTTTGGGAACCTCATGGTGGTTGCCCCAGCCATCCTGTGGGCAGGAGAGAGGAGGATTAGTTGGGCGGGGACAGGTGACGGGGGCAGGTGGTGGCAGCAACAGGAGGTCGCCTCCCCTCGGAACCCCTCCCCCAGTCTCTCCCACACTCACCAAGCAGCGCAAGTAGCAGCCTATGCCACTCCACCATGGCCCCCGGCCACGCCTCCGCTCCCTGCCAGCAGCAGAGAAGTGGGGCTCAGTGGGCCAGGCGGGCATGGCACAGCAAAGCAGGCTGCCACTAACGCCACGAGGTGAGTGAGGAGGGAGAGAGGCCGAGGGGAGGATACCGCCTGCCACTGCTGCTACCATCCACCGCTGCACCCTGCCCCAGGTAATCCCTGGCCAGGCTGGTTGGGGAGGGGAGCAAGGGGCGGAGTGGGGCCTGCAGCAGAGGGGGATTGTCCAGGGCCCTGCACCTGGCACACTGTGTGGGGGGGGCTGTGGTTTGCCCCAGACCTTGCCCTCCCCCCTCAAGACAGCCTCATAGGTAAAGGTATAAGAAGAGAGGCAGGTCAACTTAGTCCAGACAAACCCGCTTTGCTATATTTCAAGGACTGTGTTAAGAGCAGTGTGGAACCAGAAATCAATGAATCAAAATTGGTGGGTCAGAAATTAGGCCTAGTTGGTGGACAAAATACTGAGGGAATGGGCTATATCTCTGCTTGCTCCCTTTTGGTTTTAGGGTTATTTTTCAAAAAAAGGTGGGGGAAGAGAAACTTTTGGAGAAAACTTTGGCTACTGAAGCAATATTTGCCATCATGGCTACCATCCCTACTCTCTTGTGTGATCCCAAGCCTTTGTTTTGCTGATCCTCAGAGATGTCTTAACCCGATTGGGCCAGAGAAACCCAGATGATATCATTGCCACATCTGCCAGCTGTTGCTGAATCCCAGCCACTACCATGGATAAGGGACTTTCTGTCTTTCCATTCATCCCCACCACTTTCCTTCCCTATCTAATTTCTTCTTTTTCTTCTTTTTGCTGTGTCTCTCCTTTTTCCTTCTGTCTCATCAGAACCTGGCTTTGTGAGCTATGACTGTATATTTTGTAACATGTCTGCAAACAGAAAGAGGAAGCTAAAAGCGAAGTTCTAAACAGTCCAGCGCTGGTACAAGTTTGCCAGTGGCTAATGGACTGCGTACTGGGTCTTCTCTTCCAGCAGACATTGCATGTGAAAGTCGATACCTGAGCCCAATGCTGCATTTTTCTATCTTTGCTGTTCTGTTCTATCCCAGCAGTGTTTCTCTTGTTTTTCTTAACAAAACTGAATCAGACATCAACAGCTCAGCCTGTCTCAGCTAATGTCTCTTTTTCCTCCAAAAAGGACAGTTAATACCAGTCAATACCATCTAAAAGACTGTCAAACAAGGGAGCATTATGCTCTAAAAACTCTCTCTAGCTAAAGGGAGCAAGGACTGCTGTTAGAATGAAAGCCTTATTTAATACTTTACATTTCAGGTTCTTGAACTGTTTTTCCTTCTTTATCTGTATCTTTTTAGTAAAGGATCGAAAAGGATAGTTAATGATTGCAGTGGTACCAAGTGGGTTGAGGTCTGTGAATACCAAACTCTGAGCTTTGCTATTTACTGACTGTGACAGGCTCTTGTTAATATCCTGAATACTTTGAGCCTCTGTATACCATCTAAACTAATACAATGGAAAGGGCCAGAAGAGAGCTTGTCACAAACTCACCAGGACTTGCGAAGATGTGTGTTAGAGAGTTTGGCTAGCTCGGACTGCCATCTAATTAACAGTGACATCCATCAGTGTTTCTCCTGGTGACAGTATGTTTTGTTTCTCTGGGCTGTTCTCTGGGTCAAGTACTCCAGCCAGATCATAGCAGAAGAGTGCTCTGAGTAAAGCCTAATTGGTGCGTTTCCACTTTGTGGAGAGGTGCTGAGTATGGGGAGGTTTGGCTTTGCAGCAGACTTGCAGAGCAAGGATCAGAAGGCGTGGAGTATGATGTACATCCGGTACGCTCAGATACACAGGCCTAATCCTGTGTATTCAGGCTCTGTAGCTCCATGCTTTGTCTCTGAGTTAGGGAAGAGTTCAGGTGAGAAGCCTGAGTCATGTTCTCGGGCACCACCCATTTAACTGGGTTTGTGTAGGAACCAGATTTTGGCCCTCTGAAGGGATATGTCCTGTCGTACAATAGAGTTAATACAGCTTAACACAAACCAAGAGGGAGAACTCCTTTCCAAAATGTGGGATGCTCCAAATGTTGCAATACACTTAACTACTCCCTCTTCTGCCACATACTTGAATGGCCAAAGCCCCACGTGTCAAGTCTTAGGCTAGCTACTTTTCTATCTGCCAGACTAAAGTGAAGAAATTCACTGAGCCACAAAACAAAAATAACATGAAAATAAAATTGTATTTGGGGGCTTATGGTCCCACCTTCTCTGTCACCTTCTGTGTAGACCTAAAGGACCTCTGTTGAGCTAACAGAGTGTTTTGAAGCAATGGAAGTGACTGCTAGGAATCGGTGCCATGATGCCTAATACTGAGGCAATGTCTACACTGCAGGCATTATTTCGGAATACAAAGGTATCCCAAAATAGCTGCCCATGCGTATGCAACACACCCATTGTCTCAAAACAGTTTTTGAGATACAATATGATGCTATTCCATCATCCCTGTAAACCTCATCACATGAGGAGTACAGGGATGCCTTGAAATAGGGCTTTATTTCAGTATGTGGCACGGTTTAGACAGTGTCACATGCTGAAATAACCTATTTCAAGGTTAAGGCACCATCTAGACATAGCCTGAGTGACACTAATTCCTACAAGCCTCTTCAGGATCTATCAACTATGTTAAACAAGTGGATTTCACTGAAGTTGTAGTGGTTATTGGGAGTTGTAAGACATCTCCACCCCAGGTACATCAATTGCTAAAGTGACTCGGGAAAATGTAATGGATGGACTTCAGAGATCACTAGAAGAGCAAGAATTGGCTGGCATCACTAGAATGTTGCCCAGAAAAGACCTCTTTTTGGAAGTTGAAATGAGAGAGCATCTTTAAACCTGGCTAAGCTTTGTGTAGTATTCCAGCCAGCCTGAGAGCTGCCTGAAGTGAAAAACTGAGCACCAGAATCATTTCTGTTCCCATTGTTGACAATCACAAAACCAAACCAAGGAATTTTTACTTACTTCTACCACTTCCTCTTTACATTGGGTCGTCAGGGTAACAGGGTGGCTTGCCCTGGAAAGGCGGGGCTAGCTAAACTGGATTACAGGATGAGACGCACCTGGAGAGGTCATCAGCCAAGAGGCTGTAAGGAAGGCAGGGACTGCTTGAGGATTAGAGGTTACTGGGAATGAACAGGCTCAGTGAGTCTTGGGACTTAGAACTGAGATTGCAGCCTGGTAGGATCTGGGAGTGGATTGTCAAAGCAGGGAGGAGGAGGAGATGCTTTTGTTTTGTGTAGACTGTGGATGAACTTGAAAACTTTCCTTTTGAATGTTAATTTAATAGGACACAGCCTGAGAAGGGTTGAAAATGGGCAACTGAGTTTGTCACAACTGATTCCCCACCTTGGTACTTTGAGTGCAGGTAATGGGGGCCAGCTAGTCAAATAAACACTGCTAAACTCTGTCTCTGCAGTTACCAGAGACATACAAGTTTTTCTGATTTCAGTTTTCCCTGAAATCAGTCAGTAGCTGCCACCACTCAGAGTACAAAAGCCCCTTTCCAGGAAAGAAATAACTTGGAATCTCTTCCCTAAGGGTAAAATCCCCAATCTTTTTTCCCAAGGAGTTGGAAAGAAATAATAAGAGCACCCCACCAAAAAAAAAAAAAAAATCAGGCAGGGAATTGTGAGCTCTCTGGTAATGTGTTTGCAGCCAGGCATGTATTTTAAGCCCCTGTAGGACACAAAGAATCATTCACTTTTATATCACTTTTATTATTAAAACAGGACTATTTTTGCAAGCAATGTAAATGGCTTGGTGTTTAAAACAAAACAAAACAGGAATTGAAGCAAAGTATAGGGATTTTTTCTGGGTCAGATTCTGGGTAACAGGAGAAAATAAAAGGAACAAATAACCAGCTCAGACATAATTTCCAAACCCCCATACAATGAAAATAATAAACCTTACATGACTACCAAAACTTTTCCCTGCTCTCACATTCTGATGAGCCTAGGGGTCTATTCTGGATGAGCTTATTTCTTCCCCTCTGTCCCTGGAGCGATCCCTGTCTCTTCTCTTCCTCTGTTTCTAACAAGGGAGATGCTGCTGTGATTCAATTTCAGCTTTGAATTTTTCCACTAGCTTCTATTGGCTTTTTGCCACTTCCCCCAAACCACTCCCTCAGAAGCAGGTTAGCTTAACCCTTTCCTAGCTCTCCAGGTAAGTTTAGACTTTCCTTTGCAGCTCCCACTCATAACAGGCGGCTTCTACACCGGTAATGAGGCAATTCAAAGCAGGCTAATGAGGCACTAATGTGCATATTCAGTGCCTCATTAGCATAATGGTGGCTGTGCAAATTTCAAAGTGCAGACTTCGAACTGCAAATTGACGGTGTAGATGGGGGCAGCTTTGAAATAAGCATCCCACTTCGACATTCCCTTACTCAGATCTAGTTTTGTGGGGATAAGGGAATGTCGAAGTGGGGCGCTTATTTCAAAGCTGCCACATCTACACTATCAAACTGCAATTTGAAGTCTGAACTTTGAAATTTGCACGGCCACCGTTATGCCAATGAGGCCTTGAATATGCACATTAGCACCTCATTAGCCTGCTTCTAATTGCCTCATTATCATGCCACCTCTGATGGGAAGTGGCATGTGTAGAAGCTGCCTACAGTATTTTATTTGGTTTCTAGAACCAGCCAAGAAAGGAGGCAGGCTGCTTGTTGTGTGATCCTCGGACAAGGGTGGGGAACCTTTCTCTTATCGGGGCCAGTCAACCCCAGGAAAAAAAAGTCAGTTGCAAGACACATACAGCCCTGTTTTCTTATGGTCATATTTTAATTACTTGCATGAAACAATGGCTGTGTCTACACTAGCCCCAAACTTCGAAATGGCCATGCAAATGGCCATTTCGAAGTTTACTAATGAAGCGCTGAAATACATATTCAGCTCCTCATTAGCATGCGGGCAGCCGCGGCACTTAGAAATTGACGCAGCTCATCCAGACAGGGCTCCTTTTCGAAAGGACCCCGGCTACTTCGAAGTCCCCTTATTCCCATCTGCTCATAGGAATAAGGGGACTTCGAAGTAGGAGGGGTCCTTTTGAAAAGGAGCCCCATCTGGATGAGCCGCGCAGCGGCGAGCCACATCAATTTCGAAATGCTGCAGCCGCCCGCATGCTAATGAGGCGCTGAATATGTATTTCAGCGCTTCATTAGTAAACTTCAAAATGGCCATTTGCACGGCCATTTCGAAGTTTTTGGCTAGTGTAGACATAGCCAGTGAGTCAAACAAGAAGTGGCCAAAACATGTTTTTAAAAAAAAGGAAGTGTTATAATTGTGGGTGGTTTAGTAAAAGTAGAGTATCTGAGGACACTGTGAAAAGTTTCACATAACATTCAGAACCGCATCACTTACTTTCAGGTCATAAAAGGAAATCTATTGTTGGTGTCTGCCTCAAGCACTGTCCCTTTTTCTACTCTTCTAAACCCTCTAAGTCCAAAATATTCTTTTAACAACATGCCTGGCTTTGATAGCAAAACTGAAAATATTTGGCTTCTAAGAGCAGTGTGATGGGGTTCAGGGGTCCCCCTGCACTGCACCCCGTCCGCTGGCAGGAGAGACTCTCACTCAGCAGGTACAACAGCAGGTTTATTAGGCAACAGATGTCCAGTTTCTCACAGAAGCAACAGCATAGCAGCCAGAGACAGTCCTTCCAACCTGTCCTGGGGAGAAGACCCCGAGGGGTGCCCCTCTGGGGTGTAGCTTCCCCCTCCTCAGGCTGGCTGCCTTCCAGCTCTCCCTTTTCCTAGCCTCTAACCGCCGCCCCCCTGATTCAAAAACCCAGCTCAGCTCCTCCCTGCTCTTTGTTCAGGCAGAGGTGTCACCTGCCAGTTGTAGCCCCAGGGTCATCCTTAGCCACTGGGAGCTGCTGCTTGCCTCAGACATCCAGCCTGACTCACACATGCACTCCCCCCACTCCATTACAAGCAGCTCCTCGCAAGGATCAGTGCTGTGCTCTGAAGTTGAGAAGTTTGGATAAACTGATGTTTGAACTGAGGACATTGTGTGATTGTGTCGGGAAAAAGGCTGGTATTTAGGTTAAGCTCATCAGGGTATTAAAAGAAAACCATGTGTAACTTCTGAGTGTTGTTATACAAAATACCTTTCATGCACTTAATATTCCTTAACATCAAACATTATCCTGGGTTATTAGCAACACTTTGTTTATAACCATGCTCCAAAATAAGAGTTCTGTGGTGATGAGCATATTTTTGCCAAGCTTATTTTTCTCAGTGATTGCTGAGAAGCTGTTTTATACTGGGACAAATATTCTAAAATAGAAGTTCTCAAACTATGGGGTGGGGTGGCCCTCTGAAGGGAAGTGAGGGAATGTGTTAAGGGAGGCACAAGCTGTGGACTGTGCTGCTTTTTAAAGTTCTGGCTCTGAGCCCTGAAAGCAACAGCACAGAAGTAAAAGTGGAAAAGGGGGACTAAATCTTCTGTGGTAAGTGATATTGACTAGTATCAATTATCACACTGACACCTTTATTTTGTGCTGCTGCTGGCAATGTGCTGCCTTCAGAGCTGGGTGCCCAGCCAGCAGCCACCTCTCTCTGCTGTGCATTCAAAGTTGGGTAGCAATATATGTACTTGGGGAGGAGGGAGCCACATAAGACAAAGAAGTAGGGCCCGATTAAACAATTCTGAGAACCTCCTTCTGGGGAGTAGCGTGCTGCTGTTTTGTCATAGATGAAAGTGTAGCTAAATTATCAGTTTAACAAGTATCAGAGAGGTAGCTGTGTTAATCTGTAGCTTCGAGAACAACAAGAAGTCTTGTGGCACCTTATAGACTAACAGATATTTTGGAGCATAAGCTTTCATGGGCAAAGACCTGCTTCATCAGATGCATGAGTGTGGGGGTGGTTTCAGAGGGGTATTTAAAGAGTGGAGTCCCGGTAAGAGGGAGGGCCAGCTCTGTCAGCTCTGGCCCTCCCTCTTACTGGGACCCCACTCTTTAAATACCCCTCTGAAACCACCCCCCAACTTATGCATCTGATGAAGCAAGTCTTTGCCCACGAAAGCTTATGCTCCAAAATATCTGTTCATCTATAAGGTCTATCAGTTTAACTTAATTGCCAGTCTAATAGTCTTTTCCAACTAGAGCCGCTAGGTTTTAGAACAACTGTTGACATGACTGGCTACAACCTAACAATTCATGTCAAATTATTGCATCTAACCTCAAACTGCTATGTAATATGCTTTTGAATTTGAATTGTGTGCATTTTATGGCAAAAGATCATAAAGACCTAATGGTAAATAATTCACCAAACAATAATGTCTCTTGCAGCAATACCTTCTTTGAAGTGAAGTCCATATCTAACCAAGTTTGGAAATTCCAGCGATATCAGCTGATCATGACATTCCATGACAGACCTGTCCTACCTCCACCTATGATCATCTTCAGCCATCTCTACATCATCATCATCCGCCTTTGCTGTCGCTGTAAGAAGAGACAAGAAGGAGACCAGGATGAACGTGACCGGGGACTGAGTATGTGAAGAATTCTCTGTTCAAAATAGAGCTTTTTATATCATTTTGAACACTGAGCAGCCATTTATTTGGTACTCAATGGCCATTCTTTTTATTCACCTTGCCTATTGAAGGACTTAGTAGAAGTCAGCATTGTGACAACTCTTGCATCAAACAAATGAACTCATAGAGGCCTCCATGGTCCTGAATCTACAGAATATGATGCTGTACTGCTGATGATCTTCCTTAGCATTTTTTTAAAGTGACAAATCCTATTATCTTGTCATCTGTTTTTGCCAGATTGACCAAATTATAACACAGGCCATCCACTGGGAGGGAGTGAGTAGGATATGGGTTTCATGCACAGACATTGAGGGGAAGCAGGGATAATAGGTTCTAATCTTATCTGTGACATTGACACACTCTGTGGCTTTTTACAATTCATGTATGACAAGATATGTGCCTCAGTTTCCCCATATGTAATACCTACCTACCTATCTCACAAGAGCACTGTGAAGGTTAATTATTATCTGTAAAATGTTTTGAAGAAGGAAAAACTCTATTATTACTTTTAACATAATAATAATTAAGAAAAAAACTAATTAAACGGGCTTTTTCAGTCCCTTAGTATTTTTACCTATCCTGGTTTCTATTTTTCATAGGAAACATATTTTGTGGGTAATTGTACCTGTTACATAGGCCCTAATACAAAAGAATTGTATATATATATTTGACTTTCCCTGAAAATAACATGAAACATTCCCAAGGGCTTTTATCACTCTGATTTATTTTTCCTTTTTAAAAATATGCAGATTTTTGAAAAATCCTTACCCAAAATCTGTCAGTGGATAAAATCGATCCATTGGATTTATCCACTGAATGTGATGCAATCCCTTTTTAAAGAGTGGTAAAAAAAGAAGATTCATGTAAAGGAGCAGTTGTATTGACTGACTAAGATAATATTGCTCTCAGGACTTTGGTTAAGTGGTTTTTGCCTTTTTAGTAAGTGCCCAAGCAAGGACTGAGGAGACAAAATCTTTAATTCCTTTCCCTGCCTCCCCCACAAGTAGCTTAAAAACACTACAAAACCCCACACGAGTTATATTATATTTTAAATTATAAGAATTAGAGCAATTCAATTAATATCTCCTACAAATTTATGCAGAATTATTTCTGAATGATGAAGAGCTGAAGAAATTGTATGAGTTTGAAGAACAATGTGTTGAGGAATACTTTCAGGAAAAGGAGGATGAACAACAGTCATCTAATGATGAACGTATCAGAGTTACATCAGAAAGGTAAATAGTGAAAATTTTTACAGGCTATTAGAAAACTTTTTTTTCCTGTTCATTAACACCAAGAGTTGGCCAAGCTGTGCAATGTTTGTAGCCTCAAAGAAATGCACTGAAAGTCTGTGCACTTAGCTTAACCTCACCAAACAGTTGGTCTCCAAAACAGAATCTCACAAGAGCCACTTTATCATGAGATCTCTAGCACTGTTTACTTCTGTGTGGTTTGTGTACACTACAAAGGACTCACCCACATTTTACTTCTACACTTCCTCTTCCTCCTCAGCTGTGTGAAGTTCAGAGACATTTCCTCTACCCTAGTTTAACAAATAGTCATTTGCTCGATTTCCAACAGATTGTCTTATTGTCTTAGAATGGAATCATGGGAGAGGAACAGGGAGACAGAAAGAGAGAAGTATGTTAAGTCGGGACGCCCAGAATTCTCTAATTGTAACCTCTGATTCCCTCTGAGGCATTGGAGAAATCATTTAACCTCTTTGTCACCTTCCTGATCTGTAAATAGGAATCATACCTATGTGTGCTTCGCCGAGGTGTTGTAATGCGTAGGTGGTAATTGTAAATGTGAAGACCTAAACATTAAAACTACGTCTCAACTAGAGCTCTCTTTCGAAATGCAAACATTTAAATGATTCCATTCAATCCCTTTCAAAAGTTCATCTTTTGAAAGAGCGCATCCACACACGAAAAGCGGATTGAGTCAGCAATCCGCGTGTTCGAAAGACGGGTCAGCTCTTTCGAAAGAGCGCGTCCACACAGCAACAGGCACTCTTGGAAAGAGCTGAGCAGGAAACACCATGGGCAGGGTTGGATGGCTGACAAGCCCTTCCAGGGCGCACAGCCAGCCAGTCCCTTAAAGGGCCCCTCCCAAATTCCCCCACCCTGCACTTGCTCAGGCTCGCAGAGGTCTCACAAGCCCTGCAGAACCTCTGCACAGGCCATCCAGTGCTTGGAAGCCTGTCCCTGATGGATCCTCAGCAGCAGCTCCTTCTGTGGGGGCTGGCTGGACATTCTCCATGCCCTGGTTGGCCACCTGTCCATGGTGGTCACTGCCACCCTGCAACTCCTCTTGTGGTCAATACCCTACGATGGGGCCTAAGAGCTGCTTGACCCAGGATGGCGCTGGAGTTCCCTCACAGCTCCCTGGTGCCTCTGGAGGCACCAACGCAGCTGCAACTGGTGGGAGTGACTGGTGCTAGGGGACTCAGATGATGCTTGATGGCTGCAGAATTTCAGAAGGAGCAAGCAGGCATTCCAGGAGCTCTGTCACCAGCTTGCCCCCACCGTGGCTCACCAGGGCACCCACATGAGGCTCCCCCCATTCCCCTTGAAAAACAGAGAGCTAGTGTAGGCGTAGCTTAATAGTCTATGTCCTTATTAGTAGGGCATGTAATCCAGTGTTTCTTAAACTACATTCCATGGACCACTGGTGAACAACTCACAGATGTGCCACGAGTATCTGACAATTCTTTGATATCATAAACCAACGGTATATATTTTCTGTGATTAAAAGCATCTATGATGTTACCTTTTCATTGTTATGATACCAGATTAAATTACTTCATTTAGTCTCTGCTGTATATGTTGCTGTTTTTGTTTTGTTTTGTTTTGTTTTTTTTCTTTCAGTCTGACAAGTTTTCTTAAGAAAATTTTCATAGGTGGTCCGCATAAAAACTATTATGGTTTGATGTTCCATAGGCTCAAAAAGTTTTAGAAACACTGATCTAATCAACAGTGCTGCTCTGGCAGGGTTGTTCCTGGCAGAATGATTTCAAATGCTTTACCTGTGTCAGTGGCAATTTTAAAAGAACTCAAATGATGGGCCTTCTATCACTGCACTGGATGACTATGCCACAAGAGAAGAAATCTTGCTATTAAGAAAATGATAGCTGATATTCAGGCTATATCAGGGGTCAGCAACCTTTCCAAGGCAGTGTGCCAAAATTTGACCTTTTGACCTACTACGTATGGTCCAAGTGTTTTTTAAAGTCACTAATAGTCCTACTTACAATAGCTTCATTAATAAATAAATTAAGATGCAGAGCTTTACTGTGATTGGTGGTGGTGATTGGTATCATTAGCTGGTCTTTTATTAATCCACAGGCAGCATGGCTTTGAGCAAGCTCCCAAGTACATTGGAGAGAAGGAGCGAGGCTGAGCTCCTGCTTCATGTGCCTATGAAAATCAGCCTGTGTGCCACTCTTGGCACATGTGCCGGGGGAGTTGCTGACCCCTGGTGTATATATTCCTTTACCCTGTTGCATCTCACTAATGCTTAGTTATAGCCCCACCCTAAGGACCAGCCTAAGTGATTCTAATCCTGCTGTTTTGTGCACCCTTAGAACAGTAATAGCCAAATATAAAGGCCATTAGTTGTCATTTAGCCAGGTCAAAATATTAATCGTGTGCAAATAGCGATAGTAAAGGGAAAACCTGCAAAGCCATGGGAATGCTAATCAACTCAGAACAGTAGGTGTCGACATTTTAAAGGTGACCACTCTAATATGTTTCTTTTAACAAATCCCCACAAATCAAAGTCATCGTTATCCAAGGTTTTCAGAACCCAAAGCTACCTGTTTTCTCCAGGCAGTGTCAGGAGTAAATAAATGGGACACAGCTCTTCCATCTGATGAATGATTGGTACAAACACGACTGCTTTCACCCAAAGCTCTTTCTTTTACTGAGTGTCAAGCGTGCACGTATGCCATGACAATTGGGTAGAGCACCCCATCTCCAAACAGAGTTAACCAAAGTCTGAGATAGTTCTGAGTGACCAGTAGTCAGACTGATAAGGGACACCCAACTGCTAGGAAGAAGACAGTTTCTGCTCAAAGTAAAGCTCCCTCAAACTGCTCCAAATTGTATTCTTTTACTTAATTTTTCATATCTAACTTAAATGAAGCATATAACACTTAGCAGTGGTTTTTTTGTGCCAGTACCTGCCAGTACTGAGTACCAGCACCTTGGCACCCGAGCTGCAAGATTGGCATGGGGAGGAAGGTGGGAAGCCGGCAGAGTACTGGCTCCTCTTTTTTTTTTTTTTTAAACAAAAAAAAGCGTTGAATCTTGGTACCTCCTAGTGTATCGCCGACTGTACTAACTTCAGCAGATCGCTCATTTTCCTTTATCAGCAAAGCATTTCTGCTATTTCTAGTCATAACAACAAAAAAAATTAAATTTCAGGGGCACTCAAAATCACGGCCAGCTATCCAAACACTCCTGTGGTCCATTACATCTCTCTCCCATCCTCCCATCCAATTAGCAAAACTGCAGTCATGCATCTCCTTGGTCTTGCCTCTCAGAGTCCTAACAATTACTCCCAAATGTGTGGTATTGTTTTTTTTCAGTTAATAGCGGCTTGATGCACAAACTGGCTGCAGTTACGTCATGTTTAATTCTCCCCTAACACCACCACCACTTAATTGTCTTTCTCTGAGTTGTTTAACATCTTTCTGATTGACAGCTGTCCTGAACATCACACAATGTGTGTGCAGTTTGGATGAAATATGTATGTGTTTGGGCCATGGCAATTTGTCAAAGGCCAGACAAGTGTGACATCAAATAGAGTCAAAACTACACACTTTAATTCATTTTGGTACACGGTCACAAAATAGGGCTGCATATTTCTCATGGCTTCTGGTTCCACCTGCTTTTGTATGGGGAAGCAAAACAATTGTAATTTATTTTCCACAGTTTGATTTCCAATTCGATTTTCTAGTATATGATCCCTTATCACATCCCAGTGTGTAATTTTTATATACAATCTTCCTGCACTGTTGCTTTCATTAAAGCAACATAAAAAAAACCAAGAAAATGGAAAAAATAGATTTTTATACTGGAGTAAACATCAATTCTTCTGTCTGCAAATCTGGTACTTAACAGGAAGTTAGAAATAAGAAGCTAAAGTAGTACACAATTCCATGAGTTCCATACTACATTCTCTTTCATGCAGCAACAAAATGTATTTTTCATGGTTACCTTGATCTTGTATCAAATCAATAGCTGAATCTGTCATTACAAAATTCCTGTAGTATTATTAATAGAATTCCTCACAGAGAACATTGACTATTATACAGCAAGAGGCTGGGATGTGTGGAAAGAAACATAAAAACATCCTTATCTCAAGGCTGACATGATTTGTACTTACTATGGCAAAGCTCTAGCTTTGTCTTGGGGGATCCTGGGCTGTTAGGTGGTTGGGGAGCCTCAGAGGCTCACTGTAACCTTCAGCGTAGCTGCTCTCCTTCTTGGAAGACAAGGTCACAGCCTACTCAGCCAACTTTACCACAAGCCAGTCACTGTGTTTACTGGCAGAACCCTCATTAGTTCTAGTCCTCCCTCTCACTGAGTGTCCCTGTGATGGCATCAGGAGGTTCAGGGAGAACCCAGGCCCATTCTCTGCTCCAGTTTCCATCCCAGGGCCCCTAATGGCAGTAGCAGCAGCAGGTAGATTTTCCTCCACTACCTGAGCTATAACCGTGCCCTGGGCCATTTCTCCAAACAGCCTCTTCCAGCACCTTATTCCTGATGTCTGACCACTCCCAGCTCTTCCACGGCACACCACCTAATTTCCAGCTCCTTGCACACCACTTTCCCTGAAGGGGAGCCTTTTAATTAGTCCCAGCATGTTCCTAATGGGCTGCAGCTGTTCTGATTAGTTTGTGTCTCTGAATTGCTCCAACTAAGTTCTTAACGGGATTTGGCGCACTCCTGTGTGCTTTGGCACAGCCCCTGGCCTGGTTACTCAGAGAAGAGAAAACTGCTCATGTAATTGCCAGCATATTTGCCTTTTATCAGACTACTGCAGCCCCCCTAGCCTGGGTCCATCACATCACATGGACACTAAACAACTAAGGGAAGAGAAAGCTTAAATTTCCATTTGATATAGTGTGGGGGTCTGCAACTGAAATAGCGAGAAGAGCCATTTTTTCAAATTCAGGTGCAAAATCAATCCTTCAAGAGCTGTAATGCATGTGAATACGAGACAGTCATTAATAAATAATGACAAACTATGCTTTTTATCACCCCTATTGTATGCTTTTTATCACCCAAATGATTTGTATCAGTTACAAAGTTATTATCGTCATCTCCTGGCTTTACCCACCTCAGCTCCCAAATCTGCCCCCTATTCCCAAGCTTTACCCCTGTTCCTGCAAACCTGCCGCCCCCCCGCATCCCCAGCCTTAACCCGTCTCAGTCTCAACCTCCCCGCCATCCCCAGGACTAACTCTCCTTAGTGCACACAGCTCCTCCATGGCCGCCACCTCCCCAAGCCCCCACTCCTCCCCTTCTCAGGATGGCTGCACAGCTCCAATGGGGTAAGCTCGACTGCCTTTTCCCCCACCCCAGCCTTCCTGCAGGCTTAGACTTCCATGTGGAGTGGCTCCATGCCCTACCGGCTTTCTCTTCCCAGGCTCCCTGCCACTGCTGACTGCTCAGTGTCCCCAGCTACCACTGCTTAAACAAAAAAACTAAAATCAGTTGGTAGCTATAATAGAGGTTTTCAGTAGTTTACATATCTATTCAATACTGCCACTGTTAGAAGATCACCATATTGTAGAGTTCATTACCCACATATTTGTACAAAATGGGGAGAAGTTTGTTCTTTAGAAGAGTGAACAGTTCCTTAAAATAATTGGATAGTACATAATGCAAAATTCACCCATGTTCAGAAGGCCAGCACAAGACTGAGGCATAATTTGTCTTTTTTTTGACAGCTTAAGTGGGATTTAGGAGCTATAAAAATCTCTTTTTGGCTCTGCTCAGGCACAAATTTTACCTTGTATGTGAAAAATGCACATTCAGCCCTTATGACCTTTGATACAATCACAATAAGGAACGTGTACTGTGCAAAATTCAACTCTGCCATTACTCAGCAGAAACTGGTGACATATTGTGTACTACTTGAAAACATTCTGTAGTTTGTTTAATTAATCCTTGTGCGTATACTCCACAGAGTGGAAAACATGTCCATGAGATTAGAAGAAGTGAATGAAAGAGAACATTTTATGAAAGCTTCTCTTCAGACAGTCGACCTTCGACTTTCTCAACTGGAAGAGCTATCTGGGCGGATGGTGAATGCTCTTGAAAAGCTGGCGGGTATTGACAAATCCGATTTGACGCACACACGCTCACGTGCTTCCTCTGAATGTGATCCAACTTACCTCCTAAGGCAAAGCAGTGTCAACAGCTCTGATGGTTACAGCATGTACAGATATCATGTCAGTGGCGATGAGTTAACATTTGAAGATAGCACCACCCCGATGTCACCAGCCATGGGATTGCATAAAAGAGCCTATTATTTTGGTACAAAAGAAGAGAAAGATTATTCAGACTCAAAGATGCAGCTGGTTCCAGAACGTCAGGGTAGTCTCCGCTATACCTCCAGTGCAAACACAATGGCCACTACAGATTACAATAAAGCTACATTACAAGTTGCACAGAGTATCACTAGACCCCGATCTGATTCAGATGTTTGTGTTTCGTGTGATGACAAGCAAGGGGTTTCCAAGAGTGATGGAACAATTCCCCAAAGCATGAACCAAACAGGTATTTTTATGAACAGACAGTCTGTCCCAAGACCAGATTTTCAGAACACTCATTTAACAGTAGAACGAACCAAGTTAGAAGCTACTATCTCTTATCCCTTGGACAAACCTAAGGCAATGCGCTATTACCCTGCTGAAGCTGTCAATGCTTGCCAAACAACCATGCTAAAGTCAAGGAGCTTTATATTTGCACATGGAGGGAAGCTGGTTGGAGGGGTCAACAACTGGACCACGGAATATAACTCCATAATGGACCAAGTGTGCCCTTCCACAATTAAACAGTGGACTAGTGAGTGGAAATACCAGGTGGAACAGAAACTTTGTAATGCACCTAGTCAAGAATACCAGGCTGTCTCTGAAGCAGAAAAGCAAGCAGAGCAGAAACAGTTACTGACAGACACAGAAGATGACAGCGATGTTGGCGGAGCAGGTGTCAGTGCCTCTCATACTTCTACACCTGTCACCAACAAGACTGAGACAGAAAACTTACTGTCAGTGAAGCCAGACTGGACTTGTGGATTCCCATCTGTACGATCCAAGAGTTTACACAGCCACTCTCGGAAAGCCAAGTCCATTAAGGACAAATTAAATAGACCGGGACATGCCAGCAGTGTAACTAGTCTAGTGGTGGCCTGTGGCAGTGCAACAGAAGGGAAAAAAGCTAAGCAAGAAAACACTTCCACAGAAACGGAATGCTAAACCGGTTGACAGTCCATGTGGCCGGGATGGTCAAAGAAGCTGTTTGGAACAGTTTAACAAATATTCCACACTCAACAGAAGTGTTTGAAAATATAATTCCAAAAATGTCTTGCATTTACTGATTTTGTATCTTTTTAATTCTGCAGAAATGTTAATGCCGTGTTCTCAAAAAAATGCTTTGTGGGTTGGGGGAAAGGAAGGTGTTCCCGTTACAGGGTGGGCATAAGCCTAAGCCTGGTATGAAAATGCCAAGTGGGCTATATCTTTTTTGGATCCATTGATCCTCCAGGCTGTGTCTACACTAGTCCCAAACTTCGAAATGGCCACGCAAATGGCCATTTCAAAGTTTACTAATGAAGCGCTGAAATGCATATTCAGTGCTTCATTAGCATGCGGGCGGCCGTGGCACTTCGAAATTGACGCGCCTCAACGCCGCACGGCGCATTCAGACGGGGCTCTTTTTCAAAAGGACCCCGTCTACTTCAAAGTCCCTTTATTCCCATGAGCTGATGGGAATAAGGGGACTTTGAAGCAGCCAGGGTCCTTTCGAAAAGGACCCCGTCGGGACGAGCTGCGTCAATTTCGAAGTGTCGCGGCCGCCCGCATGCTAATGAAGCGCTGAATATGCATTTCAGCGCTTCATTAGTAAACTTCGAAATGGCCATTTGCGTGGCCATTTTGAAGTTTGGGACTAGTGTAGACGTAGCCTCATATTCATTTAGGCTATGTCTATGTGGAAGCCTAAACTCAAAATAAGCAACACAATTTGAGCTATGAAAGTTGCATAGCTTATTTTGAGTGTAGTTCAAAATAGGCTATTTCAGCATTTGGCGCTGCCTAAATGGTGCCAAATTTTGAAAAAATGCTCTTTTTCAAGGCATTCCTTACTCCTCATGTAACAAGGAGATCAGGGATGACGAAATAGCATGCCCGTTATTTCGAAAACCAATTCAAAATGACAGGCACATGTCAAAGACATAGAGTAGCTATTTCGGGCTACCTCCAGTATCCCAAAGTAGCTGTGCCCTGTAGACGTAGCTTTATTGACTGAGTTGCTTTCTTAGCTTGTTGAAAATTGGAAAATATTTACATAAAAATGAGAAAATCCTCTTCCCTTTTTCATTAGAAAACTGCTAAATTCAAACCATTTTGACCATTTGACCTCACATATGCACTTGATATCCTTATGGACATGGTCATTAAAGAGAAAAAAATACAGAATGCAAAGGAAAGTTTTTCAGTCTCCTTGATTTCACAGATATCTCTTGGTTAAATTACCAAGGAATGAACATTAGAAGTGACTCTCAGTCAATAAAATACACTTAAAGTTTTTAAAGAAAAGCAGATTTCTCAAGTACAGCAGGACTTGGGAACCATCAGTTTCATCTTGTACCAAAATACTTCACCCATCTTTGAACATGGGTAACAGCGTCTTGTTTTCTGTTACTTTGCGAAGTCGTATCCTCTTTAGCACAGCAACCCTTTGCAGGCACACGTGTGCATGCACACACATAACCAATTACTCTGTCAAAACTAATTGCCTTAAGCTGGGCATCACACTAGGAATACTTCTTTCTGGAGGATCTCTTGTGGGAATTACGTATATCTTTAACTGGTAGTGATCATTGTTTCAAAACAGTGGGGACTGACATGCGAAATTGAATGTCCAAGATCCGCATCCATGGTTTACATCACCAGAGACTACAGTGGAGCCTTGCATAAATGAAATTTGCTTTATTTAAATAAATAAATGTAAAGTGAGTGACAAGTACTGATAAAATGTATACACACCTTTATTCCAGACAAATCTAATACAACAAACCTTTCTTCCTTCAGGAATTTCGTTTTGATGACAATGGGTGGGGGGGGGTACCCACAATTAGAAGACACTAGAATACCTCACATTTGGTTTTATGTGGTTCAAAAACCATTAAACATTTTTTGGTCTAATTTTCTATATTTTCATCCTCTTGAGAAAATACAACCTGAACAGCTACTTCAGTTTTATTGAATGCAAATTAGCATGAATCCCATCTGTCTCTTTTGAACATTTCTTGTACAGAATGATCAGGTTGTTTTTCCCAAATGAAGGCAGAAACTGAATATTTTTCTTTGAATCACTGGTATAACTTACAAAGCAATGTACATAAGGGAAATACAATGAATTCTGCAAGCTCCTCCCTTTCTTCTTCCATGAAGAGGGCCTGAATTTGAAAATTTGTAGTCACTATTTTCCAAACTCATATGTTTCATTTGTGAGGCATCATTCAAAAGTATTGTGGAGTACAAAAATGCACTTGATTCTGGCCATTTTGTTGATGTTACAGTTTGATGACCAAGATTACATTGGTTACTTTTCAGAGCTACTTTTCTAAAATATTCAAGGTGCCCCCCCACCTTATTGAGGACAAATTTACCATTTAACAGGTAAGAAAGTAAATGAGCTAACTTTCAAAGTTATTTTCCTTACAGACTGCTCTTCAAAGGTTTATGCTCAGGTCCTATTGTTAGTAACCAGGATTTCTGCATGCAGTATTTTGAAATTGTTG
Organism: Carettochelys insculpta; assembly: GCF_033958435.1. NCBI lineage: Eukaryota > Metazoa > Chordata > Testudines > Carettochelyidae > Carettochelys > Carettochelys insculpta. The sequence continues at coordinate 14,270,562 of NC_134148.1, forward strand.
CATTTGATATGTATATTCTTCCATCATCAAATCCACTGTTAACATGGGGCCTAGTGTTTACAATTATAACTTGCTATAGTATTTGAGAAAGGAAGGGTGGTGTGTGGGTACGGAATGGGGATTTTAAGATTCTAATAAGGTGTCAGCTGCCTCATGTTTTTGGTATTAGTATCAAATACCTCCTTATAAAACATGTTCCGACACTATACATTGCTCCTAAACTTAAATTAATTGGACAGATATAGAAGTTCATTCTCCACTAACTATAGCATTTCTCCTTGCTGTTGTCATTGACAGTTTGTCAGTCCTATCAGCACAGCAACTCCTAGTTTAATCCTGTAGTTAGGTTCCTGAAAAATGCTACACAAAGTTAAGTGAATCCAGTTTCCACATAAGAATTAATGTAAATGAGAAAGGGAGGGTGTAAAATTTTTCAGCACACAAAAAGCAGTATATACACACACACACAATATAAAGCCATGTCTACACTATAGCATAAAGTCAATTTTAAGGCAGTTAGCTCGATTTTACAATGTGACTGTCTTCACTGCAAAAACCGTTAGGTCAATTTTTAACAAGTGCTAAGGTGGACATTCTTACTTCGACTATCCTATGTGGTGTAACACCAAGTTTGAATTTAAAAGGTAGAATTAATGCTAGTGCAGAAACAGCATTTTTAAATCTATTTTATGGGCCTCCAGAGTTATCCCACAATGCCCAGAATATGTAAATTCTATCTGTTTTCACCTCCCCTGCTCCCAGCTGTGCAGGAAGTAGGAAACAGGAAGTTCTGCAACTGAATTAATTTCTTTATGATCAGCATGTCAATCACATCTAGCCATGAAAAGAGCATGGAGCCCTCAGGAGAGCCAGGGTCTCATCTCGGCTGGTGGGCTAGCCGTTGCCCCACCAAACCATGTGGCTGCTTAGCTTTGGGGACCAGACAGTGGCACTTCAGACAGTGGCATGTCCTGCCCTGGGCAGGGTGAAAGCTTCTGCCCTCCACAGGATGAAGCAGGAGAGGCTGAGAAACTTCTTTCCTGTACGTCACATTTATACAGGGCAGCTCCTGCCCCCCAGGTGCCATGCAGTCACCGGTCAAGCCCCCACTGTACCACATGGCTAGGTCCCCCTCAACCCTGGTGCCATGTGGTTGGCAGGCCAGCCCCCCCACCCCACCGCACCATGTGGCAGCTGGGCTGTTGGGGTTGTGCTTGCAGACAGCAGCATGTCCTGCCCTGCACAGAGTGAAGGCTTCTTCCTTTCCATGGATTTAGCAGGAGAGGCTGAGACAATTCTTTTCTGTACTTCACATTTGTACAAGGCAGCTCCCCCACCCCCCCCGCTACAGGCTGTTTAGCTACCCCACACCCCAGCACACCACATGCTGGCTGTGCTGTGTGGCCCGTGCTCTCTGACAGCAGCATGCCCTGCCCTGCATGGGATGAAGGCCTCCGCACTTCACATTTTACGGGGGTTCACCAGCTGCTGGGGGCTGGTTCCCCCAGCAGCAAATATTTGCAGGGGCTGGCTGGCCCCTGAGAGGAAACATGCCGGGGGGGATGGCTCTACCAGCAGCACCTGTTTTCTGGGCTAACCCCCCCTGCCTAAGAAACCCACTGACTGACCCATGTCAACAGGTCCTTCAGCTGGCCCCTGCCAGTTGAGTTTTGTTGAGGGGCTGGCCCACAGGGAAAGTGTGTAGCTTGGGGGAGCTGCAGTCTCTGCAGGGAACTGCTTGCTGTATTTTCGCCCAGGGAAAAGTAGCTGAGCAACCTGTTGACATGGCACAGTCAGTGGGATGCTCCCTTATTTTTCAAAGTCACTGTTTTTCTTTCCCCTGGGATTCCCAACTTTGTCTTCTTTCCTGCTTTGCTTGAGAATTACATTAAATCTTTCCCAAGTCGCATGGGCACCACAGGTACATGGCACAGTCAACTGGGCACTCCCTAAGGTTATGGTTAAAAGTCTCCGTTTTTCTTTCCCCTGGAATTAAACATGGTACAGTCAGCTGGGTGCTCCCACAGCTCTTCTCCCAGTCACATGGAGCTAGTTTGTTCCACTTGGGCATCCTGCATACCAGGTACAGTCAGCTGGGTGCTTCACCTTGGGATTCTCTCCCTACTTTCCTGCATGTGATCTGGGTCTAATCCACTGTAGTCATAAACAACATTGTAGTGTGTGGGATTGACAGTTCCCTGACGTGCTGCCTTAAAATGAACGGTGTTCTTTCACTGGAGAAAGAACGAGCTGAGTGACCTGTTGACATGGCACAGTCAGCTGGGTGCTCCCAGGGCACATTTGCAAAAGGTGGATCAGCTTCTGAAGCCCAGCACCTGTTCGGCTTTCATTCCCTTGGAATTCCCTCTGTTCCTTCTTTGTGAAAAATAGTAAGTTTTCTCCTATTCACGTGGATCCAGATTCTTTCACTGTTTGATGTTTTTCTCCAGGGGAAAACTAGTTGAAAAACCTGTTTACAGGACACATTTGATCAAAAGGTCCATAATACAGACCACTCAATTTCTCTCATTGGGGAAAGAGAAGTCTGAAAAATGGCAGTTTGTTTTCAAGGGGAGGGGAATGAGGGCAATGCAGTGTGGGAAGATGACATCATACACCCACAACTACTTGCGGGGTATTTTTTCCCTTAACAAACGAGCAAAAAAAAAAAACCCAGAATGCTACAGGGCTGAGGGAACTGTGGGATAGGCTCCCACAATGCACTGCTGCTATAGTCGAACTTTAGTGACTTAGTGGGGATGCACTAAGTCAACTTTGTGGGAAAGTGCAGAAACTCAACTTCAACAGTATAAAACCCAGTGTTACAAAGTCAAGTTTTATAAATTCAACTTTATTTCATAGCATAGAAACAGCTCAAGTTTTAAACAAACAATTTAAAACTGTACACAGCAATGATGATTGCAAAGCTTGATTGAGGGAGTGGAGTCAGAGAGTGGCGTATTTTCTAGGGAATGTCTGGTACTGATGAACTAGTTCTTGGCTGAGTCCTCAGGAATTAACATATTATTATTGATGCAGTCTCACCCTCCACAAAATAGCATGGACTGAGGCAGGAGGGAAGGAAACACAGCAGATGCATGACGGTAGCTACAAATATTTCCCTTTGGAAACTGAGCATGATGATGAACCCATGTCCTCTCTTCTCTGGGCAGTGCATACACAGTTGCACCGTGCCAAGTTGTGTGTGCATGTGAGAGACAGAGAGAGAAGCCGATGCGCACACACTGAATTTGAGATGCAGACAGAAATGTAATATGATTAAGTGGATTTACCCACAAAAACTCATTACGTAATAAATAAATTTGTCTGCCTTTAAGGGGCTAAAGGACTGCTTGTTTGTTGCCCCTCTAAGCATGCTCATCCTAGTTCAATACCCTGCTCTTTTAAGCGCCATAATATAGAGCAGGAAGTCCAGACTCAGGGCGCTGTAGTTGTGATAATTCTGCTTCGTGGAGATGGGTTACAGACTGGGGGGCTTAGAGGCTTCAGGGGGGCTTAGAGGGTTTGGGGGAGTGGGGGAACAGACATCCTGACTTCCTGACCCTCCTCCCACACTGCAAGCAGAAGGCTCCTGGGAGCCCCTTCAGGGCAGAGGATAGGAGAAGCACGCTAGTAGGGGGAGGGGCAGCTGCAAGCTGCATACTTCAGAGGGAAATAAGAGGAGCTGAGGAAGGGCTGCTGGCAGTGTTCCCTGTAAGCTGAGTGCTTGGGTGGCCACTCAGCAGAGACTCAAGTGCTGCCCAGCTGATTAGCACAGTGCCCACAGCCAGCTGCATGTTCTTCTACTGGTCACACACATCTAGACGCCACAGTGCACATAACAAAATTTATACCACACATGGCAAGAAACCGTTCCCCAGCGCCTGGTTCTGCACCCACCCCCAAGGACAGGCTGCTTTTCCAGAAAACCATACAAGTTGTGGACAAAGCAAGCAGCCAAATAACTTTATAAGGGAGCATTATACAACTTTAGCTGACTGTGTTCTAATATGCAAACAACGTAACAACAAAACAATATTAACTGGAACAATATTACATGAAGAGTTACTGTACCTGAAGACAGGTTTTGTTTTTTTCATGAGTGCTTTTTTATTCCATTTCTCAGAATTTGAGATTTGCTGTTGTAAAATGGAATGACATTTGATATTGTTGCACTTCTATGCTGTTGTATGACAGTTTGATGCAATGTCATAGCCATTTTGTATGTGTAGTTAAAATATTTGTCCTAATTTGCATATGCCTTTTATTGTTTGCCTGTACACACTTGCTGGAAATTGATTCATCAGCAAACTTAAAAGGCATACAGAGGTTTTCAGTATTTTCCTAAAGGTGCATTATTCATTACACTATCTATGTATGCAGTAGAGTATGTTGCACGCATCTTGTTTTGTAACATCTGCATAAGTTATGTTAAACCATGTTTTATTTGCCCAGTCACTTTCTAATTTTAAATAAATAAATTATCTCAAAGTAACCATTGAATTAGACTAATATGGAACTCTCTTAAATTAAAACCTTTTAAAAGTTGTGCTTCCTGATTTTCCTTGTGTACAAACAACCAGTTATTTTAGCTTCCCTAGGAATAATACCAAAAAAAAGATGTGAAATAATACATACAGGGTGCGTCTACACTAGCCAGCTACTTCGAAGTAGCTGGCACAACGTCAAAATAGCATGCGTTGTGTCTATGTGCACCGTGTGCTATTTAGATGTTGAAATCGACATTAGGCAGCAAGACGTCAAAATCGCTATTCCTATCCGAAGATGGGAATAGTGCCCTACTTCAACGTTCACCATCGAAGTAGGGCGTGTGCAGCTGATCCACGTCCCGCTACATCGAAATAGTGGGGTCCTCCATGGTGGCTATCAGCTGAGGGGTTGAGAGATGCTCTGTCCAGCCCCTGCAGGGCTCTATGGTTGCTGCATGCAGCAGCCCTTAGCAAAGGACTTCTGGCTGTTGCTGTTGCTGTTGCTGCTGCTGCAGCTGGGGGTCCATGCTGCGTGCACAGGCTCTGCAACCGGTTGTCAGGCCGAGTGTGTCTGGGAGGGACCCTTTAAGGGAGCATCTTGCTCTTGCCCCGGAAGGGATAGTCCAGCCTGTGACCCCATCCACAGGCTTTATTGGCCACTTATTTCGACTGAGAGTGCTTGTGTGTGTGGACACTCCACATTTCCTCCCGGGGCGGCTCATTTTAACGTTCCCCATCGCTACTTCAACGTTGAACATTGACAGCACCAGCCGTGGAGGATGTGTAGATGATATATGTCAAAGTAGCCTATTTCGATGTTCTTACTTAGAAATAGGCTACTTCGATGTAGTGTGCTAGTGTAGATGTAGCCACAAAGTAACAAATTTGTCACACTGAGTATACTGAAAACACTGAAGCCTGTCAGTTCCTTTTTACAGAATACATGAAGTAAATCTTTTCTAAAGCTAAATAAGCAGTCTTGTAGCACTTGAAGACTTACACTATTATTTATTAGGTGATGTTAGTCTTTACAGTGCTTAAAGGACCCTTTTTTGGTTTTGTGAAGATGCAGACTAACTTGGCTAGCTCTCAAAGACTTTTATAAAGCTAAATGTCACTGAACAGTTGCCAGCAATTTGAACACAGATGGTATCCTGTGGAGTGATGCCATCGTGGGCCTTGATTCTGGAATCTTAGTGCATATATAAAAGTTGCATTCTTTGTTTGCCTTCTGATTTATGGTTTCAAGCTAAAACTTTTTAAACTTTTTTTATCTTTTTAAAAAGCATGTGGAAGAACTTTAGATTTAATGACTCCAGGAGCTTTAAGAAAACCACCAAATATCATAAGACTCACAATTAAAATCAATAGAGTTGACGTTGCTGGGAGTCAGGCTGTATCTTGAGCTGGTGAGCAAGCACTTAGGAATCGAGCTTGACTATCTCTTAGAAGAAATGCAGCAAGTCTGATATAGACTCAGAGACATTCAATAGCTAGAATTGGTTAGAAAATGGGAATTCCTTTTCACTGAACATTGTGGGCTTTCATAGAATCATAGAACACTAGACTGGAAGGGACCTCAACAGGTCATCAGGTCCAGTCCCCTGCCCTCTCAGCAGGACCAAGCACCATCTAGACTATCCCTGATGGGTTTCGATCTAATCTGCTCTTAAAAATCACCAGTGATGGAGATTCCATAACCTCCCTAGGTTATTTATTCCTGTGTTGTCTAATCTACACCTCCCTTGCTGCAGTTTAAGCCCATTGCTCCTTATCCTATCCTCAGATTCATTTGGATTCAAAACAACGTTTCCACCAAAAAGAGTTCTAAAACCCCTTCCCACTTCAGGACAAAATGGACTTCTTTGAAAAATACAGGACAGGCAGAAAGGTGGGGGTCTGCGCCAGGGAGCTAGCCAGGCAGCTGGGGACAGAGGATCCAGAAGGAACTGGGCAGACTGGCATGCTGGCTGGAAATTGGCCTGATTTCATCACAAATTGTGATAATGACACACTTAACATTTTGATTCCATCAAATCTGCATTTTCCAATGGATAACTGTTCCAGTGCAAAAACTTTCAGTAGTCCGATGATCCTCTGCTGAACAAGTTATTTTTTTCAGAGTAAAACTGTGTGATGTAAAATTGGTTTCAATCTATTCCCTAATGGGTGTTTATCCACATCATAAAACCATAATAGATAAGTAATTATGGGTATTTGCATTTTTGTCACAAGAGAGTTAATGCTTAAACTATGTTCTGTAGCAGATCTGGTGTGATATTAGTTGTAATTTTTAATTATATAGACGAACTGGCAAAGTTGAAAAGTGCAATTTCAGGTTTTTTGTTGTTCTTTTGTTTTGGTTTGTTTGTTTGTTTTAGCAAAGTCTACAATGCTGTTGGAAGAAGGGGTTTCATGCTAAATTTTATTTATTTTTCTCTTTACAGTTTTAAAAGTGCTAGTACCCTAGCTTATATAATTGTACATTGTGCACAGTTTACATGCAATGGAGAACAAATATTTGCAATGAAACAGAATATAAGTGCAATCCTCCAAGGGCTAGAATATAATACACGCAGGGCTTGTCTACACTCACACCCTCCTTCAAAGGGCACATGTAAGCAAGCCTGAAGAGGGAATAACAACGACATGCTACACTTCATATGCAGCACCTCATTAGCCTAATTCTTGCTGCACAAACTTCGAAGTTGCTGACTTCAAAGTGCTGGCAAGTCATGTAGCTGGGGGCACTTTGAAGTACCCTCACAAGTTCAAAGTGCCCTTACTCCCAAAATGTTTTGGGTGTAAGGGCACTTTGAAGTTGTGTGGGTCTTTGGAAGTGCCTTTGGCTACACGGCTTGCCGGTGCTTCGAAGTTAGCAACTTTGAAGTTTGCGCAGCGAGAATTACGGTAGCGAGGTGCTACGTATGCAGCGCAGCACCTCATTGCTATTCACCGCTCAGGCTCATTTATATGCCCCCTTCAAAGAAGGGGGCTAGTGTAGACAAGCCCGTACTGTATTTAGGCAGTAAGTACCTTAGCTTCTCAAATAATCTAACTGATTTCAGTGAGACTGCTCAGTGTAAATAAGAGTACGGAGAACTATTTATTTGACTAAGGAAAAATACTTTGACAGTGGCTGTTAAAAAGAGAAAGCCAAGACAATATATCATCCCTTAATGGACAGCTTTGAACAGCGGGCTCAACAGCCACCATGGGCCCAGGGGCAAGTTGGGAGGAGGGCCTGGCTCCGTCCCCTGGAAGAAGAGGGGCCAAAGGTGGAAGGGGTGGGGCTTCGGGTATTCAGACCTCACCACTGCCTGGAATGTGGCACTGGGCCCCTCTCCTGCTCCCTCACAGCAGTGCTGATGTTGCAGTTCAAAGTGGCATGGAACACCAGGCACTGCTGTTCCCAAAGCAGCAGTGGAAGCAGCAGGAGCACCAGGCCCCTTTGAAGCGCTGGGTTTGGGGTCTATTGCTCCCTCCCCCTCCATTAGTGGGCCTGGCTTCAAATTAACAACAGAAAAAAAAAAAGACACTGCAGTCACGGGCCACAGATGGGTGTATACATAAAGGCAAACCAATCATGAGATTACAAAAGCATAATCTATCACCCGTAGAAGACAGAAACGTTTGTAATTAAGTTCTCTATCAAGTTGAGTTCCTGTTATGTGACTCTATCATAATCAATAATAACCTAATCAAACTGAGAATCAGGTGAAGATTTTGTGTTGAAGGTTTTTTCTTTTTTTCCAAATGCAAAATTGTGAACAACTTGCGGGATGAAGAAAAGATCATGGCATCAAGTTGTTGATTTGGGTCAACCTCATTCAGAAGAGCAATGCTGTCAAAAATTTCAATTTGTCTTCGGTGACCTTTTGGAATGTTCAGAGAGCTTTCAGCACAGAATACAGAACAGAAAAGACAAATGGAACCATTTCTCTCTTAACAAACCCACGGTGGATTTTAGCTTATAAAACAGAATCTGATACCAATAGAAAAGCAGAAGAAGAATTGTAGAGGTGCTCCCTGTAATGGCCACAAAGCATATCAAACAATGAGATCTTTTGCAGAGAAATAAAAGTAGATGGTTCCAGAAAAGATGCTGGGTAGAAATATGGCATCAGAGATAATGACGTATCCGTCTTTACCATGCTAAATGAGCAACTACAGAATGAAATGTGGGGAACTGTACACCAAGATTTAATCTATTATTTCCCTCTGCAAACTACTCCAAGGGATTTTAAAAATATTGGATTTTCTTTTCCAAACTCTATCAGAAGAGTTGGATGATCACAGAAAATTCTCTATTGATGATAGTGGTGTGTTTTGTCTTGATCGGGCCCTGAAATTTCAATCCTTTATTTTAATACTTGTGGGACCATATTTTACACACAGGTAAATCCCATGCAATCCCATTAAGTTTCATAAGAACAAAATTTTGTCATGGCACTAATGCAGGATGATATGTACATCATATGTCCTAATCTGGACTTTTTCCAACAAGGTAACAAAATACTCATTTCACTACGATGACACTAGACAATAATGATTTTTAAAGAGCTTCTGCTGCTATTGACTTATATGTGAGGTCTGATTCAGAAAATGGCAGTATATAGGCCAAAACCTACTTTAAATAAGCTAAGTCAACAGTTGCCAAATATTAATGTGTAATTAGTGTGAATCTGAATACTTCTAGGCCCTAAATTTAGGTTTTGTTAAAAGTAAATGTAATAATGTAATATAAGAAATATCAAAAATTAAATTATTTTAATTAGATTTCAATAGTACCTTCAGTACTTTGCAACCCAAATAAGACACTATTGTGTAAGAATGAGAAAGTGAAAGCGATTAGTGTGCTACCTCCGCACCACCTTGATTAAGGGGGGATGGCAAACAGCACAAACAATTACAAATAAATGTAATAATGTGGTGAAATTAGTTTTATTTTAAATACAATTATTAAGCAGTGATCCTTTAATAATACATCCAAATTCCTAAGTAATACAATCAAGCAGAACAACTTGACTACATACTATTTATTGCTGTCTATGTTAAGCAGTCAAGTCACAAGACTGAATCCTGGTACTTGGAAGTTTCAGCTCTAGCTGTAGTCTCTTTCTTTTCGCTCAGCATTTTCTGTTGATTGACTGGTTCTTACTGTCTCTCTTTGGGGTTCTGAATGATTAAACTTTTCCAGTTTTAAAGGATGATTTTCCACTGCAGATGCCAATTTCATATATCACATGATCATTCCCACAGTATCCATACGTTTGTCAGCTAAACAATGTGAATATTCACCTTCTTGCTTTCCTGCTAACCACCAAAGGTAGTATATCATAAGAATTTTTGGCGGGAAAAAGCCTTCAAAAATCTAGTGTGAAATTGTGGAACCTTAAATACTTTGCATTTTCACAGGGAGGCTAAAACATAAAACATGAGTCAAATCTGTTTCTCATTTTTCCCATTGCTCCTTATTTGTCTGTTAAGTTGTGTCAGCCAAACGCTAGAGCAGACTTAGTGGAGATCTTCATCCTGCGGTTGGACTCATGCTATTTCCAATTCTGTGGATTACTGCAGCCAAACCTAGAACAAGAATCTTCATGACAACTCATCCTGGGACAAAATGTAGTCATCAGAATTATGGCCAAAACCACTGAAGTCATGTTAAGATTCTGACCTGCCTTGAACCTTCTTTGCATATCTTACATTTTGCATCAATTTCAGATATGAATATCAGCAATAGGTTCAAAGGGGAAAAAGAAGGTGATATACTTTCCCAAAGTGGCAATCTGGGCAGTGCTTTCTAAAAAGAAGGAAAACATGAGCATTTTCCAAAAATGCTAGTGTATAGTGGGAGTTATGTAAGAATACATTCAAACTACAGACCATCTATACTTTAAGAAACAGATAAAAAATGCAGTCTGCAGTTTGTAGGTTTGTACAATGTACAGAAAAATACTTCTTGCCCATTAAACAGAAATATTTTACAGAACTATAACTAGGTTTCTTCTCTGAAATATGCTATTAATATGATGAGCACCCCAAGTGATGAAGGCACATATTACATTTTTATTCTGAGAGGTACTAGTGACTGCATGGATCAGAGGCCATAGCTATCAGAACAAGTTAATCACAAACTTACCACCTATGACAAAAGGGATTGTTAACCCACTCAGTAGTTTTGCACTGAGAGGACAGTGGGGTTTTGCTGAGTATTGTACAGTCTGTGTAACGGGTATCTGAGGGGAAGGAGAACAGACAAAATTGAAACTCAGAGGAAGGAAGCGAGCTAAGCAGTGGCTTGTAAGCCATGACAGTGCACACCATGACCCTGGAGGAGCCTCGAGGAAGATTGTGGGGTTGGTGCTCAGAGGTTTGTAAGCAAATAAGCTAGCTCCCTGTTCATTTTTCTTCCTCCTGTGTTTAGCAACTCCGGGACATTGTCTGTTCCTTGTAAATAAACAAGATTGCATTTAAAAAAAAAAAAAAGACTGTCATCAATTCATCAATTTCTGCTTCCAATTGAAACATCTTCAGGGCCCAAAACTTTGACTAGCCAGTTGGTTAAAACGGGCAACAATATACTCCTGGACTACGTTTACACAAGAGGATTCTTCTGGCAAAAAAAAGGGCTTCTGTTGGAAAAACCTGTAGAGCATCCACACACAAAACATGCTTTGTCGACAGTTTGTCAAGAAAACCCAGCACATTTGCCAGCAGCATTATACCTCTCCCCGTTCAGGTATAGCGCCTCTTTTGGTGGTGTTCTGTTGAGACAACAGCTGCGTAGATGCTCTGGGACCCTTTTGTCAACAGACGGGGCTTCTGGTTCACCTGGCAGCCCTGTTTGCAGAGGTTCTAGTCAGCCATTCTGTCGAGAGAAGGACAGGCAATCTGGCTGCTCTCTGTCAACAGAGCAGCTTGCTCTGTTGATGCACTTTTATATGTAGCCAACAGCTGTCGACAGAGGTTTTGCTGGGAAATCCCTTCAGACAGTCACTCCTGTTGACAGATGCTTCTCATATAGCCGTAGCCCTATTGTAGATGCATAGCAAGATTAAAAGGCATTTTTAAAAAAAAAACCCTAGCCTCCTATTTCCATTTCCCTTGTCAGGTTCGTGGGTGTGCTAACTATGCAGATGCCTCAGTGCCCACAACAAATTACAAACACAAAACTAATGTAGCCATCTTGAGGCCGTGGTAAAAGGGCTTAATTCCAATCTCATTAAGATCAATTCTGTTGACTTCAGTGGACTTTGGATCAGGGCCAAGACCAGTCAGTAACAGGAACTCTCAATCCTTAGCCCTAAGCTCTAAACAAGATACATTTCACTCTGAATACATAAACAGGGACAGGTTAACTGCACAGTAAATAAGGCAGCATCTCACCTTTTTTTTTATGTGGGCTTTGTGTTTCCTCTTTATGATCGTGAAACAACAGCCAAATGACAACCACTTTCATTTTACTGCACAATGTGCAATTACTATTCCAACTCAATACATGATCATTAGGGTTTGTTTACACAGGGAAAGTTAATGCCATAATTATGCCAATACAGTATATTTATACTACATGGCTACATCTACACGGGCAGCATCTGTTGACAGAAGTCACTGTCAACAGAGAAACCTTGGTAGTACCTCTGTTGACAGATCACGTCTACTCATAAAAGCAGCTGGAAAGAGCAAGCCACTCTGTTGACACAGAGCAGCCAGACTGCCCTGCCCTGCCCTGCCCTCTGTCAACAGAATGGCTGACCACAACCTCTGCAAACAGAGCTGCCTGGGGAACCAGAAGCCTTCTCTGTCGACACAACTGTCTACATGGGCGCTCTGTTGACAAAGTCATTATACCTGATCAGGAAGAGGTGTAACACTGACGGCTGAACAGCTGAGTTTTGTTGACACACTCTCTTGAGAGCACTTTAACTATGTAGCCACTCGGCCAGTTTTGTCGACAGAGGCTGCCCGTGTAGATGTAGCCCATCAGTAAAACTCACCATGAAGAGATGCTCTTATTTTGGACTAAGAATGTCTTTTTCTGCTTTAGTCTGTTGCTTTGGCAGTAGCATAAGCTAAACTGGAAAAATGTGCCCATGTGGGAAGTTACACCAATAGAATTCTATCAGTAAATTTCCCTCTCTAGACATATCCTTAAGGGACCTGAGCCTGTAAGTTTCTCAGCTCTCTGATCCTGAACTTACAAAGCATACGCTTAGCTTTAAGCCTGTGAAGAGGCCCATAATTTCAGCATTTAAATATGTGCTTGTTGGATCAGGACCAGAATGTTCACTGCACAGCTATTTGAGCAAAATAAATGTGCTCACATATGTTGAATTCTATATTCATCTGCATGTATGTTCAAATTCTACGTGTGTAATATACATTACTACTGTAAAACTAGTTAAATACCCAATAGCAGGGGTTGTGGGACATTGACCATTGTCAAGTACATGGCCCTCCTCTCACCTCCCCACTCCAGGCCGCAGCTCCCACAGCACTGGGAGCTGCTGGGAGCTATGCTTGCAGTCGGTCAATGTAAACAATTTTAACCTTTGCTTCAACAGTAAACCAATGATTTAGTTCTGATTGTTAATTCATTAAAGCAGGACAGGAAACCCATTTATGACAACTTGAATGTTTGGTCTCCCTTCTGACAGAATTAAAAATAAAGCCCTGGTTTGTCCTTCCCAGCTCCCTGCACAAAAAGGACTTTTGGTGTGCTAAAGAACATCAGTTTTCTCACTGGAGCCATCTCTCCTCTCTGCTCTGCAAAGGTAACTCTAACTCGGGGGTTGCGCAGAGAAAAGGAGTGTAGCTGAGGGGATGGATGAACTGAGGGCCAGGACCAAGCTAATCACACACTGTTTTTCATTTAGCCAGGTGGAATTTAAGTAGAAAAGATCTTTTCTATATTGCTCTAATCTCTGCAAATGGACAGGCACAGGTAAAAGAAAAATCTGTGGAATTGCAATGTAGGCCAGAGTTATAGTATTTCCATACAGATAACCCTGGCCTCTTGTAGGTATGGGGCTAGTCCTTTCTGAGCAAACTGCATACACCCCTCTCCCGCAAAAGAAAAATATGAGGGCAGCTCCCCAAGGTAATGCGCAAGATTTTCTCTCTCCCTGCTCCTTCCAGACTACTAGGTTCAAAGTAATTTACTAACCAAATGAGCACCACCAGAGGACTTAGGCAAAATTATCTTCCACATATATGTGCCCCCATATTATGTTACAGACAATTTAGGTACATTACACTTCAGTGTGAGTGTTATATTTATTCTTTTTGTAGCCAGACAGAGTGCCCCGCTCTACTCCATCTTGCCTGCCCCTCTTAGGTGCCTCAGACCAGCACAAAGAGCAAAGAAACAGCACAGTCTTAGAATGTTTGAAAGCACAGATGCGCTTATCTCAAGCACAGTTTTGATGCTTCACAATACAGATGTGCTGTGTCAGCATGACCCTGGACTGAAGAATGCAGATAAGGGGGCTAACAGGCTAGCTGTTGACCAAAGGGCCTCTAACTGCCCTTGGCTGGTACTGATAATTGATACACCCACATTGTCGTCCCAGAAGGGGAATCTCCCACCCATACAAAAAGAATGTCCTGTCTTAATCATTTAGTTATCTCTATCTTATAAGTGTAAATTAAATTGCAACTGGCTTGTAAGAACTGGCGTCACAAAGATGAACCAGTACAATTGGTACCTTTAGATAAGGAAGAATGTGCATGACCCACAGGTTACAAAGAAGGGTCCGGCAGACCATTCTAACCGAGCTCCAATTCCCTGTACCTGCTGGTCAGGTAAGGTTATTGCCTTCTGAGGACCCAGGGGACGCCCTTCCTCATATCTGTTCTTCCCAAAGGATTCAGTGAATTACGTTGGCTATGCCGGAGTCGAAGGACACAGGGGTGAGAATTATACCTGCAATGTTTTTTTTTTGTGCACATTTAATAGTAAGAGCTCTTTAGTCTGAGGCATCTGGTCCTCCAATGGGTAACTTTCTCTAATTGACATGTCATTTGTATCTTCCTAGTAGTAGTAAGTAAATAGAGCAACAACAGTGTAACCATTAAGATTGTATCTCACTTTTCCTGCAACTGTAACCATTAAGACCTTATATAATTCTAAAACCATTAAGATTTTCACTTCTGCTTTGTAATAAATAGTAACTATGTTTAAGCTTCAGCCTGACTCCTAGTTGCTGTAACTCAGTCAAACGCAAACAAAGAACCTTAGCCGGTTTGGCTTTTTTCAGCCTGGTCAGTGGTAAGGTGCAGTAAAAGCTGGGCACTGAGATGTGCCGCCTCCATGGAGCAGACTCTTGGGGCACCAGTCAGCCTCCCTGGCTGCCCACTGTGAAGGGACAGTCTGTCCTAGCAGTCAAAGTCTCGGGTGGAATAAGCTCTCTACACCAACCCTTGGGGGCACCTGTCAGCCACACTGGCTGCCCACTGCAAAAGGACAGTCTGTCCTAGCAGTTAAAATCTCGGGTGGCTCTCAGGGGCATCCGTCAGTCAGTTTTGGCTGCCTGCTGCGAACGGACAAGGAGTCCTAGCAGTTAAAGACTCGGATGTGATAACACACACACCACGCATTACCCGGACATCAGCTAACACTTTTCTATGACCATGGACTATTAGTGAGCTCTATTTCACTTATTATTTTGTCCAACTTTGTATTTTTTAAAAAAATAAGGTGAGAAACCCCAATACTTTTTCCTGTCAAGTTTCCATATCATTGGTTCAGGGGGTGGTAAGGGAAGCAGTTAATCCATAAGCTATTTCAGTCAGTTCATAGTGTGTAAAGCCTGGCAGTGTAACAATCATCTCAGCCCATCAATTGATCTTCTTCAGCCAGAACTGGTGTTGAGCTCTTGTTGCAGCGTCACTTTCCAAGTAATGCAGCAACTATGCTCCATACTCCATCAGGCATTAATTATTGTAAGCGTATTTGCTCATAGCCAAGTGAAAAGAGACAGAGAACTTGACAGAATGAATAGTAGATTGACTGCAAACCAAACATTCCTGAATTCTTTTCCCAGGTCTATTGCCTCCATCCTGTGTGCACCTTGCTGTTTCATTTTCAGTCTGAAGTGGATATAATACTCACTTCATAAGTGTTGATAACATAGTTAATTTTCTTCAGCCTTCTGGAAGTGATGCGCAGCACTACTGAGTATTACTGCATGCTATGTTTACAGATGAATCAAGTACTTTATATTAATTTTGTGTATTTAAAAACATTACAAAAATAAACAGCTGCTACTATAAAGTATTAAAATGCTTAGTGTTGTGAATTATTTTTCTAATAAATTATCATTTGGCTGACAAGGGAATGGGCATTGGTTAGGCTTGTAGCGCTACATAAGTATTCCCTGGAGGTATTTTTACTCTTTTCCTAAATTCTTCATCTGTTTCACAGTTGTGCTGGAACTGATCCCAGCATCTGAAAAAGAAACTTAAAGAAGTGACCTTGAAGTACCCTCACTGTAGAGCCAAAATATGGTAGGAGTAAAGAATACAATCATACAGCATCAGATTTTGTCATCATTACTCCCGTGGCAGATTAACATAAGGGCAAAAGGGGCAGTTGCCCCAAGGCTCACTGGCACAAGGGGGCCCCAAAAGTCCCTAACTCCATTTTATTTAAACAATGTGCTTTAATGGAACAAAAGAAATGTCATGTACTTCTTGTTTGAAAATTAACTGTCATTTTATTGTGCATCACAAGTAATAAGAAGCATGAACAGCTTTTAAGCATAAATAACATTACATTATACTGGGGAGGGCAGGCCTGTGACTGTATTGTTCCAGGCCCCACCTGTTCTTAATCCCACCCCCTGGATTATTCACATTCGTTCCTTAGTCCTACGGATTTAACTCAACATGCCTAATGGTGGTAGTAAGGCATGAGAGCAGGATGGGGCAGAGGGGGAAGAGAGCATTACAGTCTTTCCAAAACAAAGCAGCAGTCCTGTAGCACTTGAAAGACTAACAAAATAATTTATTAGGTGAAGAGGTTTCGTGGGGCAAAGTCTGCAGACTTTGCCCCACGAAACCTCTTCACCTAATAAATTATTTGGTTAGTTTCTCAAGTGCTACAGGACTGCTGCTTTGTTTTGCTGGAATACAGACTAACCCGGCTACCTCTCTGGTACTCGTCCCATAGCTGCCCAGGAAAGGGCAGGGGACGGCCTGAGGTTATCCCCTGGAACGCGGGAACGCACGTACAACACACGCACAGGCTCCGGCCCAGCCACACCAACGGCACTGGTGGTGTCACACGTACTTATAGTACTGGCTGTCCGGGCTCTCGGCAGCAAACCGACCCTGACAGCGGGAGGGGGCTGGTGCCAAAAGCCGCGGCCCATGGCGGCGAGGCCCGTCCCGCTAGCCCAGCTGATGCCCCGGTCACTGCAGCCAAGAGCTCCGCAGGCGTGGACGTTGGGAGCAGGCCCGCCCCGGCCAGAAGTCGGCGGCTCGGGGCCCCCCAGAGGCAGCTGGTCCAGTTCCGCCCGCACGGCGCTGGCTGCTGGAGCTGCCAGGCCCTAGTCCAAGGAGGTGGGGCAGAGTCAGGCTTGGCAAGGGGCAGCTCCACTCCGGCAGCCGGGCCACCGGGGGAGGCTGGCTCCCTTCCCCGGGCTGGCGGGGGAGGCTGGGCCCGGCCGGCCTAGGGCGAGGGGATTTCCGAGGCCCCTGCAGGCGGGGGCGCAGAGGTGGGGAGACGCACAGCCGGGGAAGGGGCGCTTGGCCCCTCTGCGCTGCCGTACAGACCCAGCCTCGCGTCCAACATGGCCGCCCAGGCCCCAGCCGCCGGGGCCCAGGCAGGCCGCCGTTGCTTCCCGCAGCCCGGGGCAGGGAGTTGCTAGGGCCCCTCACCCCTCCTCCGCCAGCCTGCAGGGGAGGGAGCAGCGGGGCTGACGGGGCTCCATGAGGGGCCGGGGCAGCCCCAGGCCGGACCTGCCCAGCCGGCTGACTCCTCCCTTGGGGACGGGGGGGGCAGTGGTGCCGCCTTCCGCCGCCGCCTTCTCATAGCTCCAGAGCGCCGGGAGCCTGTCGCCCTGGGCCGGGGGGGCTGGAGGGGTCGGACCCCGCCTGGCTCGGGCAGGACCGGGGCCTCCCCGCGCCGCTGGGCCTCAGCCGGGGGCAGCCGCAATGTTTTCGCTCAAGCCGACCAAACCCACCTTCAAGTCCTACCTTCTGCCGCTGCCGCCGCAGGTAACAGCCCTTCCCCTCCCTCAGTCCGTCCCGCGGCGCGGCGGGCAGGGCCGGGGTCTCCTCGGGGGGCGCCGTCCCCGGAGCCAAGCTGCGGCCCGAGGCCTCGCGCAGAGGTTCCCCCATCCCCTCAGCCGCCTCCTGGCTCTCGGCCGCGCTCAAATGGCACCTGCGCGTCAGAGAGGGAGAGGGGGGCACCCCCCCCCTTTGGCTGCGCTTTCCCGGGGTGGCTTCCCCGCAGTGGGCCCGTGTCTGGCTGGACACGCGTGTCCCCTTTATGTCTGGGTCTCTCTGTCCAGCTAGGTACAAACTCTGTGGAGAGCGTTTATATTGCAGCTCCAGGCGGGCAACTGTTCTTCAACCAAACCACCATCATGAGCTAATTAAAGTTCAACCCAAGAGACGTTTGGGTGGTTTGTACTAACTTTAGATAACGAGAATGATTTTCTTTCCCTCTTTACTGTGACTGGATATTAGAACATCGATGAGTTACTTTAAAGAGAAAAGTGCTTGTCCCTTTCATACGTTAATTAAGATGTTTCAGTACTCACTAAACTTATTGATACTGGCTAGATATCAAAAGCTGGCCAACAAAAAACTGGTGTGGTTCGGTCAAATTATTATGAAGAGGTTCTAAACTCTCTTCTACTTCATTGTGAGCTTTTGTAGGGCACAAAAGGAGTGATTTTTAAATCTAGATTTATGGGATGTGGCTTAATAGTTGAAAAGATGGATGGTATGCTATTAACATATATGGCCAAAAATGGAAAACTGGGTATTTTTTCATATGTTTACAGTAAAGTAAAAATGACAATGAAAAATGTGTTTTCAGTCTTTTATTTTCTGGCAATGGCATCTCTGTCTGCATGGGAAATGTAAATCATTTCAGAAAACCTTAGTAGACAAAATGTATCCATTTAAACTAATGGTAAGTTTTCCCCCTCTTTTTAAAGTCTGGAGGTTAAATTGGTTTCTAAGATGCCTTTAAAATATCGTATTTAGGCCTCAATCTTATACATGTCTTCATACAGACAGATGCTTACAATTGTGTGGAGCCTCCTTTAAATCACTGGAGGAGTAAGGGGTCTGTGAAAGCACATGTATACATCTTATTTCAGGAACAGTGCTTTAGGGCCTGTTTAGACAGGCTCTTACTGGGGCCCCACACACTAGACTTACTCGTGCTTAAGTTTATGCATTATGAGTAATTCCATTAAAGTCTATGGAGAATTTTGCATAAAATACATAAATGGCTACAGGATCAGGATGTGAAACTTAAGACTCAAATTTGAAATAAAATGCTTGCCCCAAGGAAATCAGAAAATCCATGCATATCTTTCATTTTATAATTATTTTTTTTGTGATGTTGCTGTTGTGTTTCAGATTGAAGACAGAATAACCCCAGAGCCCAAGACTAAAAAGCTGGAACCTGTACTTTTGCCAGGTAAATGTTAATCAAGAATTTGACAGAAGTCTATGTGGATTTTGTTTTGGTTCCTTCTTTTCTTCTGGTAGTATTTGTAGGCTTTTATTCTACCCTTAATGTAATAAGTAACAGTGCAATTTGTAACTCAATAAGAAAATCTACAGACTCTTGTCTCTGAGAGAGGTAGCTGTGTTACTCTGTAGCTTCGAGAACAACAAGAAGTCATAAGGTGCCACAAGACTTCTTGTTCTTGTCTCTGAGAGGGTTTCTAATTTTGTTTAGTTGTTAACTCTTCAAACTAAACTGCATTTGTTCTGTTACAGTTTTGTTTAATTTCGTATCTTGATATCTGCTTGCTTATCTGCAATCCATAATCACTGTAATTTGATAGCATCTGTGAAGCAGTGTGGAGGGGTTTCTCTCCTTGGATATCGACAGTTAAGCTTGAAGTTGAAGGCACATGGGCAGGCCTTTGCACCTGTGGCTAGCCCTTCCTGTGTGATCTTGGTTGTAGCTCTTTGTTAAAGCCTTCATTCTTTTTCTCTTATTGAATATCCAGTAGCTGATGCCAAGCTTTCTGAAACTGTGAAATAGTTTGAAATACTAATGAATAACTTTATTTCAAGTGAATATGGTGGAAGGAAGGAGTAGTTTATATCAAAATCCAAAATGTCTGACTGCTTGTCCCTCATCTTTATTAAGAAAACTTTTTTTAAAAAACCCTGATTTAGATGTATTACTGCAGAGAGATTAAAAATTGTATCAGCCTAATGTACTATAGATGCTACTTGAATCAATTCTGCTCTAATTAGCAAGGAATATTTATATGGTGGTTAATTACAAAAGTTGTTTTGACTTTATATGAGAATTTTTGGTAGATTAGATCTAAGCATATACATGTTTAAACACACAGAAGAAAAATAGATAACAATGTCCTACTAAAATAGGTGATATTTTAGGTTATCACAGTTAAAAAAAATAATGAGATATATTCAAGTCTAAGGGAGTTACGAAATTCATCATAGGGTACTGAAAGAACTAGCTCAAGCAAACCTGAAGGCATTAGTAATGATCTTTTGAATTAGCTGTCCATGAAGGTGATAAATTAATATCTGTCTTTTAAAATGGGAAATAAGAAGGACCCAGAGAACTACAGACCAGTCAGCCTGACTTCAGTGTCTGGGAGATCTTGAGGCAAATTTATTAGACAGTCAGTATGTAAAGACCTGGAGAACAATGAGATAATAAGGAATAATCAGCATGGATTTTGTTTAAAAAAAAAAAAAAAAACCACACCAAAACAATTTCATTTTCTTCATTAATAGGGTTACCTTGCCAACCTAGTGGCAAGTGCAAAAGAGGTAGATGTGGTATGTCTTGATTTTAGTAAAGCTTTTGACACCATTCTGCATGACATTCTCATAAGCAAGCTAGGGAAATGTGGTCTAGATGAAATTATTGTAGGGTAGATATACAGCTGATTGAAAGACTATATGCTATGTAATGATGCATAGTTTGCTGTTACATTCAGAGGGCATATCTAGTGGGGTCCCATAGGAATCAATGCTGGATTCAGCACCAATCAATATATCCATTCATTACTTTGATAATGGAGTAGAGAGTGTTCTTATCACTGCTTTCTTTGTGCTGGTACTTGCTGGCAGTGAGTACCAGCACCTTGGCAGCCCAGATGCAGGATTGGCTGGGGAGGGGAGCAGGGAGCCAGTTGAGTAGTGGTTCCTCTTTTTATAATTAAAAAAGAAAAAGCATGCACTGGTTCTTCAGATTATTCTAGGCTGGGAGGTGTTACAAGCATTTTGGAGGACAGGTTTAAAATTCAAAATAATGTTAACAAATTGGAAAATTGCGCTGAATTCAGCAAGATGGAAGTCAATACAGAGAAGTGCGGAGTAATTCACTTAAGAAGGAAGAATCAAATGTGCAACCACAGAATGAGGAATAAATGTTTAGATGGTAGTATTTTTGAAAAGCATATGAGGGCCATAGTGGACCACAAACTGAATGAGTCATCAATATGATTCAGCTGCAAAGACATCTGGGGTGTATTAAAGGAAGTGTTGCATGTAAGAGAAAAGTGGTAGGTGTTCCACTCTACTCGCTGCTGATCAGGCCTCGGCTGTAGGACTGTGCAATTCTGGCACTGCAGTTTAGGGAACATATGGACAAATGCAAAAGAATGCAGAGAAGACTAACAAAAATGATTAAAGGTTTAGAAAACCTGACCTATGAGGCAAGGTTACAAAAAATTGTTGCTCTTAGTGCTAGGCCCCTGTAAGCTGCACATTAGGCTATTTAGAACCATACAGAGGGAAGTCCTTCCCCTGGTCCAGTCCAAGCTTGCCAGAGCTGCTACAGCTGGGCAGAGGTGTGTGTTCCCTACCCCAGCCCTGCTGGCCCTGCTACGTGGGTGAGAAGAGCCCTTCCTTCTCGCTCAGGTGCTGCTAAGGGGAGTACTTTCTCCCTACCATAGCAGACTGTGCCCCATATCACTCATCCCTTGTCCAAATTGAGAGCCTGTAGACCCAGTCAGAGCCAACCTCTCATGTCCCAACCCTCTACTCCAGCCCTGACCCAACCGTGGAGCCCACATACCCAAACATTCTACCAGTGCCTTCACCCGCACCCACATACCCAAACCTTCTACCCCAGCCCTGAGTCCCTCATTCCTGGCTCCACCCCAGAGCATGCACTCCCAACCAGAACTCTAGCCCCCTGACTCCAAATCTCCGCACTGCAAACAGCTCATCCCCGTGCCACCACGTGAGTTTTGTTCTATACACCAGTGTGGAGGTAGTGTGTCACTCATCACTTCTATATGGGTGCATTTAACAAAATTCATTCCACAGATGGGTAGAAAAAACAGATGGAAAAGGAGGCTGAGGGGTGATCTGATAAGTCTTCTGGTATGGAAAGGGTTGTTATAAAGAGGACAGTGGTCAGTTGTTCTCTACCACCGGTGAAGGTAAATCAGTGATAAGCTAAAGCTGTAGCTGTGGAGATTCAGGTTGTACCTTCCTGGCTGGGAATTTGCAGGACCAGGGGAGGTCAATGGTGGTAGCTCTGCCACTGCCAGCTACAGGGCTCCTCTACCGTGTCTGCAGAGGTGCCCTCATTGACCAAGCAGGAACAGGGGGCATAAAGGGAGTTCGGGGAAGAGGTAGGGCAGCTGTGGAGCCCTGTGGCCACTGAACTGTGTTCCTGGCTTCTGCCATCGACCATGGCCCACCACTTCTAGTCCACGCTAGGTTGAAACTCTGGGAGGGTAGGGAAGGTAAGGTGGCTTTTCAGTTTAGGAGCAGCCATGGGGATGCTGGACCACAGAAGTGCAGACTATAGAGGTCAAACTTGTAGTTGGGAAAACTTTTTGACTATAAGACTAGTTAAGCTCTGGAACAGGCTTCCAAGGGAGGTCATGAAATCCCCATCATTGGAAGCTTTTAAAAACAAAAGAGACACCTGTCATGGATGGTCTAGCTTTACTTGGTTCTGCCACAGCATAAGATGTTAGGTTAGGTAACTTTGCAAGGTGTAATCAGCTGTTTGTAATGTCCGAGTCAGCTTGGAGTCAGGGGTGGGAAACTTACAGCCTGCATGCTGGATCTGACCTATGGCTTGTTGGGGCTGATCTGCAAAATTGCCCCCCCTTCCCCCCCCCCGAGCATGCCCTGGTGCTTCAGATCTGCAGCCCCACTGTGTGGTTGAAGTGCCAGCTCCAGCTCCCCACTGCAGGATCTGGAGGAGTCCTGAACCCTGCAGGCTGTGGATCTAGGGAAGCAGGGACTAAATGTGGCCTGTGGGCTCAGCCTGGCAGCGGGAGGAGGAAGCAGCTCTGAATGTTATCAATCCCCCCTACCTGGATCAGGGAATGGCAGTTCAGGGAAGTACTCGCCTAGAGGCTTTTTCCACCACTTTTCCCATTGGCTGGAACTGCAGCCAATGGGGCAGTGGGTGTGGTGCATAAGCTGCAGGATCACAGAGCCACATGTGCTCCTGGTGAGCTGTGCCTGTTAAGAATCCCATACCCACCACTCACTTCTGCATCTCTGCACCCCCACCCCTCTTCTGCATCCTATCTCCCATCTCTCTCCTGCACCCTGCCAGCTGCCCAGATCTTGCACCATGAACCCCTCATTTTGTCCCCTCCCAGTGCTTGCACGGGTGGGGGGCATAATATCTACTAGCTCCAGGCCCCCAGAAGAGTTAATCTGGCCTGGGGAGAAGCCCTTAACCACAGTCCTCTGTCCTCTCTTCTCCATGGGGCTGGAGTTCAAGTGGAGGGATGTGTCTTTTTCTCTGCGTCTCAGTTGGGGGCCATGTCAGTGAGGATTTTTGTCTGGTTTTGTTATTGTGTGTCGTGTTTTGCCTTTTTTTTCCCTCCCACCTTCTCACCCTTGTCTAGTGCCTGGCTGATTTTTATCTGTGGGTCAGTGGCCATGACCCATTAAAGTTCTTGTTCTTTTCAAAATGAATAATAAATTAATAAGTAACTGTTCCAAGTGTGTGGTGTTAATTATTTCACCTACTTAACTACCTGGCTTTTGCTTAAGGTTAATCATCAAGGAGTACTAACTACTTCAATACTCTTGTGCATTGAGAGAATATTTATTGCGCTGAAAGTGTGTGTGTGTGTGTGGAGGGAGGAAATCTTTTTTCATTAGAATTTGGCATTTTATTTTTACCTGAACGAGTAATTACTGATTGACTGCCTTGTTTTATGGAAGAAAATAGGAGATCTTGTTCTTGGGCTTATAAATTTTAGGTATGTTGCAAACAGTTAAGATTGTCGTTTATCTGTATAAAACAGCAGAGCAATATTTATGCTGTTCACCTGCATGTTAAATTAATGTAGCAAACAACCAAAGTGTAGGGTTGAATCTTCTTTTTTAAAAAAAAAAAAAAAAAATCCTGATTTCCCCCCCCCCCCCCCCCCCAAGAAGGAGTAGCTCTTTGTGTATTCTGAATTATTAAGAATTTTGCCCACTTGTTCCTATTACTGCCGTTTCTTCTTGAGGTCACCATCCTTCTCTGGCTATGTGTACACTACAGTGATCTTTCGAAAGAAGGATTTTCTAGAAGATCTCTTCCTAAAAAGCTTCTTTCAAAAGAGTGCACCCACACACAAAAAAGCGGATCAAAAAGCAATCCACTCTTTCGGTAGTGTCCCCACACAGCCCCTGCTCTTTCAAAAGAGTGGGCCAGGGATTGAAAAAATATCGGGCACCTCAAGAAGTGCCCTTCCAAAAAAGGGTCCACGGATTGTTGACAAACACTATTTTGAAAGAAGGCGTTCTTTTTGATCCAGGAGCAGAAGAGGGCTTCCAGAAGAAGAGCCATGTTCTTTCAATTTCAGATTGAAAAAGGGCCAGGTTTTCTAAAAGAATTTACTAGTATAGACGCAGCCTTTGTTAGTTGCATTTGTTCAGGAAATCACTTAGAACAGTTCTAAGTGCCATGAAATTGGCCTTAGTGATGTATTAATTTCAAATTAGTGTCCCAGCACAGGCCCATGAATGGGGTGGGGGAAGGGAAGGGACTAAGGGGACAGCTGCTCTGGGGGCTGGCAATTCAAAATGGTCCAGGGCGCCTGGTTGCCACTGCTACTATAGCAGCAGCAGTGGCTGGAGCCCATGGCCCTTTGAATTGCCCCCGGAGACTAAGTGGCATACAAGGACTCATGGGGGAGGCTAGCCTCAAGCCCTTCCACCTGAGGCCCCATCTCTTCAGGGCAGGTGGGATGGAGCTGCCTTGCCCCAGCATGGTAAAGACAGAAATTTAGTCTTGTGGCTAAGATGCTCAATTAGAACTTGGGAGATCTGAGTTTCATTTTTCCACAATCATTTTGTGTAATCTTGGGGCAAACTGCTTCATTTCAGGGTAAATTGACTTCTGTGGGACTATCTGTGCTTAACTTTCAGCAGGTGCTTTAGTGCATGTCTGAATACAGTGCCATAGAAAAGTACTATGCTGCCATAGGTGTTGACTTCTCAATGGCCATGTCTACACTAGCCCCAAACTTCGAAATGGCCACGCAAACGGCCATTTCGAAGTTTACTAATGAAGCGCTGAAATGCACATTCAGTGCTTCATTAGCATGCAGGCGGCTGCGGCGCTTCGAAATTGACGCGCCTCGCCGCCGCGCGGCTCGTCCCGACGGGGCTCCTTTTCGAAAGGACCCCGCCTACTTCCAAGTCCCCTTATTCCCATCAGCTGGGAATCCAGGTAATTACTAATCTTTGTATTTTTGACAAGTGCAAATAGCTGGTGTCTCAGATTGTTAATGCCTAAAATATTGAGTTAGCAGAAACAAGAATCCAAAGCTAACAGTTTGGTGAAATACTCATGGTGCTGTCTTATAACTTTTTTTGGTTTGTCTAATTTTTGGACTGGGGTTGGGAGAGAAGGTGGAGAGTTGTAACTGGACTACTGACTGTTTCAGTCTTTCTGCAACTAGGAGGTTTATCTTTTTTGTCTTTTAGTGAACCTCAGAATTTAGTGTCATCACATGATTCCAAGGAGGTGGGGCAGTGAGGAAAAAAGAGCTAATATAAAGAATCTTGCATTTAAAACAAGAATTGCTCTCAGTTTTGAGACTGTAGTAGACAGTGGAAAAACTAATGATTTTGTGGTCCCAGAATATTTTCATTCTCAAATTAGGTTTTGACAGGTTTTTATGTGTAATTATATTCAGAATTCAAATCTCTTACCTTTTCAGTCCTGTTTCCTGATCAAGAATGCATGCCACGGTTGTTTAGAGTACTGGCCTCAGCAATAGTTTGTTATCCTTTGTTTGTTAGTTCATTGATGTGATCAGGTCACATTTTAAACATGTTTCTAATAAGCAAAGTAGAGAAATAGCAAGTAGTGTGGCAGACAGGTCCTCACTGTAACACTCCTGGATAACAGGACACTCTCTGGCTTTCTTTTTGGGAGCTTTATCTTTAAGACTAAAGATTTTACAAACAGTGTGTTAGCAAAAAAACTTGTACATGTTCTTCTCACAAGCTGTCTTCAGGGAATTGGTTGTACTAGCTGCTGTTCCACTAAAAAGTTCTAAGGCTTTTGAGAAGTCCGGAGCATTTTCCAAATTGTATAGTCTATGAAATGTACCCTGAATTATATTCTGGCTGTCTGATGTTTAGCTGAATTTAACAGTCACATCTGTGCAGCAAAACGTACAATTCAACAATAAACCTCAGCGGAGTTTTTAAAATCAGTTTTGTTTCATGTTGTTCCTACCCAGAACCTTCTGCTCTCATATAGTCCGGGTTCTAAAATTTGCATAAAGTCAAAATCACAGTACGGTGTTTAGCAGGATGCAGGCAAACTGATACATGCCACTGTGCCCTTTCTTCACTTTTCATTTGTTACTCCATTTCCCAACGGTAAAAATTAAAAAACACTGTCTAGATGAAGATTTAAAACCCAAGCTTTTGTAGACTACATTATACCGAGTTGTTGAAATTAGATTATCCAAGTTGTGTTTTATAGAGGAGTACTTAATGAAAATCAACGAACTTTTCTGTGTTTACAGGCGGTAAAGTATCTGAAACACAGCATTATGGTCTAATGGTGAACATGTGTACTTGCTGCTTACATAGTTCTGTTCATCTGTGCATCTCATAGTGCTTTATAAAAAGGGGGTATGATTGATTATCCCATATTTTTAGATGAGAGCTGAAGTTCAGATAAGAAGTTGGGTTTACCCAAGATATACAGCAGGTGAGAAGGAGAACCAGGAATCTGAGAGTTCATAAAACATGTTTGGCTTTTCTCATGCCTCTGTCCAGTGGAAGTCTTAAATCTTCTATTTCAAAGTAACTTTGACTCAGTAAATTAAGGAAAATTTTGGAACCCATTCCTACTTGTTACAGTACTCTGAACACCTTCCTGATTCAGCCAAATTCTCTTGTTATGAAAAGGATAGCAGGTTACAAGTATCCTCCTCAGCAGATATTATTTGTGTCTATTCAGCTTTTTATCTCTATTCTTCCCCTGTATGTTGAATTAAGGATCATGGCAGCGTTGGAACGCTGGGGGCTTAACGTGAATGAATTGTTTCTGACTTCAGAGTTAAGGTGGAATTCCTCACCCTCTCAATGAAAAATGATGAAAACCAAGACTCCCATAGCTTGCAGAGGTATCTGACACTCTGAAATTGAACCAATGTATGGGGAAGGCAGGGCTTCGGAGTCAAAGATCTGCATCTCCCAGGACAGGAAGGGTGTAGTGGTTGTGAGCAAATGTGCAGTCCTCCCAGCATTACCCTAAGCGTTCCATCAATGAGCAACCATTTTGAGTCGTTGTTTCCTGTTTTTTTTGTCCTCTCGCACACACGCACCTGCTTTGCAGAGCTAGAGACGTCTCGGAAGTGTAGTCATATAGAGGGAAGTGAGCGTAAGGCAGGACAAGCAAGACACTATATGGGCAGCAGGAAGTTAATTCACATTAGCAGATTATTGCTTTCAATGGCTCCACTAGCTGTGCTTGTTGGAAATTTTCCATCGAAACTTATTTTCATTGGAAAACTGGGTTTTCAATAAAAATAACTTTTGCAGAATGTGGGTTCTGTAGGAAACTTTGAACTAATACCTAACTCGTACATGGTGCTTTTCAGCCTGGATTGACTTAAATCAAGGTGATTTACATAATTGATTTAAAATCAAGTTACCACAAAAACTATGCTGAGAGTGCACTTAATTTTGGTGCAAGCCCCACTGAACTCACTGGCACTTCTCAGAAAACAAGTATAGAATGGGTTTCTCTTGGAAAAGCTGAGTTATGTTGCAGTAGAATAGGAATAAATTTATTGCGTCACCATTATGGTCTATGGTCATGATGTTCCAAAATAAGGGGTATGTATTATAAAATAAGAAAATGACACTCACTGGCAACTATAGATTTTTCTTACTGGCGCTTTCTGCATTATATACTTGGGTGATAGATTCTAAACCTAGTTATCTAAACAAGCCATAAGAATTAGCTAAGCTAAACTTTTTTCTGGCAACATCTGACACAGGAAACAGCTTGGGAATTTGTCAGATCACACTTATACTAAAATGTGTAGAGAGTCTTGAAGAATGATACATTGCAAAGTGAATTATTTAAATTACAAAGCAGTTGAAGCACTCAACCATAGCCACATCTTCATCCATATCATTTTCTCCTGAAAAGCAGTTTTCCTTTTCGTGTTTCATTCTTGCAACTAGGTCCTGCATCTCCTCCTTGCACTGCTTACACTTGGCACGTTATCCTTGTTTACCCGGGGAACAAATTTGTTCAAAATATTCCCAGATAGGGTCTTTCTTATGCCCAAAAGCCATGACAGTGTTTCAGTGGCAAAAGTGCGAGGGAACAGAGTAAGCACTGTGTGCTCTGAATAATATCTTCCCACTCCAGTTTCTTTCTGTGCTACTTCTGTTCTTTCCTGTATGCTGTAATGTCTCTGTCTTTATGAGAATGTCTTTAACTCCTCTGCTGTGCTCGGCCAAGATCCACCACCACATAAGCACAGAACAAAAACAGTCCTATCCAGCTTGTGTCTTTCTTTGCACGTTATTCTTAGTCAGCGGAGAAGGAAGTTGAAAGCCCAGAACTTTCAGGATGCAAGCAGTAGTAGGTAGGCTGGACAAACTAGAGGTATTAATTCATTATTATGAGGCTGTGAGTGTAGAGGTGGAGTGTTTGTGTTGCGATTTAATTGTAAATGTTATTTTTAAATGAGAAACCTAGTATTTTATTGATGATTTTTTTTAAAAAATGGATTTTTTTTTAAAATCATTATCCACACTGATGCTTTTCATCCAAAGCACTTTACAAAAGAGAGTGATTCTTTTTTTATGTACATTTTCCACAGTGTGAACAGAAACACTTTTCCAGCCAGCTTTATCTGCTGGTCTGCAGCCACTCTCCTCTACCTGCCAGCCTGTCTTTAGACTGTAATGTTGCTACGTAGAGATATATAGGTTAGTGTAAGTTTATGCACTGACTTCTATGACTTTTCTAATTATGGTTTAAATTTGACTAATTTCAAGATGTAATTGTCTGTAATAAAATAAATTTGAGGGAGATTCTGAGTGCCTCCCCTAGAAAAGAAGTTAGTTTTGGTATCCTTTTTATCACTATTATTTTGTTGTTTCTCCTCCCCATGTTTTTATATGTTTGTGTACTGTGTGTGATTTCAAACATAACTGTAATATGTTCTACAGTTAACTAAGAAATGCCATTCTTCATACTGCTGTGAAAATGGATATTTCTCTATTCAAGAGGGACAGCACCATTTCTTCACCTACACATATATAGTGCCTATCTGTAATTATTCCTTTAAAATGTTCCTTTGTATACTTATCTGCTGCCTGGTAAATAAATAGAACTTAACTGTTTTTAGTAATGTGCCTTCATAACACCCTAACTAGGAAGGCTGGTTAGTATTCTTTTAATTTATACAATATAAAATAAAATATAACTTTAATTTTCCCATATGCTGCATTAGTGCTATAAAAGGTGCAGTAGTAGTGCTGGTTAGACAACTGTGCTACAGAATGGGGAGCAGAGCAGAAAACCTGGACTCCGCTGTGCATCTAGGATCCAACCCCAAGAGCACAGCATAGAAGTCAGTCGCAAAGTTCCCACTGACTTTGCTGGCATAGAATGAAACCTTCAGTAAATTTTAGTCTGATTGTCCCATAGGTGACTCCACAAGCTGTTAGCAGTGACATGCACCATAGACATGCGGTTTATAATGAAGTGAGTGTTCTCTGCCTTTGAACCAATTAGTAGGCTTATACCATGATTTTTAGATATAGAATTACTGTTCTGCTGTGTTGGTGGTACTCCCTAATCTTGCCTCTCCAAGTGAGCTAACCCAGCCCTACTTCTTAGGTTTTTATATACAGGTTTAGCACCACATGAAAGATACATTGCTATTTGTCCATTTTTTTTTTCTAGAATGCATGGTTGAGCACAATGCACACATACACACAGTACTACAAGGTAATGGTTCTGGATCACGTTGCTTACGGTTGTGGGAACTGTGCTGCTTTGTGGATGAGCTTAAACTATGCTGGTTATATAACTGTCAGCTGAGTATGCCAAAACCTGGTTACGTTAATATACTCTTATTCATTGTACAGAGACCCTTGTATGCCGTAGATCCTTCAGATATGACCCTATGTACATGGTGCTTTTTTTTAAGTAAATAGGGAGCGAATACAATTTTTGTGATAGAGGGCCTTCTTCTGCTCTCACTTAATTGTTTAGGTTGTGTGAAACTGGTGAGAGAAGAAGTCGCTCCTAAGACTACAAAAAACTCTTAGCAAAATAGAAAATTTTTGAGGCAAGCTTATTTCTACCTAGATGTATTCTCACTCAGCTGTTTGATAGCTTTTCTCAGTTCTCCTTTGGGAAGCACCCTGTGAAAAAGTAGTTATATACATGCACGCTCAACCTTTCCATTAGTGGCTTTCATATCCTACCCGTTTGTCTTCCCATACTCCCTCTTTTGTACATGTGTGATTGAAGTGGTTGAAATGGGTAGCACATCTTCAACAAGGGCCGCTCTTTTAATGTTACTAGAAAGAACTGATTTAGGTAGCTTGTGTAGCATGTGGTAGGTGGCTTCTTTAAATATAGTACTCTTGACAGCTGTGTTGCTTTAATGACTACATAAAAAAGGCACAAAATGAATTCTCTTCAATCTGTTTTTAATATAAAGGTGAAGGACACAAATTCAAAATAATGGATTTTTATTACTTGAACATGTATGAAAAGTGACAGCTTCTGATCTCCTGATAATACTGAGACTCTAGGTGTGACAAGTTGATCCCTCCTAGGGCAGCCTTGAACACCAACTCACAGCAAGACAGATGCCTCTACCTCAGTTTTCCCTTCGTTCATCTCTAGAAGTAGTCAAACAAAGGCTTTCTAAATGTATGTACAGCCCTTGCTGGGCTAATTTATTACAAAAGAAATCCCCATACACACAAATAATAATGGAAGTCCTAAAACCATAACCAGCGTAGTCTGCACTGGAGGAACTTAGACCTCACTAGTTCAGTTACGAAATTAATCAGCATTTCTCAAAAGAGCCACAGTTGTGTGAATTTGTAGCTTCATTTATTGTACTACTTACTATATATTCATATTTAAACCATCTAGGGAAGTATTTAGGAGTTTGTGAGAGAGACAGAGAGAGCAAAATGTCTGAAGTAGCATTATTATATTATCAGCTACAATTGGTAAGTAACATAAGTGTCTGGATTGCTTAATAGCTTAGATTGGTTAGATAATTAAAATCAGTGTTTTTAATACTGTATTGTATACTTCAGAGAGTGTCGGAGACCTGTTAAAGAGTTGCTTGCAACTCTCAAGCATTAATCTGAATACCACTATTGTAAACAGTACATTCAGTCTTTAAGACCCATCAGTCTGGCATGCACCAAGTACAGTCATGGCACTTCTTATCTTACTCAAACTCTCTGGTGTGACTCCAATGACTTTTACCACTCTCAGCTCTCTAGCGCAGCTCTGTTGTCTCTCACTGTGTCTCATTCTAGCATTCAGCCTTCTCTAGCCCTCCAGCTATGTGTCAGCTCAGAGGGCCAGCAGGCATCTCCTCTGCAGCTCAGCCACTAGCCTTCTAGCCATAGCACTGAGGTTCAGGGCAGGTCTACACTACCCCAGAAGATCAACCTACTCAGTCCATCTGGTATGGATATGTGAAATCAACCTCTCAGGGGTTGCAGTTAACCCCTGTACTTCTTGTGATACACGAGGAGTAAAGGAGATTGACGTGAGAAACTCTCTCATCGACCTTCCCCAGTTAGCCAGTCAAGTTAGCCAAATGCCTATGTCAGTTTTTAGCTACACAGTTGCCATAGCTAGAATTGTGTGTCTGTGGTCAACTCACGTTGCCTAGTGTAGACGTAGCCTCAGGAAGTTCATCAGGCTAGTCTTTCGATTGATTTCATGATAATTCTTCCCCTTTCTCAGAAGGGCCTAAGGAGAGCTTTCTGCTCTCAGCAGAATCCCCCTTACTGCCAGTTTCCTGATCTTGCAGCAATCATATTCCAGCCTTCTTGAGACTAAGCTTTCTCCAGTTTAGACTTTCATGCAGCTGCACTCCTTCCCTACTCCATGTCCTTAGGAGAAGGTAATAGAACTTTAATATCACTTCACTTTCCTGATGCTCTTAAGTCCCTCATTGTATGTTCTGTCATCTTAAAGCATCTCAAATTCTTCATAAGCACCCTTTTTTCCCACTGGGAGCACATGTTGCTTTCCTGTATATGCTGTTCAACAGTGTGTTTAACCTTCATATCTAATGCATATAAATTACTCATACCATAATGACCAGTTAACAACCTAAATGAAGAGTCCTTCACTGGTCCTGTGATAACTTTGCAGTAGTACATTATCCTCTATTTTGGGCCAGGCTTCATAAAATCTTCCTCTTTTTTCCATTTGTCCGTAATGCTTGACGTTTCTTTTAACACTGAACTTTTAAACTCTTGTTTACGCAAAGGATTTTTTTATATCCATTTACCCATTTTTTAAAAGCTTTTTCTACTTCCTTAACAGCAGTATCATTGCTGCGTGTCCCACCATGTGCTGCAATGCATGCTGGTGCTGTATTCGTGCCTGAGCACATTAACTCAAAAACAATACTTTAGTTTTTTTTAGATTACAATAAAGCCTCAGTTTAACAGATTAATGGCGGGGAAGGGTGTCCACTATTCCCCAAAGCCTGTTAAATGTGATGTTTTACTGTTCACCTGCCCCTCCCCCCCCCAAAAAAAAACCCCAACCCTGTCACTTGCTAGAGCTGCCACCACTGGAGGAGCCACTGGACCCTGCTAGGTGGCTGGGATCCTGCTGGCACAGCTGGGGGCGCCCCATCCTGCGCAGCTGGAGAAGCTGCTGCTGGAGCTGCCACATGTTCCTCCCACTAGGAGTGGGGCATGTTCAGGAGTGCATCCGCTCATATGCGCGCCCCACCCCTGGTGGGAAGAGCACGTGGCCGCTCTGGTGGAGGCGGAGGTGGCTTCTGCTGGCTGTGGCAGCAGTAAGTGTCTGTCTTTTTTTGGGGGGGTGGGGGGTGTGATTTTATGGACCCTCGTGGACTTTGGGAACAATGGGGGTGGGGTGGAGAGATGTGTTGTTCCTGAAGTCTGCTAAATCAGGGTCCATACAATTGAGGATTTACTGTACTCCTTTTTCCTGAGGTACCCTATGTAATTCTCCAAATAACTGGATAATGAATCTGAAAATATAATAGCTCTGCACGTCCAGCTTAATGCGAACATCAATCCCACCAGTTGAGCTGCCGTGATAATGGCTGTAAAACTAAATTCCAGTCTCAGAGATGCAAAAGGCTGCTCCCACACTGCAGGTTTTTCCATCTTTAGATCTGTCAGAATATATGGAGCAGTGAAGACTGTTTACCCTATATAAACTCCTAACAGTATCTTTGGTAATAATGGGAAAGAGTTATCCTGTATTATATTATTCATCTCTGTGGACAAAAAGCAGTCAAGTAGCACTTTAAAGACTACTTAAAGTGCTACTTGACTGCTTTTTGTTTTGATAGTGTGTAGACTAGCCCGGCTTCCTCTCTGTTACTAGTCATCTCTGTGGACGTTGATTTAGAATTTCCAGGAGTAGTTTACTTAGTTATATTTTAATCTTGTCTAGTCCTCTTGAACTTACTTCTTACTTGCACTCAAAACTGCAAGAGGGGTGTATTTGGTCAGGATGCATTTCATCCATTTAATTCCCAATATTCCTCTTTTATATTTTTCCAGTATTGTTTTCTGTTTCCCTTGACTTCAGACTAAACTCTCAGATCTAACACTTTCATCCTTAAATTGACAGCTGTTTCTCCAGGATCTTCCTGCATTATTACGCACACTAGTAGCATTAGAAATACACTTGTGCAACTCCTAGTTCTTACTCAGTCTGTTGGGCTCTGCCACTTATATAGCCAGCGTGCCAGCTCTTAAAACTCTATTAGGATGTAGCTGGGGAGTCAGATGTACTGGATCCCATTCCCTCTTTAATGGGTCAGTCACAATTTTCCCCCTTTAATTTTATTTTGATTGTGTTAGACGTCAGTCTGAAGTCACACGGGTAAAAGAGGTAGTTCAGTGTTGAACTTTGGTTGCGGGTATGGTGGAGGAAGCTAAACTTTGCCATGGTACTGCCTTAAAAATTACCACTGCAAAATCCTTGCTATGGGTTAAATATCCTCTCTTTCCCTCCTTCAGTTTCTCCTTTGAAACCTATGACTCTTGTTCAAGAACATAGGAGTAGCCATACTGGGTCAGACCAAACGTCCATCTAGCCCAGTGTTCTGTCTTTGGTGGTGGCTAATGCTAGCTGCCTGAGAGGGAATGAACAGGAACAGGTAATTATCAAGTGATCCCTCTCCTGTTATCCATTTCCAGCCTCTGATGAACAGAGGGTACAGATACCATTCCTACCCATCCTGGCAAGTAAGTATTGATGGACCTATCCTCCATGAATTTATCTAGGGTGTTTTTTGTTTTTTTTTTAAAGCCCTGTTAAAGTTCTGATTTTCACACCATCCTCTGGCAAGGAGTTCCGTAGGTTGACTGTGTATTGTGAAAAGAAATACTTGTTTTTGTTTTATTTAAAACCTGCTACCTAGTGATTTCATTTGGTGACCCTGACTTTTTTGTTATTGGAAGAAGTAAATAACTCTTTATTCACTTTCTCCACACCAGTCGTGATTTTATACACCTCTATCATATTTCCCCCTTAGTCATATCTATTCCAGCCTAAAAAATCGCAGACTTAAGCTCTCATCATAGGGCAGCTGTTCCATACATCTAATCGTATTTTTTTTTTTTTTTTTTTTTTTTTACTTTTAACTAATTTTACCTAGTAGGATTTTTTTAGTTGTCTTCTTCCATGTTCCAACTACATTCTGTTGTTTGTGTTGTACATTGTTGTAGCTGACTTGGCTTCCCAGAGGGGTTCCTCCACCTCCAGGTCAGTGGGCTGCCACTCCGCCCCACTGCCACAGGTACCACAACAACCCCTATATTAACATTTCATTGTTTCCCACCTTGCCTCAGGTGGGTGAGAGGAAACAATTCAGGAGCCCAGCCTTCCTGCAGGTGGGCTCTGGGGAAATTAACGCCAGTCAGGACTAGCTCTACGTCAGGGCAGTGTACAGATGCTCTCAATGCACCTGGGCCCTAGCTCAGGGCAGGGCAGCAAATACAGTTCACAGGAGAGCCCAGGCCCTGGAGCAGGGCAGGACAGCAAACCAGCAGTCTCAGATTGTCTCCTTACTTAGTAGAGGGCAGGCACTTCACAGAGCAGAGCGGCGGGGGGAGGAGACTGTCACCCAGTAGGTGGGTGGCAGAGGGGACGCGGGCCTACCTAGTCCACCACATCCTGGCTTTGGTTGCAGCAGAGCTGTCGGGTGTGGGGGTTAGCGGGGAATCCAGACCGCAGCACACTGACCCACGGATATTTAACAGTCCTCATTATTCCGCTGTGCTACTCCTGGTCTCCCTCTCGGCACATGCCCAGGTGTCCAGGCGGTCTCTGTGGGTTTCCAGAGTCCGCTACAGTCCAGGACATCCACGCCAGTCTGCGGCTGCTGACAGGTTCTCCACTTCCCAGCCTGGGAGCCCAGAGCGGACCTCAGACTCCCCTGGAGGCTAGTCCCTACTGAACCCTCAGGCTGGACTTTATAGTCCTGGCCTCACCTCCTGACTTCCAGTCAGGTGACTGGGGGAGGCCAGGCACAGTCACAAAATGGCTCCCGGGGGAGATTGCTCCCCCTCCGGGTCAGTGGGCACCCACTCTGCCCCACTACAATTATCCATTAGATTTAAGAACATCAGAATAGGGATTACTCTTAAAAGTAAAACAGTCCGAATACGTTTGTGGTGTTACAGGTAACATGAAACATTACTAAACAGAAAGAACACCTTGTAAATGTGCTTTGAATAGTCAGTTGCACTGTTTTCCAGATACAGTATAACTGATTAAATAGGCTTATATTCCACTATGCAGTTCACTAGCACTGGCCCCAATGGCAAAGTGGTATCCCATTAATTTTTAGTTAGATCACATTGCAGGATTAAAATCTTAGTTTTTCCACCAACCTCTTTTTAAAAAAAAAATTGAAAGTAATTTGTGGTTATAAGAATCAGAGGGGTAGCAGAGTTGGTCTATATCTTCAAAAACAACAAGAAGTCCTGTGGCAATTTATGGGCTGCATCAATACTATGAGATAAATTTGAATTTAATTCACTTAGCTTGGTATTGCCAAGTGGCTGTCTTCACTGTAAATTCCATTATCTTGATTTAGGGTGCACTAATCTTGAGATTACAAAATCAGTTACCTGACAGGTATAGCATCAAGCTTGAATTCAGCAGTTCGCTTAAAGGCCAGTGTGGAAGCGCCATATCTTAAAATCAAATTTATTAGCCTCCAGAGGTGTCCTGTATGTAACCCACAGTGCCTCTCTCTGTGGTCTGCTCTGGCTGCTACTCTTCAGTAACAGGAAGATCATGAATTTCCAAGGGGGAGTAGCGATCCTTTCGTTGTGGACTCCTGTTAGTATGAGAGCCTGAGAAATGTCTGTCTTTTTTTGCTATTAGTGCTGTGAGTGCATCTGCCCATTCAGATATCCCCTGCAGGGAGTTCATGGCTCTGTCTCTATATACTTGTTTTTTTATTCGCTGCCTCGCGCCAGCTGCTGCCTCGCCGTACCATGTGTCATCAAGGCTGTGCTGGGGGTGGGGAATGTACTGTCATAACACCCCAAGAATCTTCTTAGCTGTTTATATTTGTGTGCGAACCCCCTTCTCTCCGCCACAGGCGCCACACAGTCAGGGTCTTTCCTCCTCTCTGCTGCTCAGATATTTGGGGGTTTGCTGCCACCGTGGGGAAGTCTCCCTTCGCGGCTAAGATATTCGGGGAGGACCATCTCAACTGCCCCCCGCCCACACACACACACACTGAATCCCCTTCTGGGCCTTGCTGCCACTGGGGGGAGGCTTCCCCCCTTGTGGCTAACAAAGGGGTTTGCTGCTGCTGGGAAGGAAGTGTCCCCCGGTGACTAAAATACTGGAGGTTTTGCTCTAACTATTGGAGAGGACAACTTCAACTGACCCACCATGGAACGCCTCCCCCACCACCACTGTGCCCATACTGGGGCTTGCTGCCACTGGGGGCGGGGGGAGCCTCCCCCCCAGCAGCTGAGGAAGGGGCTTGCTGCTGTCAGGGGGGAGTCTCATGAGCTGGGGGGACTGATTTCCCATGAAGGGACAATGTCAACTGGGCCCTCAGAGCTTTTTTTCCTAGACTTCTCTATTCTCTTTCTTCTCACTTTAAAACACAGGCTGGACCCCTGTATTATTTTCAGGGATCATATGCATGCAATGATGGGAGGTGGTATACTCAGTGGATGGCCAGTTGAGAGAACCCTGTGGGCAATATAGTGGGTTGGGAAACCAACAATTATTTTTATTTTAGACTTTTCTATTCTCTTTCTTCTCACCTTAAAATACATTCTGGGCCCCTGTATTATTTGCAGGGATCACGTGCAATTATGGGAGGTGGAACAGTCAGTGGATGGCCAGTAGAGAATACAGTCACTGCACCTGGGTTGGCAATGTAATGTTGGGGGGGACCAAATTTTTTTTTTTTTTGGACACTTTTCTATCCTATTTCTTCTAACTTTGAGGGTCCCTGAAGTATTTCCAGGGGTTGGCACATTTTCAGGGATCAGGAGGGGAATGAAGAAAATGCAATGTGGGAAGTTGTCAAGACCAGTGAGCATATCCAGAATGCTACGGGGATGAGAGAACTGTGGGATAGCTTCCCACAATGCACTACTGCAATAGCTGATGTTTGCCAATTTGTGTGTGGCAGCAAAGACTCGACTTTTTGGGGAGCACATGGGAAGTGTGAGTATGCTCAAATTCAAACTTATAAATCCCAGAATTAGAAAATTCATATAAATAAATTTGAATTTATCTCATAGTATAGACATAGCCATAGACTAGCAGATGCATCTGACAAAGCGGGTCATTGCTCACAAAAGCTTATACTCTAAAATACCTGTGAGTCTATAAGGTGCCACGGACTTCTTGTTGTTTTTGTGATCGTAAAACCACCAAAGCTCGCAGGAGGTGTTAGGCACTTGTGTAGCACCTGCAATTATTTTAATTTCATTTTTTTAAAGTCAGTGCCATACATGTGTATGGAGTTTTGTTCACCTTTGCAGAAATTACTGGATTTTTATCTGGAAAATATTTGAAATAATTCTCATTGCGTTAAATCTTCTGTGGTTATGCAAAGGATATTACCAAATTTTAGTTCTGTAAATTTTAGCAATCTCTCTCTCAAATTAATTTCCTTTTTTGGTTTATTACTTCAGGGCCATGTCTACACTAGCCCAAATCTTCAAAATGGCCATGCAAATGGCCATTTCGAAGATTACTACTGAGGTGCAGAAGTGCATATTCAGTGCCTCATTAGCATGCCAGCAGACGCAGCTCTTCAAAATTGCCATCTTTTGCTCCTGCGCAGCTTGTCCAGATGGAGGTCCTATGCGAAAGGACCCTGGGAACTTTGAAATCCCCTTATTCCTATCAGCAGATAGGAATAAGGGAATTTTGAAGCTGGTGGGGTCCGTTTGAAAAGGATCCCTGTCTGGACAAGCCGGCATCAGCGAAAAGTGGCAATTTCTAAGAGTTGTGGCTGCTGACATACTAATGAGGTGCTGAATATGCATTTCTGCACCTCATTAGTAATCTTCGAAATCGCCATTTGCATGGCCATTTTGAAGATTTGGGCAAGTATAGGCATAGCCCTACAGACTGACCTTTCATGCCACAGAGAGGCTGTATCTACACTTTCATTCCTCTTTTGGAAGAAGCATGCAAAATGAGGGAAATAAAGAATGCAAATGAGGTGTGGATTTACATATCTGGTTCATCATTTGCATATTCTTTCAAAAGATCTTCTTTCTAAAGAAGAAAAGCAGTGTAGACACAGCTCTTTCGA